>NC_042615.1:416050448-416350693 GCF_901001135.1 Rhinatrema bivittatum
GGTGTATAGGTAATTGATTTATTAGGGCTATGTCCGAGCTTTTTAGCCAGGTTTCCGTGATGGCACAGATGTCCGGCTTTGAGTCTGAGAGGAAATCATTAAGGACATGGGTTTTCTTCGTCAGAGATTGTGCGTTGAGTAGAGTAAGAGAGAACATGGTGAGACCTAGCAGCTGCGTGAGGGAGGACGTCATGATTGGAATAAGGGATCTAGTAGTGTGTCTTGATGGTTGTTGCAAAGCCTTCAGCTGAGGAAGGTGGCGGTGATATTTGATAGGGATAGGGAAGGTTTGCATGTTGACTTCTCTAGGCGGGGAGTGTGTCGTGGTGGAGAGCTAGTCTGACTGTGGATGGAAGTGTCTCCTGGAGAGCTGATTGGTTGCGAGAGCCTGGAGCTGATTGAGAGTGATGCGTGTGTCTGTCTGCTGGAGAGCTGGCTGAATGGGAGTGCTGAGAGCTGTTTGAGCCTGATACGTCCTGATACGTGCGTCCATCTATTGGAGAGCTGGTTGAGTGAGAGCGTTGGTTGAATGAAAGTGCTCTCCGACTGCTGGAGAGTGGGTTGAATGAGAGTGCTGAGAGTTGTGAGCTACGGGAGTGCTGTGGGTGTTACCATTTACATGGGAGGCTTGGAGGTGGCTGGAGTCCAAGGGTGGGTATGTTGCCGTTGGAGTGGAGGAGGAGGAACACTTGGTAACCGCACTCAGTTGCACACTAAGGGGCGCACAAAGGGGCAAGCCCCTTTGTCGCGCTCCTTAGGCGCGCGACGCCTGCTGCCGTCTCTTGCCCTATAAAGGGCTCTGGACTCCGGGATTACATGGTGCCCAGGGGACGGGCTTAACGCCGCTGTAATTTTTTGTTTAGGGTCCCTTCCCTTCCCTTCCCTTCCCTTTTGTTTCGGCTAGGGTAAGGGCTCCGTCCGCGTGTGGGGGGTGGCCGACCGCCTCACCTGCTTCTCAGTGCTGGCCTCCGGTCCTGGTCCACCTCCCCTGACCTCGGTCAGGGGAGGTGGACCAGGTCAGGGGAGGTGGACCAGGGCCGGAGGCCAGCACTGAGAGACAGGTGAGGCGGTCGGCCACCCCCCACACGCGGACGGAGCCCTTACCCTAGCCAAAACAAAAGGGAAGGGAAGGGACCCCGGTCCTGGTCCACCTCCCCTGACACCTCTTCTTGACTAAGACCTGAAGGATTTACAGTTCTCAACATATAAATCCAAAATTGTCATGTTGGCTGAGCACACCAATCTTATTGCCCCCACTCTTATAGATTGTGTTACTTGCTCTACAACTAGCCATCTCAGTTCACAAAAAAGATCCCCCTTTTCCATACAGTGCTACACCATTGGGTGCCTTTGTTTTGTGAGTAGCTAAATGGTGTATGTGTTCATTAAGGCTTGTCTTCACTGATCCTTTGGCATTTCCTAAGAAATCCACTACTTTTGGGCAGTGACTCTCTCGCTACAGTGGCTAAGGTGGCTATTGGAATATAGGGTTTCTGTTGTTACTCTGGGAGCCACCAGATCCTCAAAAGAACATAAGAAATTGCCCTGCTGGGTCAGACCAAGGGCACATCAAGCCCAGCATCCTGTTTCCAACAGAGGCCAAACCAGGCCACAAGAACCTAGCAAGTACCCAAACACCAAGAGGATCCCATGCTCTGATGCCAGTAATAGCAGAGGCTACAAGAAGAAAATTTGCCCTCCTTCCTGCTGGTTCTTCCAATAACAGGAATCAAGGGGACTGAAATCCACCCAACTAGTCTCCCAGGGTTAGAGAGGAAAGGCAGGATCTTTAAAAGTATTATACTCAGATAAACTGTTTTCTTTAATGTAAAATTGAATTTTTTTAATGGTTTTGTTTACCAAGAAAGTAGTACAAATCAGCAATTCAAATTCTTGTGAACTTTTGGAAACAACATTCAAAGTAGAAAGTACTGCATTAAAGTGAATAGGATTAAAGAAACTTTTCCTCTATCTGTTTTATTTATTTATTTAGGATTTTTATATACCGGCCTTCTCAATACAAGTATCAAATCAGGTCGGTTTCCATAGAACAAAACTGTCGCGGTTAAGGCGTTACAATAAACAGAATTTCTGAACATAAGAACATAAATAAATATTACATAGACAACAATAACTCGTCAAAATAACGTGAATAAATATAGGGAATGGCTAAAAAAGGGGTAGTGTAACTTGGGATATATAGTTAACAGAAAACTGTGTTGATGGGCAAAAACATGAGTAATGCATGAGCTCAAAGAACTAATGCATCAACAAAAGAGTATTTTCAAAACAAGTGGGCTCCTAGATTTCTTATTCCCTGTCTGGTACCAGTACCTGTTAATATATGGAACTCTCATCAGATACGTATATGTATATATAACATTATCTCTGAGTAGTAAAGTTTGTTCCACTTGAAATAATGTGTATGTAAAGCAGATGTTTGTTTAAGAACATAGGATTCTTTTCTTATGCTCCACTTTACAAGTGTTCTGGTATATTTCCTTGCAGCACATAAAGGTAAGTATGTCTTTTGTATATGTTCCTTTCTTTCTCAGTGTTTCTTAAGTTTGTGTCAGTCCTTTAAACTATCTCTTTGACATCTCTATTTTGCTTTCACTGTGTGTATCTCTGTATCTCTTGCTTTCTTGTTCAGTCTAGCTAGACACAGCCCGATTTTAAAAGGCCTAGGCATGTGTATACCAGGAGATATGCACGTGGCTGGGCTGCACGCGCACCACGGGCATTTTCAAAGTCCCACGGCCACACTCATATCTCCAGGTATACACTGAAGAATGACTTCAGCAAAAAGGGGTGAACCAGGGTCTGGGCAGGGCATGGGCTGGCTGGGACAGTGTTGGCACGCGCGTGTTATAAAATCGGCGTATCCATGCAGGCTTTAAAATTGACCTTTTAGTGTTTGTGTTAAGTGTATACACTTAGCTTTTCCAAATAAAGACCAGTGTTGGTCAGTCTCTTCAAGCTGTAGATCCTTTATGATCCTTTGCCTCTGGTCTCTGGAAGTTTGAGTGCTCTGTCTGTAGTTCGGTTCTTTCAGCCATCTCCTTGTCAGTCACAGGTTTCCTGACTATTTTTAAATAACATAAAACATGTGTTCCTTATTTACTCTATCACTTCCCCCTCATCCAAAGATGTACTATTGGTATTGCCACGTGTGGTGTTTTTGCCATCTATTTGAACTAATAAAAAGATAAGCAAGGACATACACTCTTCTCCTTTTACACGCTTTCTGTGGTTCAGATCTGACTTTTAAAAATTATTCTTAATAGTAGCTTGGCTCTTATATAAGTAAACTATTTATACCACTGGAAGAGGGTCAACTAGCAACTTTGGGTGAGGTTTTGGTGGTTTGGGTGGGGGGTGGGGGCAGTTTTACATGCATAGTCAGAGGTACGAACAGCAAAGTACACATCATCTGTGTCACTCTGATGTTTGGCCCCTGGTAGATCAGTCCCACGGAGTGATATCTATTCTCTGGAAATTCTGCCTTCTGGAATGATCCATCCTCCCCCATCCACAAAAATAATTGTTCACAAAATAAAATATATAAATCCTGTCTAAACTTGATTATTTGCAGTCTTCCATTACTCCCTTACCACGATATTTGCCTCAGTTCATGCACATCCAAAATGGGATTGTAGCTAAAAACAAGAAACTATAAGCTTATTCCTAATGTATAGACATCTGGTTATTCATTAATACTGACTTTGTTCTAATGTTTTGGATAACGTCTGTTGTTAACCACTGAGGCAGCTTTTCTCAGAAACCACAACAGGGAGAGACTTAGAAACACAACCTCTCCCTTTGAAACACTCCAAAAGAATGACTCACCAGCCCCAGCCACATTGAATCTCTGGGGCCTTTAAGGGTATGTTCATGTAAAAGAAACTCTGATAGGGCAGGACTAGTTTCTCACGCTGCTGCAGTTTATGTTGCTCCTCTGTCTTGTTTGCACACATGGCACTTTCAGTGGGCCTCCGAAGCCAATGGATTCAGATCTATCAGCCATTATCCCACCAAATTTCAGTGACCCCTGGGATGAGAGCATCCTTTCAGTTGTGGATGAATCTAGAGGTTCTAAACTGAATTTTGAATTTCATTATTGACTGTTTTATGAATTATGTTTGTAGTTTGATTGTAAACCACCTAGTTGTTTTTCACTGTAGGTGGTCTATCAAATGCAATTAATAATAATAATAGGCTACAAACCTTACATTCTACAAACCATTTTACTAAATAGGCATAAGTAATGAATGTGTCAGTAAGGGCCCTGTTTGTGAAAGCATGGTAATAATAGCCCAGGTGTTAACACTGCTGCAATAACCTTAGTGCTCCTAATATGGCCCATAACACAGGAATAGAAGTCAGCAATGTATATGAAGACTTCAGGTGCATACTGTTTGTAAACATAATCAAGCTTTCATAAGAACATAAATGTGTTGCGTCCGTTGGTCTTCGACGGCTTCACCCTGCTTGTTGCACCCCTATCTCGGCTCCTCCCGCTTACCTGGGCAAGATGGCTACCGCAGCATCATCAAGCTGACCTCTCTGGCGTCCCCTGAATGGCTATGGTGCAGCCGTATGCCATTGCTCCTCTCAGGTACCTGCTAGGGTGCACGCGCACGCAACTCACGTTTATGTAAGCCCAGTGGTGCGAACCTCAAGGGCGTTCCCTCATCTGACGTCACGCCATCTGGGTATATCTACTTCTCAAGATTGTTAACTCATTGAGTTGGCAAAGACTCGAATGGACACGAACTGTTCCTGTCTGCGCTACTCTGCCGCTTCCCTGCTGCCTGCAGGAAGCTCTACCTCTGCCCTTCGAGGTTTATTACTAACTTGGGAACCCGCTCCTCGGGGGCCCTCTGTTCTATTTTCAGGTGCCATTCAGGGAACAGGTACTCGCTCCTCGAGGGCCTGCTCTCCCTGCCTCAGTGCCTGTACCTACTACAACTATCTGGTGGAATCGCATCCGTAACAGCTAACATCGAGTGAGTACTCTAATCTCTCATCTGTCTCATCCACAGTAACTCCTTGCTGCAGAACCTCCTGACGTTATCTAGGAGAGAAGGGCTCCTTCTGCCGAGGTCCCTGAGACTACAACTCACCACTGCCACCTGGTGGCTACTTCAAGCTGTATAATAAAAGAGTTCAATTCCGGTGTTTTGTGTATCAGAGTCTAGCCCAGTGCTGTGGCTCCTCACGGGGCACCTCCCCATGGGTGTGGTCATCTCCACAGATCCACTAAAACACACGTAATAACAACAAAATGCCATACTGGGTCAGACTAAGGGTCCATCAAGCCCAGTATCCTGTTTCCAATCGTGGCCAATCCAAGTCATATGTACCTGGCAAGTACCCAAATATTAGATAGATCACAAGCTACTATTGCTTATTAATTACCGTAATAGCAGTTTATGGATTTAACCTCTAGGAACTTATCCAAACCTTTTTTAAACCCAGTTACACTAACTGCTGTAACCACATCCCCTGGCAATGAATTCCAGAGTTTAACTAATACTATATGCTGAGTGAAAAATAATTTTCTTCGATTTGTTTTAAATGAGCTACTTGCTAACTTCATGGAGTGCCACCTGGTCCTTCTATTATCTGAGAGAGTAAATAACCGATTTATATTAACTTGTTCAAGTCCTTTCATGATTTTGTAGACTTCTATCAAAACCCGCCCTCCCCCCACTCAGTCATCTCTTCTCCATATGTTTGCAAAAGTGAAGACTTGCCATTTCTGTAAGGGACAAATTGTCCCAATTGGCAACATCTGCCTTCCCTAACCAGCATTCTTTAAATTGGTCACTATCTAAATTTGGTCGCCTATATTTCTTTTCCCTTAACTTTTCCCTATTGTTCCTATTTACTTCAGATAGCAAAGTAAGCACTATGAATGAATGATCGGACCATGGTACATCCCTCTTGAAAATATCTTTCAGGAGGTGATGGTCACAGTCTCTACACAGTAACAGATCAAGGGTGTGCCCTGCCCTGTGAGTTGGCCCAGTGATTAATTGCCCCATAGATAATGCTTGTAACGACTATTGGAAATCCTGTGATCCAAAATGATCGCTATCTTCAAAATGTAAATTAAAATCACCAATAATTATAAGATTTTTAAACCTCAATGCGAGGCTACTCACAAAATCATTTAAAAGATGCAAATCATCTATCTTATGACCAGGAGGAAAGTAGACTGCAAATGAATCAGTCATGAATCTTTATCAATATAGCTTCAATTGGTGAATGATATTCCAAGGTTAACCTTCTTACCTCATGGGATGCTTTAAAAAATATCACAGTCCCTCCCCCTTTCCTACTTCCTCTGGATTGTTCGACATACCCATAACCTTCTGGACAAGAACTATTCACCAACACAGTATCATATTCATGGTGCCAAGTTGCCACTAGACATAAAATATCTAAGCGCATGGATAATAACCCTGATAGGCTCACCCTTATTCGGATCTATCTTGCATTAATGTATCCAACTTTAAGATGACAAGAAATCAGGGAGGCCTTTAAGTGAGGGGTAGGAAGATCAATCACCTTGGGGTATGTAAGCACCCTAACTGAAGAAATCCTAACTTTCCTACTAAAACCAGTGTAACAACCCCTCCCCTACACCACAGAAATCATACTGTACATGAAACAATAACAAAAGATATCAATAAAACATGACTCACTGTTAGAAAATCACAATTATTTAAATAGTCCAAGGTCTAGGGCCCTGGGGTTCACTAAGGGGCTCACCAAGGGGCAGGCCCTTTGGCAGTCTCTTAGGCGAGTGCCCACCAGGTGGGTGCCCGCCTAGCGTGCACCTTTTTAATCAGTCACCCTTGATACAAAAAAATTAGCTTGTTTACGTTGGAATTGTGCAGGACAGGGAGAACAAGGGGAGTGACAGTTTCAGTAACAGAAACAATGCGACAACTTAAGCCCATAAGCAGGAGTCATGGATCAGCCAAGGTAAGTCCACAGATCACAAAGACCACCCTTGGGGGGCAGTCGGAGACAGAGAAAAGCAATCTGGCATACAGACGTGGCAGTTCTCCCCCGAAGAAATGGGAAGGGGGAAAAGACCTTCAATGCAGCAAAGACCTTCCACCCACCACATGATTATGGATGAGCTTATGCATATTTATCAGATGGAAAGTATAAGACAAGGGGGCAAAGAAGAAGACAGGAGCGAGACCCGAAATAGTGAAGGACCCCCTGAGGAAGTGAACCCTGAGGGGGAATCCTGAGAAAAAACCCTGAAATCAGAGAAGAGACCCCTGAATGAAAAGAAAGGGGAACCCTAAGCAGAATAGCAACTCTGCTATTGAGGAGGGAGAAGACTAGGTGTGGCCAAGAGACTAGGACAGGTGCACAGAGTGACATGGAGTCTGGGATGGTGAGGGGCAAGAACAAACCTAGATAGCCCGGTAAGTATCAGAGCCAGAAGCAAGTCTACATCTGGGACTGCCTGCCTGCTGTGCACGTACGAAGCCCAGGAAGCAAGCTTCTCCTCTGCCCACCTTCTCCAGGCCTCCAGCCAGCGTCTGCTTCAGAGGTGAACAGAGAGGTATCACCTGAAGCTGGGACCAAGGGTAAGTAAATTAGCCATAAGTATTAATATATTAGACAGGCTAAGGTTTATAGCATGTTGTTACCACCCATGATACAGAACTTTCTTTAGGGAAAACTGGTTCTTAGTAGCCAGGATGTTAGAGACCAAAATTGTTGTTATTTTTTAAAGGCCATATCCTGCCAAATCTGATAAATAAAAGTCTGTTTCTGAGGAGAATATACATTGTCTTTTCCTGACTTAGGATCGTGAGGTAAGGTGGGAGGGCAATTGGAAGTTTCCTGTAGCAGACAGGTCTCTGCACCCCTAAACTTGCTTATAGTCCCAAAAAAAAGTGCACTCCTCCTCTGTCCTTCTATTTATAAAAGTCATTCAAATCAGCAGACTTTTTTCTTATACCTTGATGTATGTAGAAGGCAGGCAGTTTCTGCAGGAGGAAGGGGGAGGAGGATGCTGTTGGACCAGATGGGCAGAAGATGCTGAGGGACCAATATATGCCACTGCCACTAGGACAAAAAGGCAGCAAGTGTAATGTCTGTACTGTTAATGGACCATGTAGCTGGGGCCCTTTGAACCAGAGGTAATAAGGCAGTATAGGCTGAGCTCTAAGGCCATCATGGTCTTCTAGGAATATCTTAAAGATGATCTTGATTATTTGATGGGCAGGGTTCACTAGGGATGTGAATCGGGCTTCGGACGATTGAAAATATCGTCGATATTTTCAAAATCATCAGAAATCGGGGGCTCCCCCAAAACGATCGGAAAACCCCACGATATTGATCATGGGGGTTCTCTTATCGTTTTGGGGGAGGGTGGGAAAAATGGCACACAAAAATAACCCCTAAACCTACCCTGACCCTTTAAAACGAATCCCTTTGCTTCCCCCACCCTCCCGACCCCCCCAAAAACATTTTACAGGTACCTGGTGGTCCAGTGGGGGTCCCGGGAGTGATCTCCTGCTCCCGGGCCATCGGCTGCCATTAATCAAAATGGTGCCGATGGCCCTTTGCTCTTACCATGTGACAGGGTATCCGTGCCATTGGCCGACCCCTGTCACATGGTAGGAGCACTGGATGGCCCGTGCCATTTTTAAAGATGGCACCGGCCATCCAGTGCTCCCTCCATGTGTCAGGGGCCGGCCAATGGCACGGATATCTTGTCACATGGTAAGGGCAAAGGCCATCGGCGCCATTTTTATTAGTGGCAGCCGATGGCCCGAGAGTGGGAGATCGCTCCTGGGACCCCCACTGGACCACCAGGTACCTGTAAAATGTTTTTGGGGGGGTCGGGAGGGTGGGGGAAGCAAAGGGATTCGTTTTAAAGGGTCGGGGTGGGTTTTTTGTTTATCGGCTCGGGCGCAGCTGATAAACAAAACTGCGATCGGGCCCGATGAAAAAACCCCACATGTGAATCGGAACCGGAATCCGAACCGATTCCGGTTCCGATTCACATCTCTACAGTTCACTGCCCGATATTGGCGATCACTCTGTAAGAAATTCAACATAATGTTGATTCTGACCACTGCCTACCACCCACAGGCCAACGGACAAGCTGAGTGAACAAACCGATCGCTAAAGACTTTTCTTCGAGCCTATGTTATTGAGCAACAGAACAATTGGTTCCACCTCTTGCCTTGGGCAGAATTCTCCCACAACTCCCACGTCAGCACTTCCACCGGATCATCTCCATTCCTCATCGTCTACGGGAGACAACCACTACCTCCATGGCCCATACCTCTTTCAGTTCTGTCTCCAGTGGCCCAGGCAACGGCGGATGAATTATGCAACATCTGGATCCGCACCACCGAACTTTTACAGAAAGTGGCAAGTCAGGCTAAAAGATCGGAGGATGCCCACTGTAGGCCTGCACCCCAATTCAAGCCTGGCGATAAGGTGTGGCTCAGCACCCATCACATCCAGCTCAGACTTCCTTCCCAGCGCCTGGTACATCGGCCCATTCTCCATCATCAGACAAATAGGACCGGTGACATATCAGCTGCGACTCCTTCCGTCGCTGGGAATCCATAACATATTCCATGTGTCCCTCCTTAAGCCCCTGATCTTTTCCTGGCCCTCCCAGAAGACACCTACACCACCGTAGCTCACCACTAAGAGTGATACCACATATCATATAACATATCATATAACATAGTGATACCACATATCAATAACATAGTGATACCCAGACCCGTCGGGGTAAGGCCTCTTGTCTCCCCTCCCCCCGGCGAGCCCAGCCACCGATCGCGCCTCCAGCCTGCCGCGCCGTCCTTCCTTTCGGAGCAGGGACCCTCCCACCAACCAGGGAACCACCAATCAGGAGCGGAGAGGGCGATTTAAATTTTACAACCTGCAGGCGCCGTGCGCCGAAGGTGTGCGACAAAGGGGCTGGCCCCTTTGTGCGCCCCTTCGTGCAGCCACTGAGTCCAAGAAGAAGTGAGAGAAAATAGTAATAAATAAAAGTAAGTTCATCACCCGTTCCCGACCGTCTTTCACCCTTCCATCTGCTGAGATTCGTGCCACCTCTAAGCGGATTGAACCCGCTCTCCCTTTGTTCTGGGACTCTCTCTGTGGTAACCCACAATTCCTTACCGCAGCTTAGAGCACTAAGTCAAATATAAGTGCTTTTAGCCTCCTTCAACCTCCAGTGTCCTCCACTCGGACAGCATTCAACCTCCACTCGGACAGCATTCAACCTCCACTCGGACTGCATTCAACCTCCAGTGTCCACCACTCGGACAGCATTCAACCTCCACTCGGACTGCATTCAACCTCCATTGTCCACCACTCGGACAGCATTCAACCTCCACTCGGACTGCATTCAACCTCCAGTATCCACCACTCGGACAGCATTCAACCTCCACTCGGACTGCATTCAACCTCCAGTGTCCACCACTCAGACTGCATTCAACCTCCACTCGGACTGCATTCAACCTCCAGTGTCCACCACTCGGACAGCATTCAACCTCCACTCGGACTGCATTCAACCTCCAGTGTCCACCACTCGGAGAGCATTCAACCTCCACTCGGACTGCATTCAACCTCCAGTGTCCACCACTTGGACAGCATTCAACCTCCAGTTTCCACCACTCGGACAGCATTCAACCTCCAGTGTCCACCACTCGGACAGCATTCAACCTCCACCTGGACTGCATTCAACCTCCACTCGGACTGCATTCAACCTCCACACGGACAGCATTCAACCTCCAGTGTCCACCACTCGGACAGCATTCAACCTCCACACGGACAGCATTCAACCTCCACTCGGACAGCATTCAACCTCCAGTGTCCACCACTCGGACAGCATTCAACTTCCAGCATCCACCATTCGGCCCCTACAGTCTCTTTCAATTTCTGGTACTCCTCACCCGATTTCCTTCCTCTCCCTCACCCAACCAAAGATGACAACTTTCTCCAACTCTTATTTCCAAAACAGACACAGCCACCTTATTAACATCCCCCTATTGAAAAACAACAAAAACTTCTTATGTCTCACCTTTCTTCTCATCAATGCGCAGTCATTGTCTAAGAAACACATGTTAATTTCTGATATACTACACGAAAAAAATCCTGACTTCTTCGCCATAACTGAATCCTGGCTAAAAAACACCGATCAAGTAATTCTGAACCACCTTAACCACAATGACTACGATACCTTTTCAATTCCCCGTAACTACAAAAGAGGAGGAGGCCTGCTACTTATCATAAGAAAACACTTTTCAATGAAAATAATCCCACACAACCTCCCTAAACAATTTGAAGTTACTCTCTTCGACTCCCAACATCTACAAATCTGCCTCGTTTATTGCCCCCCTAAACTACTAGACAACAACATTTCTCCGCTCATTGATTTTCTCATCTCTAACATCAACATAAAAAAACCTGTGATCATTCTTGGAGACTTCAACCTCCATACAGACGCCAACCCCCATTCTCCTAGTTGCGAAACTCTTCTCGACATGCTATCAAGTCTAAACTTCATCCTTCAAGTGAACAACCCTACACACAAAGCAGGTCACACTCTCGACCTGATTTTCACCAACAACTTCTTCATGAACTCTTCTATTTCTCACAACCCAGTCCCATGGTCTGATCACCATCTCTTACTCTGCAAATCCCAAACGAACTTCAACAACCCAACAAATAATAACTCTACAAAAAAATCCTTCAAATTCCATCCACCCTATCAAATTAATCTTCTCCTTCAAGAGCTGGGTCTACAACTAGCGAATCTTGACTTATCAAACATAAATAACGCTATCCAATCATGGTCCTCAATCACTGAAACAACCGCTAACATCATTAACCCGGAGAAGATCAAACACCTAAAGAACAAAAAAGAAATACAAAACCCATGGTTTAACACCACCCTAAAAAACATGAAGTCAGCTCTCAGGAAAACAGAGAAAGAATGGCAAAAAAATAAGCTGCCTGCTACACTACAAAAATACCGTTCACAATTAGCAGCCTACAAGAAATCAATCCAAAACACAAAACGGAACTACTTCGGCAATAAAATTATAAATTCCTCCAACAAACCCAAATCCTTATTCAACCTTGTAAACAACCTCATCTCCGATATCCACATCTCCAACACTACTATTACCAAAAAAAACCTAAGCCAAGATTTAGCCATCTACTTTAAGGATAAAATCTCCAAAATAACAAACACCTTCATCACCTCTTCTTTCTGCAAGTTACAAACTTCTTCAATTAACATCCCTCCTTGGCTCGACTTCAGACCTATTTCCATCACTGAAACTGAAAAAATGATGAAGAAAATCAACCCTGCTCGTCATGAACTCGACACCATTCCCACCCGAGTTCTTAAAGAAATTGCCTATCCTTTAGCTCCAACAATTTCAGCAATCATCAACAAATCGCTCGAGGAAGGCGAGCTGCCTCCCAAGTTAAAAATTGCCACCGTCACTCCTTTATTAAAGAAAAAAAACCTCAATCCAGATGACCTAAACAACTACCGCCCAATCTCCAACCTACCCTTCTTTGCAAAAATGATTGAGAAGGCGGCATTGAAACAACTCAACGACCATCTAGACGATAATAAAATTCTTTATCCTTCCCAATTCGGCTTCAGAAAAAACCACAGCACTGAAACCCTCCTCCTTAAACTCTCCAATACCATCCTAAGAGGTTTTGACAACAAAAAAGGATACCTTCTGATTCTCTTAGACCTCTCTGCTGCCTTCGATACAGTGGATCATAAAATTCTCATCTCCTGTCTAGAATCCATTGGGCTGGCTGGCAAAACTCTCAGTTGGTTCTCATCCTTCCTCAGTAACAGACACTTCAAAGTTTTTCACAACAATAGCTCTTCTTCTCCTATCCCCCTCGATACAGGTGTGCCTCAAGGATCAGCACTTTCACCAATTTTATTCAACATCTACCTGACCCTTCTTTGCCATCTCTTATCTAGTCTTGACATAACGTATTACATGTATGCAGACGATATTCAATTACTCATTCCTATTTCTTCCTCGATAGAAGATGCTATGTCTAAAGCAGCCTCACACTTGGATACTATCAGAAACTTGCTAATTCATCTTAAATTATGTCTAAATACAAGCAAAACCGAATGTATCCTAATTGCCAAAAAAAATCCTGGACATTTAACAATTCCACCCTTCTACTTTGACAAGACCCTCGTCCTTCTCAAAGAGAGCGTTAAAGACCTGGGTGTCTGGTTAGACACTGACCTAATCTACAAAAAACACATCTCCACAAAAATAAAGGAAGGCTTTCACAAACTTCAAATAATAAAACATCTAAAACCCCTACTCCACCCCCATGATTTCAAAACTGTCCTTCAAGCCCTCATTTTTTCAGGTTTGGATTACTGCAACCCCTATTGATTGGCCTTCCAAAATCTTCCTTGAGACCCTTGCAGCTCCTTCAGAATGCTGCAGCCAGAGTTCTAACAGGTACAAGAAAAGCTGATCACATTACACCTGTTCTCAACCAATTACAGTGGCTCCCTATTGAAAAAAGAGCAGAATTCAAAGTCCTCACCATACTCCACAAAGCAATATACAATGCCGACTATTCCGCCTTTGATGACATCATTCACATCCATTGCTCCCAACGTACTACACGAACTGCCAGCAAAATTAATCTAGTGATTCCCTCACTACCACAGGCTAAATTATCCTCCACCAGAAAGAGCCTTTTCCATCATCGGCCCTAAGCTCTGGAACTCGCTTCCTCATTGCCTCACCAATCAAGATAACTTAAAATCCTTCAAAAAAGACTTAAAACCCTGGCTTCTCAGCCAATCTTTTAAAGATAGCACTCAATGACTTTAAAATTCTTTTATATATTCTGCCATTTTTCAATCTTCAATCTCCCTGTTACAATGATACAGATGCCCTTCAATGCTTCATGAGATATATGTACATCTATTCAGGGTTCTATCCTGTGTTTTCTCGTTATACATTCTCCTGTTGTATTTACTATCGTTAATTTTAAATTGTAATCTTCATACATCGTTCTATGTAACCGTATGTAAACCGGAGTGAAGGCAACTCTGCTATACCTCGATATATAAAATGCTAAATAAATATCAGGTATGTGATATCCTAGATGTCCAAAAGCAACGCCATAGATGGCAGTAACCTCTTTTCCTGGGAGGGATATGGGCCTGAGGAGAATTCTTGAGAGCCAGCATTCAATATCCTTGACAAGAAATTGATCAGGCAATTCCACGCTACTCACCCCCAGAAACCGAGACCCCCAGGAGGGGGGACTTAGGAGAGGGGATACTGTTATGCTTGCCGACCACAGAGGGCCGCGGTCGGCTTCACTCACCCTCTGATGCCTGTCCACCTAAGTGGGCCTGGGCTCCCTGGTTGAGGCAGGAAGCTGCCACCAACACCGCACAGCTTTGCCTTCCCCCAGCGCTCCTGCAGGTGTGGCAGTCTCCCCTGGGCTGAGCTCCCTCTCTCAGCTGCTGCGCCGCCCAAGGTTGTCCTGCGATGCTGCCATCTTCGTCCCTCCTGGCCGGGCACCGCCCTAGACACGCATGCGCGGCACCCTCACAGATTTAAAGGGCCCATGGCGGGAAATCTTCCACGGCCCCACCTGATGACATCTCCAACCTTCCCATATATAAGGCAAGCTCTGACAGTCAGAGCATGCCTTGGCAACAAGTCCCATCGCGCTACCTGAGCTGTGTTCCTGTTTTCCAGCGTTCCTGTTTTCCATCACCCTTTCCTTCTTTTTTTCCTGCCTTCCCACCTGCTCCTCCTTTTGGATGGATCCTTGGCTTCTGACCTTCTGCACGGACCTGACTAGGAATATCACCACCTGTCCATGACCTTCTGCCTGGACTTGACTATGAGCTCCCGCCTAGCCACCTTCCCATGAAATCATCCACACAGAGGCCCACCAAAGATCAGCTGGCCCCAGTAGCCAAGGGCTCAACCTGTGGGGACCGCGAGCTGGTATTGGCGAAGCTCCAGCTGGCCTATGCTTCGCATCTGACCTCACCTGCCGACAGTGGGATCCTGAGGGGTCTACCCCCTCAGGCAGCGCCAACTCCTCTTTGGCTCAAGGGTCCACTCTCCATCATCAACTGCCTTAACGACATCTTCTGGCAATGAATTCCAGGACTTCATTGTGCATTGCGTGAAAAAGAATTTTCTCCAATTTGTTTTAAATGTTCTACTTACTTACTTCATAGAGTGCCCCCAGTCCTTCTGTTATCTGAAAGAGTAAACAACCGATTCACATTTACCTGTTCTAGTCCTCTCATGATTTTGTAGACCCCCTCAGCTGTCTCTTCTCTAAGCTGAACTGCCCTAACCTCTTTAGCCTTTCCTCATAGGGGAGCCATTCCATCACCTTTATCGTTTTGGTTGCCCTTCTCTGTACCTTCTCCAGTGAACATAAGAACATGCCATACTGGGTCAGACCAAGGGTCCATCCAGCCCAGCATCCTGTTTCCAACAGTGGCCAATCCAGGCTATAAGAACCTGGCAAGTACACAAAAACTAAGTCTATTCCATGCTACTGTTGCTAGTAATAGCAGTGGCTATTTTCCAAGTCATCTTAATTAATAGCAGGTAATGGACTTCTCCTCCAAGAACTTATCCAATCCTTTTTTAAACACAGCTACACTAACTGCACTAACCACATCCTCTGGCAACAAATTCCAGAGTTTAATTGTGCGTTGAGTGAAAAAGAACTTTCTCCAATTAGTTTTAAATGTGCCATATGCTAACTTCATGGAGTGCCCCATAGTCTTCCTATTACCCGAAAGAGTAAATAACTGATTCACATTAACTCATTCTAGACCTCTCATGATTTTAAACACCTCTATCATATCCCCCCTCAACCGTCTCTTCTCCAAGCTGAAATTCCTAACCTCTTTAGTCTTCCCACATAGGGGAGCTGTTCTATTCTGTTTATCATTTTGGTCGCCATTCTCTGTACCTTCTCCATCAGAACTATATCTTTTTTGAGATGCGGCGACCAGAATTGTACACAGTATTCAAGGTGTGGTCTCACCATGGAGCGATACAGAGGCATTATGACATTTTCCGTTTTATTCACCATTCCCTTTCTAATAATTCCCAACATTCTGTTTGCTTTTTTGACTGCCACAGCACACTAAACCGATGATTTCAATGTGTTATCCACTATGACACCTAGATCTCTTTCTTGGGTGCTCCTAATATGGAACCTAACATTGTGTAACTATAGCATGGGTTATTTTTCCCTATATGCATCACCTTGCACTTATCCACATTCAATTTCATCTGCCATTTGGATGCCCAATTTTCCAGTCTCTCAAGGTCTTCCAGCAATTTATCACAATCTGTTTGTGATTTAACTACTCTGAACAATTTGGTATCATCTGCAAATCTGATTACCTCACTTGTCATTTTTCTTTCCAGATCATTTATAAATACATTGAAAAGTACAGTTCCCAATACAGATTCCTGAGGCACTCCACTGCCCACTCCCTTCCACTGAGAAAATTGTCCATTTAATCCTACTCTCTGTTTCCTGTCTTTTAGCCAGTTTGTAATCTATGAAAGGACATCGCCACCTATCCCATGAATTTTTACTTTTCCTAGAAGCCTCTCATGAGGAAGTCAGTGCATCTATATCTTTTTTGAGATTGATCAACCAGAATTGCACACAATATTCAAGGTGCAGCGCACCATGGAGCAACACAGAGGCATTATGACATTCTTCATTTTAATCACCATTCCCTTCCTAATAATTCCTAATGTTCTGTTTGATGTTTTGATCGCCGCAGCACACTGAGCTGACAATTTCAATGTATGGTCCACTATGACACCTAGATTTTTTTCCTGGATGGTAATTCCTAACATGAAACCTAACATTGTGTAGATCTAGCATGGGTTATTTTTCCCTATATGCAACACCTTTCACTTGTCCAGATTCAATTTAATTTTTCCTGGCACTGAAGTTAGGCTCACTGATTTGGAGTTTTCTGGATCATCCCTGGAGCCCTTTTTAAATATCAGGGTTACATTGACCACCTTCCAGTCTTCAGGTAGGGGCTGGATACTTTGATGCACTGGACCTCAGGCTTGTGGATGCACTGTGCATCGATGCACCATGCTTCGGGTGCATTGGTCGTCTGCTTTGAATGTGTTGATGCACTGATGGCACTGGTGTCAATGCACCACACTTTGAATGCTTATCTGTTTTCAACACAGGCTGGGGTGGCTTTTGCTTTGACACAAAATGGCCAGCTGAACTAAACCCCCTGGTCTCAGCTTGTGCAGATAGGGGAATTTTTGAGGAACTTCCTTCCAGTCCTTTTCCCAAGGAGGCAGATGACCTTACATGTGGGAGGAAGACCTACTGCATTTCTGGAGAGATATACGGAGTTCTTCCATGTACCAGATCCTAGAGCATTGTGAATACAAGGAACATTCATCCGAAGGTTTCATAGTTTTTCTGGTCATGATCTGATCCCTGGCAGCAATGTTGGTGTAGTGAGGGACGTGATTTTCCCACATGAGCAGTTCTTAAAACCACTCATTGTAATAATTTTGTTTTCTTCTGGTCCAACAATTGTGAAAGAATATAAATCTCTTCTTTTTTTTTTGGTAGCACTTAAAAGTGCTGCTTTGTGACTGCAGAAGCAGTGAGGGAAGGAAGAAAAAGATTTTTGACCAAAACAACTATTTGAAGGAAAACATAGTGGAGAAATGAAGTATATGTCCTTGCTTCAGCATGGATAAAAAATGACCGAGGAGGTTCACAAGGTCATGTCCATGTAGGAACTCCCGCACATGCTCAGTAGACTCAAGCTCTACATCGTGGAGAGACAAGTCCATTCAGTGCCACCAGATGACATCACTCACATGTGATGACCACATGCAATGGCTAATTCAGCCAGCTTACTGGTGGAAAACAAGCTCAATAACTTGACAAGGTCAACGCCTGGGGAGAACATTCATTTTGAAGGTAGCAATCCGTCCCAACCATGAGATGTAGTAGCGACTCCACTCTTCCAACTCTTTGTAAATTTTCATTAAAAGTGGTGGGTAATTAAGACTATAGATATCTGTATGCGCTCCAATATATACTCCCAAGTATTTTATCTTATCCTTAGCCCATCTAAAGGGGAAGGCAGCTATAAGTGCACGTACTTGGGTATCTAACAAAGAGACATTTAGAATTTCAGTTTTATCCTAGTTAATGGAGTAACCATCCACCTGACTGTATGATTTTATGATGTCCACCACTGCTGGTAGAGAGCTCGAGGGATTGGTAAGCATCAATATCACATCATCGGCGAACATAGCCAATTTGGTCGATAAATCCCCCACCTGAATACCAGATACTTCTGGAGAATTTCTAATTTTCTGGGCCAACAGTTCAATGAAAATAGCAAACAATAAAGGTGAAAGGGGACACCCCTGCCTAGTCCCTCGTTCTACAGTGAAATAGGAGGAATATCCGCCATTCATCTTGATGCACGCTTTTGGGGCGTTGAACAATGTTTGAATCCAATTTATAAAAAAATGTCCAAAGCCCATCTTATCAAGAACTTGTAAGAGGTATGGCCAGTGGACCAGATCAAAAGCTTTCTCAGCGTCCATGGCCATCAGGAGAAAAGGGGAATTACATCGTTTGACCACCACAAAGAGTCCAGAATTTTCCTAACATTATCAGACGCCATGCATCCTGGGATAAAGCCGGCCTGATCCGGATGTATTAACTGTGCAATATAGTTATTAAGCCTACTAGCCAAAATTTTAGCTAGCAACTTGAGATCAATATTCAACAAAGATATAGGCCGATAAGAGCCACATTGTGTGGAGTCTCGACCCGGCTTAGCTATGATAGTGATGCCAGCAACGTTTGAGTTGGGAGCCAACTTTCCCTCTGATCGTAGTGCATTAAACATCCTAGAAAGAGGGACTGATAGCTGCCCCACAAAGCACTGATAAAAGCGAGCAGTAAAACCATCTAAACCAGGTGATTTGCTCACCTTCAGTTGTTTTATAGCGCAAGAAACTTCCGCCGCAGTAATTTCTGCATCTAAACAAGCACATTGACCCTCCATCAGGTGTGGCAGTGAGACATCCCACAAAAAAGCCGCAATATCTGAATTAGCAATAACAGAATTACCCCGATATAGGTTTGCATAAAAGCGAAGAAAACGGTGTCTAATATCCTCATTAGAGGTAAACATTTGACCCTGTTCATCCTTTATTTTGGTGATAAGATTCTGCATTTGCTTCGCACTCAACTTATTTGCTAGTAATTTCCCGGCCCTATATCCCCCCTCAAAATATGATTGTTCAGCCCGCTCAAGATCATATGCTATTTTAGCGGCATCTAACGCTGCAATCTGAGACCGACAGCACTCGATTTCCTCTAAGCAGACACTAGAGGAGGTGCGCTTATGTTGCTGCTCCAGCGTCGACAGATGGTCAATAAGTGTCTTCCTCAACTGCCTCTGTCTTCTTAACATGTGAGGCTCTGGCTATAAGTGACCCTCGTATCACAGCTTTCAAACAATCCCAAATGATGATGGGCGAAATATCGGGTGTTGAATTAAGGAGCAAATATTCATTTATACTCTGCCTACACTGAGTAAGAAAAGGCTTGTCGTCTAGCAAACTATCATTTAACCTCCAGAATCTCTGACCCCGGTCATATGCTGGGAAAGATAGTTCCACCCATAGCGGAGCATGATCTGACCAGGTGATAGAATCTACATTGGCCTTCATCACCCTATGGAGAAAACCTTTGTCAACAAATATATAATCAATTCTGGAATACATATTATGTGGTTTAGAATAAAAGGTGTATTCCCTCTGCTTAGAAAATAGAAAGTGCCAGGTGTCCTCCAATTGAAAATGACAGAGGAAACCAACAAAACGTTGCCTATCTTTCTTTGTGGTTGAACCCCTTCCTACTGATGTATCAAGCTTGGGATTAATAGGGATATTACAATCCCCAGCCATTATTAGGTGTCCCTCTAAGTGTGCATGGACTATGCTATTTAAATTATCAAAAAAAGGTGCTTGGAAAACATTAGGAGCATAAACATTCAGCAAAGTAAATTGTTCCCCCGCAACCAATATGTTAAGCAACAGATACCTCCCATCAGGGTCAGACACGCATCTGCGTAGTTCAAAAGCAAAATCTTTCTGGAACAGGATCCCCACTCCTGCGTATCGCCCTGTCTTTGTGCAGGCAGACCAGAATTGATGAGGATATTGAGGTGATCGCAGTAAATGCTCAAATCTCCGCTTCAAATGAGTCTCCTGTACCAGGGCTATCGCAATGTTGGCCCTCTGGAGATCATTAAACAAAAGTTTACGTTTGCGAGGGGTGTTTAATCCTTTAACATTTAAGGATAACAATCTGAAAGTCGTCATTGACCCAGAGTGGATACACTGGTCCCAAGCAGCCTGTCCAGAAGCAAACTCAAATCTGTAAAGGTGTGCCCCTGATGTATAACAAAATGCATGTAAGAACATAAAAAAACCCAGCTGAGAGAACCAATAATCCCCACCCCTGATCACAAGACCATGCAAACCTCTGGTCTCGCAGCCCATTTCAGGGGGTATGGCACAGCAGAACTCCCGCTGCCCATCCCAAAAGGAATCTTTAAGGAAGATCAGCAAATAAAATAATGCAGCCATCCAGGGACTCTCACAAAAGGAGATGTATATTCTGGTATGCAGTGAGGAAATGTCATGTAGGCTCGGTAGTGGTATTTTCCAGGTCTGGTGTGCGACGCAGCCTCTTTCCTCCTTTACCCATTCTCTGCCAGCGAGGTTCATCCTTCTGCGCTGTGGTAGGTGAAGCGGGAGCTTGATAGTCTGGTAAACTAAAGCCTGCTTCCTGTAGACATCTTGCGGCCTCCTTCAAGGATTGAGCCTTGTATGTTCTGCCTTGAATAGTGAATCCAATCCCAAAGGGGAATAGCCACTGGTAGCGAATGTTTTCTTTATTCAAAAGCGCAGTAACCGGTTTCAAATCCAAAAGCTTCTTGAGAGTGAGGGGGGAAACATCCGCATATACCTGGATCTCGTGCCCATCCAATTGTAACTTCCCCTGTTTGCGTGCTAACATGTAAATCCGCTCCTTGACTGCATATTCATGAAAACAGGCAATGACATCTTTGGCCTTATTAGCTGCCCTGTGCGCTTTTCAATTTTCACTGTAGTAAGCAGAGCATTGTCCCGAGGTACCATTCCCTTGCGCATGTAGCACCTCTGCACAAAGTTTAGAAATGACTTGCACGCAGTCTGAATATTCCTGGGTCTCCGGGATACCTCTGAACCGGAGGTTTACTCTACGACTTCTATTTTCTAGGTCCTCCAGCTTTACAGAAAGCTGCTGTATTTCGTTCGACAGGACTGCATTCTCTTTTTTAATGATGCTGAGTGACTCCGCCTGGGCCTCTGTGAGTGTTTCATATTCGAATATGCGATGCCCCATGTCACTCACTTCCTCTCTCAGTTCTCCCACCACCTCCCTGATTTCTGCTTTAAAGTTTTGAAGGTCGTGCCTCAGCTCACTAAACCAAGTTTTAAACTCACCCCTAGTAGGGATTTCAGAATCGGGAGCCGCTACCATCCAGCAGCAAAGAACACCCGAGCAGATGCTCTCTCTCACTTTCTCGAGCCAGAGGATATGCCAGAGACTCCTAGGCACATCACTGACCCAGCTTGCATAACTCTCGCTGTTACCAACACGGTGCCAGCTGGGATGACGGTGGTCCCATGCCATTTCTGGGAATGTGTCCTCCGCTGGGCCCATGACTCGAAGTTGGCCGGCCATCCTGACCGGGCTCAGACCCCTGAGATGTTAAGAAGACATTACTGGTCGCCCAGCTTGGTTAAGGACTCCCGCAGTTATGTAGACTCCTGCCCCATCTGTACACAGCAAAAGCCTCCAACTGGTCGCCCTTGAGGGCTCCTCCAACCTCTTCCGGCTCCCACCGAACCCTGGTCAAGCATCTCTACTGACTTTATCGTCAATCTACCTCCGTCAAAGGGCAAGACGGTCAACTGGGTCATCATCGACCACTTTTCGAAAATGGGCCACTTCATTCCACTGCAGAACATCCCCTCGGCTCCCGAGTTGGCAAAACCCTTCTTAAATAATGTATTCCACTTACATGGTTTACCCAGAGAGATCGTCTCTGATCGTGGACCACAATTCACTGCCAAATTCTGGAAATCCTTGTGTAAAATGTTTGATATTACCCTGAACCTGACGTCAGCCTATCACCCTCAAGCGAATGGCCAAGCCAAAAGGACGAACCGGTCCCTGAAGACATTCTTGAGATCCTACGTCAATGATCAACGGAATAATTGGGCCAACCTCTTGCCATGGGCCGAGTTATCCCACAATATCCACATTGCCTCTGCCACTGACATCTCACCTTTCTCAGTGGTCTTTGGCCACCAGCCATGCCTGCCTCTCCCAGTGCCGCTTTCAGTACCCTCACCCTCTGCCCAGTCCACAGCACAGACAATACGTCGGTTGTGGAATCAAGTCAAAGAGAGGCTAGCTCATGCAGCCGAAAGCGCCAAACGATTCATGGACGCTCATCGTCGCACCGCATCTTTGTTCTGACCTGGCTAAAAAGTTTGGTTAAGCACCAAATCCCATCCCAACGACTAGCCCCCAAATACATCGGACCATTCCCAATCATCAGCCACATAGGGGCAGTAATTTATCAACTACAGCTACCTCGTAGCATGGGCATCCACAACACATTTCATGTGTCCCTCCTTAAACCTATGGTACTGTCGTGCCCACCAAACAACCACCCGCTCCACCACAAGTCTCCGCTGAACCTGACGCCACACTTCAGATAAGATAGGTCCTCAATGTCCGTCGGCGTCGAGGCCGTTGGGAATACCTCCTTGCTTGGGAGGGATTTGGGGCCGAGGAAAACTCTTGGGAACCCTCACATAACATACTTGACAAGAACTTGTTGCGGGACTTCCACCAGGCTCATCCAGACAAGCCACGACCGAGGAGGAGGAGGCCTAGAGTGGGGGGGGGGGGGGGGATTCTGTTTTGCGCCCTGTCCGTGATCGGCCCGTGCCTGGGCCTCCTCACCTCATTCCTGCTCCGGTGGGTCCCGGGTCGTCCTCCCCCGCTGCTGCCAGCTCTGCTCGGCCTTGGCATCCCGCGGTGGCGTCCGCCAGGCCTTCCACTTCTCACCAGGCCTTACAGCGGGGCTTGGCTTCCTCCATGGCATTGGCCCCACCCCTAGGCATGCGCACGCAGACCGCCTGGCCTCTTAAAGGGCCAAGGGCAGCTCCTAGCTCTGCGGCGCGCCCTAATTGATTCCCGGATATAAGGAAGTGGTCAGACACCACTTCCTTGCCTTGACAATCGGGTCGTACACTCCGGTGTCTCTAGTTTGCCTGTTCCAGTGTCTCTTGTTCAGCGTCTCCTGTTCCAACGTCTCCTGTTCCAGCGTCTCCTGTTCCTTCGTCTCTCCATCCCTGGTAGTACCCTTCGGACTGATCTCACGGTACTGACCTCTGCCTGTTCTCTGACTACTCCTGATTGCTGCCTGGACCTGACCTCTGCCTGTCCACTGACTACTCCTGATCGCTGCCTGGAACCGACCTCTGCCTGTCCACTGACTACTCCACTCCTTTTCTCACTAGGTCTCTGCTCCCATATACCCATCTCATTGAAGGTAGCCATTTCTTTACATCTCTTGTAGGCTACAACCCATTTTTCCACACCTTCACTGCTTTAACTGACCCCAAAGATTCTGATTCTCTATTTCCCCCCCATAACTGGTGCTTCCCCTCAAGCCCTCCACTACCCTGTCTTCATCTCCCCTGTCATTGAACCCCTCTCCCATCCTCTACCACAAAGGTCTGCATACAGTCCTTCCTAACTCCCACTCCTCCATCTCCCCTCTCTTCAACAGGCCTTTACTACTCCTCTTCCCCCTTTCTAGGCCCCTGATCCTTAAGTCCTCCTCACCAAGGCCTTGCCCCCTACCAAAAAGCCTCAACTCTTCCATAGCCCATATTTTCTTCCCTGAAATATGCCTTCGGCTTCCTAAAACATGCACACCTCTGGTGAGTACTTTTACAATTTGCTTTTAAATGATGACATCACAAAAAGTGATTGTAGACCCTGGTAACCAATAGGTGTATCCAAGCAAACAGAAAGTCACTTGAACTTCAACTGCTGTTCAAGATGGATGATTTGTATGTGCTTCTGGTTAAGAAACCTGTATTATTTTCAATGTTTCTTCTTGTCATTCTAGTGACTGATGTATTGTTCTTTCGATACACGTGAGTGTTGCTTTTTGGTTTACCAGGATTATCTTACGAGTTATTTTAAACCAGAAATTACATCAGGACAAACATATTTAGCAAAGTTACCGTTTACCATTTCTTATGGACTAAAAGTATAGTTTTTAATAGGGAAGAGATACACCACACATTTTAATTTCATTAGATGTTTATTTCCTTGCTGAATATTCTGAAAATATATAGTTTTAGAGACGTATTACTAAGAACATTTTAAAAAAATCCAGTAATCGAAACCTACAAAGCCTTCTTGTTTCAAACTTTTGTTGTAATGGTAAAAAAAAAATAAGAATCTAAAATTTTCTCTGAAGAGATATTAGGATGTAACCATCAAATATGTTTGCTACCTCTCCTTGGCCTCTTCCCCAGCTGTTCAAAAGTCCAAAATAAATCTTGGTAAGCCTGTGAAGAGTAAGAAACCATCTGTTATCAATATAGTCTGACACAGAAGAGAGGATGTTCGTATAGGAAGAATGAATCTATGGTGTCTAACTTGCTTGCATTTGGAAGGCCAGTCCTTCATTTGGGTTAAAGAAAAAATGGTCATTTTTCTTTCCTCTATCCTGCAAGAAAAAAGTTATCCCATCCATTTAATGGCAATGGGCTGTGACATTGTTACTACAATTATTCCAAAATATCTCTTAAAATATCTTTGGAGGAGGCAGATGTCTATGGATGATATCATATTGCTACATGCTGGAGTGCGGATTGAAGTTCAAGTTTCCAGAACAGTATGGCTGAGAGTGCTCAGGCATGTCACCAAGCTGATGTGCTCAGACCTCCGAAGGGAGGGAAAACGTCTGCTGTTACTTTGGGGAAATCCCTGCTGGTCATAGAGCAGCACTAAGGATTAGTCTGGAAGTAGACGTTCCTCCAGACCTTGAGGCCAAAGAATGGTTTGTATCACCTGGATATGGAATCTGGGATGGAGGATTATAAAGAGGGAAACAGAGGCACACATGAAAAATAACTTTAGAAACCTGGGAATCCTACTTGAATCCTAGTTTCATTGTTATCCAAGGAGGTTGTGGAGATCTTCCAATACAACCAGACAGATATTTCTGCAATAGTTCCTATTGAACCATGGGTATTAAGCAATTTTTGGAGTCACAAAATAATTGAAAATTGTAATTACATTAGTGCAGTTGGCATTCTGTGTCTCATTCTTCTTTTTCATATGAAATTGGTTACAGGATGGTGCTTGATGTTTGAGATCACCAAAGCAGTAGATCAAGCCACACAGCCAGGCTATGATCAGATTAATAATGAATGCATTCTTTCTCCTTAGGTGCACCTGGTTAGCTGACCAGCTTTCCATGGATTTGCCTATATTCGTTGCAGTGTTATTTCATCTTCTGTTCATCTTGTTCACCATTGTATATTATAAAGCTCCAGAATTCCTGTGGAGAGGTAACTTAGCAGACTGCAAACAATGACATTAAGAGAAAAGAGAACTCTCTACACCTAAAACAACAAAGGCAGAATCCCAGCAATCATTGGGAAATAAGAGATAAGCAAAATTAGAGATTGTGAGGTCTGTTTTTCTCTGATCTATATGTTCTCTCACCCTAACACGATAGTACACTGTTATAGAGTCCATCAAGCTAGGGCGAGAGAACATAGTAGAAATCTCAACTTTGTGAGACTTTCTTCACTTCAAATGACATCAAATCTTCACCGATGTGTACTGTGCTGTTCATATATCTCACTCTGCATATAAAACTGGCCCCTAAACCAGCACCAAAACCTCACCTCGAGCTATTAGATGGCTCTACTGTGAAGACCTTATAGAGAGTCTCTCTCGCTCCTCCATAAGCTGGATTCAGGGCCCAGCAGAATGGCTTTCTTGGGGTTGGCAGGAAGATATAAATAGGAGAACCCATCCCCAGGTAGTTGTGACCACACCAAGATAACAAACTAGTGAAAAAATGAGCAACAAATATCCCCAAAGAAAAACTACAATTTCAATACACATTTATTCTCCTAAATGAATCCCCATCAAGGCTCCCATGTTCTTTTATGGAGGCAGGATGAGGGCAACATTTTGTGTTGGGATTGTTCACTAGAAATTCATTCAGTTTTTATTATTCCAGAGTGTGGCAGGGTATACCATACAAAATGCAAGGGAACAATAGAAGATAGAAGCATGTCAAATAAGGTGAGTAAAATCAGATTCAGCCTGCCATAGTGCTGCACCATTCCTTCATACCACAGCTCCAGTTACAGGTCAGCTTAGATATCTTCTGGCATACAAAACACTCATGAACACAAGAAAGGCAATAGGGAAGGTAATTTTCAAAACGAATTTCATGGGAAAAACAGGTCTTTGCCTGAAAATATAGGCTTTTACAAAATTGTTGGCTGAACATGTGGGTAAAGGTACATAGGGCTTCAATGTGCATACTTTTATCTGCAGTTTGAAGAGACATTCTAATGGGTGAGGTTGGCAGTGCCAGAACCAGCGTTTTCTGCACCCAGGGTAGATATTCAGCAGTATGCCTTCCCCTGAGTCAACTTAGCAGTGGCTGCACAGTGCTCCCTACTTTTGTGGCAAAGACATAACTGTCCCTTTGGTGGCGGCGACTCCAGCAAAGCATCCCCTTCTCTCTTCCCTCCTGACCATCATTACTTTCTTTCTCTTTATCTTCTCCCACCCTTGCCTAGCATTCACCATTTTTTCCCTCCCACACCATTCCCTGCATCTCCTTCACTCTCCCCTCCACTATCAGTCCTGGATCTTTCTCCCTCCCTCACTGCTTGCCCTGCTTTCCTTTCTCCCCCACCCATTCTGTGCCTGGCATTCTTCTCTTCTCCAACAATTCTTATACAGCAGCAGCAGCAGCAGCCCCCTCTCTACCACCAATCTTTTACATAGCAGCTTCCCCGCTCTTTCCTCATCACCTAACAGCCCACTCTCTCTCTCAGTCTTGATTATCCCCTACAACCTCCTGCTCAGAAGAGCAGCCCCCTCTCCTCTCCCTCCTTCTTTCTACATCTATAGGCTCCTCTTCAGGGACCTCTGAGGCCACAGCATTCCCGTGGGAATCAGAGGAATTTGCTGAGTGGTATTATGGACAATATGCTGACAAGAAGTGTGAGTTTTGATAATATTTTGCTTGAAGAAAGTCAAAGTTTAGAGAAGAGATGACTGAGAGGGGGATATGATAGAAGCCTACAAATTCATGAAAGGACTTGAACAAGTTAATGTAAAATGGTTATTTACTCTCTCAGATAATAGAAGGACCAGGGGGCAGTAGCTCATTTAAAACAAATCGAAGAACATTCTTTTTCACTCAGCACATAGTTAAACTTTGGAATTCATTGCCAGGGGATGTGGTCTCAGCAATTAGTGTTACTGGGTTTAAAAAAGGATTGGATAAGTTCCTAGACTAGAGGTTAAAGCCATAAACTGTTATTACAGTAATTAATAAGCAATGGTAACATGGAATAGACTTAGTGTTTGGGTACTTGCCAGGTTCTTATGGCCTGGATTGGCCACTGTTGGAAACAGGATACTGGGCTTGATGGACCCTTGGTCTGACCCAATATGGCATTTCTTATGTTCTTATGTTCTAAAGATATTTAGGATGTTTAAACACCCAATTGACATCTTGGAAATGTAATGAAGGAAGAAGAAATACAGTATAAAAGTATATTTATTTTTTCTGCGGTTCATCTCAGCTATTGATTCCTGTGACTCATCGTTGATATGGTTATAATCATTGTGCAACTGACTGCTGGCAACCCCATAAGAATTAAAAGTTTCTGTTTTTTGAAAGATATCTGAAACCCTATTAACTAAACCCTAGGATTGTAGGTTTGAGGTATGAGTTTGGGCAATCTGAAGAAGAGAGAGTAAAAGTTTCTTGGTTAAGGGATGCAGTCAGATGGTCATAGAGGAGGAGGGAAGATTTTGTTGCTTTTCCCCATCCAGCATGAGAAAATACAGCCTTTGCCTAAGGGCCAGTATTCTATTCCATCTGCTTGACCATTTTGTGATTTTTGAACCTACAGAGACTGGTGTCAGACTCCAAAACCCAGCATCCACATCTTTTATTTTATGTACTCCAACCAGGAGTACATAAATAAACAATATTACAACAATGGTGGAAACCTTCAGTTTATTTGGCTCTTCTACCATGAAGTAGAAAACTAACTTTTCAGTGTAACCCTCCACAGAAGGGCACATAAAATGCTTGCTCTTGCTAGAGTTCAATAAGAATTTGGATCAAACAGATAGTGCCATGGACCTGGGCCCAGAGGCAAGGGCAAGATTATTGAGCAGAACAGGGAAATCTAAAACACACAGGTTTCTTTGAAACCTTTTTGACTGCTCTCCCCACTAGATCTCCCAAAACTCACACTGATAGTTAAAATAGGGACTTATTTCAAAGATTATATTCAAACAACCAAACTTTTATTTTCAGGGATTACCTGCAGTCAAGAGATTACAAAAGGATTTGAAAAGGCATTGATTAAATCAGGGGTTCAAGACTCCCACAGCCAGGCTGAAGAAGCATTAACACCCATAAACAACTTATTGCCTTACATTAGAGTTACAAACAAGTTTGTTCAAAATGATACACAATACAATTTCCCTAGCAACCTCTCCCCCTTTTACTTCATGAAATTCCTTCTCAAAATATCATGTTCACAGTTGCTTCAACTAAATTCTCCAGTATATATCCAATGCAAGATCATGAATTCTTCTTACCACCTTTGTGCATCACAGTAACCTCCCAGGTCATCATAGAAATACTCCACGAGGCCTTGGCAGGATTTCCCCAGATTCCCCAATTCAAGGTTCTCTGGATCTCACACTTCAAGGTCTTCCACACAGTGAGACCCCTCTCACCCCACAATGTTCTTGACCACTTCCTACTCCTTTAGAAACACAGGATGGATCCATCATCTGTTTTCCTGGTGGGAACAAACACACTAGCAGTCTTGGACTTTTCCCCTTGAGGAAGAAAGCTCCTGCAGAGCCCTATCTCTGAGATGGGCACTCCTGGCACCCCACACTCCTTGTGGGTCACTGTAAATTCCCCACCTCCTCCGGCCAAACTTCAAACTCAGAATTATATAGTCCCAATACCACTCCCATCACAGGCCTCTCTTCTAAAACCTCTTAACGGAGACATACAAATTAGAGTTTAGCTATGCCTGTTCCCATAGATTCCTGATTGCACATGGATAGTGTAATTTTACCATACATGTTGCCATCTATTGGCCATTCCATAGAATTGTCCCATCAGTAATTTTCTAATCACAACGCTCAAAACATTTCAAAAGCCCAGGAGTGGTTACATGGACTCCACCATGCAGTCCTTTTCAGGGAATTCCTTAATGATGCAGGGTTCCTGTGTGGAGCTCTATCACATCAGGAAGACATTTTTTTAACCTTTATTGAAAAATAATATTTTTATAAATTCATTTAAATTATGGTTAACCTGTGGAGAAACTTGCAGCAAAACTTTAGAAAATACAAAAGACATCTGAGGAAACTGGCTGCAAAGTTCCTCAGATCAGTGGGTCCATTTTGGATTGCTATGGATTTATGCTGAATTTTCACCAGATTCACAGACAAATATATCTGATGAATTTTCCCAATCCAAATTTCATATCAAATATAGGATAAAATCCATCTTGTTCAAGTTTGGCAAATTCTATACATCATTGGATCCTGTGAGGGCATGTGTGATATTTTTGTTTCTATAGGATATGGATGAGCACAAAAATTCAGTGGACAAAAGAATTGCCTGGTACATCTATGGTAGCTACTTCATGTTTCTGAGCGGCCTGATTCTCTATGTGATTATACTGCATGTCTACTCAGCAGTATACCTTTTTCTGAACAACAATCCTGTCAACACTGGAATGACCTGCACGTATCCTTTGAAGAAAATATAATTTTTCAGCTCTTTGGTAAAAAATCAGTTTCTCAAGCACAAACTTGCATTCCAAAGCAGATAAATCACAAGGCAAAATCCAAAGCACAAAAAATTATCACAGAAAATAACAGTACCAGTGTAGGTTACTATGGGAGTTAATCTTCAGAGATAAAACACCAGTAAGAAGTTTAGCAGAGTCCCACAGGGCAACCACCAGTGAACTGCTAACCACTAGCAGTCACTAAACTAAAGTGGATGTCTCTTGGCGTAAACAATTACTCATTTCCTTAGTCTGAGACTCTAGGGTCATGATCAACCCAGGAACGACTCCTCTTTCTCCAGTGCACAAAATTTAATTCAAACCAGTAGAACGATTTCAGAAATTCCTGTACCCCTAAGTGACATTAGCCACTATCATCACCATTACCTAGATGAGTTAAATTCTCAACACAGGAAACCTGTACTGGAACAAGGGGTGGGGCTGCTGCTGGGTCACTGAGCATGCACACCGGCTCACAGGCCCAGCCTGGGTGTGGCTCAATTTCCTGGTGCAGTCCAGAAGCTTAGAATAACAGCAACATTGACAATACCTCTGGTGCCTATCAAAATTTGACACTGGAGTCAGTTGTCTACATTGTCTATTCCTAAACCCTGGCTTGTGTACCTACCTGGAATTATACCCAGGAAATAAAAAATTATGTTCTCATGTATATTTTCATGGGATGGCTCCCGCACCCATTCTTTTTCCTCACACTAAGGGAGAGTTGATATTTTCACAGGGGCTTTCTGGGTAAAAACCCATTTACCTATGGAGAAGTAAAGTTGCTTATTGCAACAGTGTTCTTCATAGACAACAGGATAAATAAACCTCATAAATGGGTGATGTCATCCAATGGTGCTGAGATGCAAAAGCTTAGAGCTCAGAAAGATTGTCCTTAAAACATTAAGAAATACAATGAGAAATGCACGATGAAAGAGTTTATTTATTTATTTATTTAAAAATTAATTTATGTCCGTGCCCTCCGAAGTTCAGGGCGGGTTACAATAGAAACATACATAATAAAACATTCATAATAAAATAATCACAATAGGGTAATAAATATAATGGTAAAAATAAAACAAAAATGAACATGAACTGTCATACAAGAATAGACTTGAAAGGAAAAACTAAATGATTTAAAGAAACTTGGAGTGTAGATGTGGAGGAGAAAAGTATTTATAGTTGTTGCACCCGTCGGTCGCAGACAGCTGTGACCTCTGATGCTCACCTCTTTTTTTCCCTGCACCAGCGATTCTTGGAAGAATGCCAGTCTCCGCCTGCAAACGCTGCCTTCCCCAGAGTCCCCGGGGCGGCATGGGTGATCCTGTCCGCCATCTTGATTCGGGGATTACCTAGGGCATGCACGCGCGTGCCAGGCCCTCTCTTAAACACGTCATGGCGGGAACCTCGAGGGCATCCCCTCCGCATGACGATACCTGACAGTGTATTTAAGCTATTTGGACTTTGCTTTCTACGAGTTAGCAAGGACTTCCTTTCTGCTGAATTCCACTCCTCTTGGAGATGCTGAACTCGTTCCTGCACTCCGGTCTTTAACGCTTTAGGTACCAGCTCCTCAGGGGCTTTGTCGCATTCTGGCTATCCACTCCTCGGAGGGCCTTCCTGCTTGGAGAATCCATCTACACATATTGGGACCCAGCCTTGTTCAGCCTTGTGAGTACGCTACTCGTTTGCTACTATCTTGCTGACAGAACCTCGAGTGTACCCTGTGTCTTGGGCCACTACCGTGCTCACCTCAGCATACCTGCTTCTACACTTCAGCATGAGTACCCTCATCTATTCTGCTCTGCTGACCTCCTGCACATCAGTGCTGATTCTCGGCATACCCTGGGCTGCGGGCCACTACCGGATCTACCCCTGAGAAGTGTTCATCTGGAGGAGGAGTTCCCTGGCGTACCCCTCTCTACGGGCCACTACCGGGGATATCATCACTGAGCCAACTTACTGCTCTGGACTGTGTCTTTCCTCCCACTTGGTGGGTACTTCACCTATGTTCCAGTCTAATAAAGTCTCATTACTAACTGTGTCCATCTCAGCTGAGGCCACGCCTATTGTGGTGAGTCCCCACAGGGCTCCTCCCTGTGGGTGGAGTCAGCTCTCACTATGATCCAGGGCCCACAACCAAACAAGAACATAACAATTGCCTGATTGAATAGATGGTATTTCAAAGCTTTTTTGAAGTCCTTAACACCAGGTATAGATCTTATGTGGAATGGTATAGAGTTCCATATTATGGGGTCAGCAATTGAAAAAGCACACTCATAAGTTGCTGAGAATCTGGTTAATTTTGGCGAGGGTACTTCAAGCAGAAATTGGTTTTGTGATCTAAAATTTCTTGTAGGAACATAGAAGTGAAGAATTGCATGCAACCATAGACTGTTGACATTGTGGATTAGATTGTGTATTGGGGAAACTGTTTTATATATTATCCTCCATTGTATGGGTAGCCAGTGGAGAGAATGGGGATCACCTGTGATATGATCATACAGTCTTGCATTAGTGAGTAGATGAGCAGCTGACTTTTGCACAAGTTGTAGGGATCTTATTGTAGATTGAGGAAGACTGACATAGAGAAAGTTACAGTATTCACTATTAGTAAGAATCAGGGATTGAAGTACAGTTCTAAAGTTGTCATGTTCAAGTAAGGGCTTAATGTGCCTAATAAGACGGAGCTTGTAGTATGAAGTCTGAAGTACTGATTTAATATGTGTTTTCATTAGGGATGTGAATCGTTTTTTGACGATTTAAAAAATCGTCCGATATATTTTAAATCGTCAAAAATCGTTAGAGGGACGATACAATAGGAATTCCCCCGATTTATCGTCAAAAATCGTAAATCGGGGGAGGGGGAGGGGAAGGGTCCCGGTGTGATCTTCCACTCTCGGGCCATGGCTGCATTAATAGAAATGGCGCCGGCGCTACCTTTGCCCTGTCCCGTGGCCCGAGAGTGGAAGATCACACCGGGACCCCCCCCCCACTGGACCCCAGGTAATTTAAAACATTTTGGGGGGTTCGGGAGGGTGGGGGATTTATTTTAAAGGGTCGGGGTGGGTTTTAGGGTTGTTTTAGTGTGCCGGTTTTCCCGCCCTCCCCCGATTTACGATTTAAACGATTTTTAAAAAAACAAAACCGCGACGATCAGATTCCCTCCCCCCCAGCCAAAATTGATCGTTAAGACGATCGATCACACGATTCACATCTCTAGTTTTCATGTCTAGTTTGGGGGTCAAAGATAATTCCAAGATTACAAACAGATTGTGATATTTGGAGTGTAGTATTCTGAAGACAGAAAGTTGTTGATGGATCAGAAAAAGCTGGATTACCAAGAATTATTATTTCTGTTACTGACAAGTTCAAACAGAGCTTATTGTGAGACAACCATTTGTTGATAGAGGATAAGCAAAGAGAGATGAACTGGGATGTTAAATGCCAAGTCTAGTATGTTGGAAAAAAGAAATGAATGTCATCAGCATAAAGCCGGTTTGAGAGACCAAGAGTAGCAAGAAGATTACAGAGAGGTGCAAGATAAATGTTGAATAGGATGGCTGAAAGGGCTGATCCTTGCAGAACGTCCATATTGATTGGGAACCATGTGGAGGTTGTAGTCTGAAAACAAATTTGTTGTGAGCGGTTCTGTAAATAGGATTTAAACCAAGAGATGACAGTGCTTGTAATACCAAGGCTAGAGAGTCAAGAGAGGAGTGTATTATGATTATCAGTGTCAAAAGCAGCAGAGAGATCTAGAAGAATGAGAGCGTATGATGTTCCAGAATCAAAACCATGGTGAATTATATCGGTGCTTGTTGAGTAGAATTTCAGTGCTGTGGTGAGGTCAAAAACAAAAAAAAACAAACCCCTCTCAGTTAATTGACCTTTTGTTTTAATTTGTTTAATTTGCTTAAATTCCTTTAATTACTTGTATGTTTCAAGAGCCTTAATTACCATATATTTCATACCCTTCAGAGTGCTACAATTAATACTTATTTAATTTCCTAACTACCTTAATTACTAGTCTGTCTTATATTTACCTGCAGCCGCTATAATTTTCTTATAATGTGCCGTTGTTATCTCTCTTGTTAAATGTAAACCGATGTGATGTTTTTCACTAAATGAATGTCGGTATACAAAAATCTGCAAATAAATAAATAAATAAATTGATACTGGTCTAAGTTAGAATGTTCATTAAGATAACTGGTAAGTTGTTTTAAGACTACTGATTCAATGATTTTACAGAGAAAAGGGAAGGAGGAGATAAGGTGGAAATTACTAAAGTCAGAGTCAATAATAGTTGATTTCTTTGGAATGGGTGTTACAAATGCAATTTTTAAAGAATGTGGGAGATTTCCAGGAGAAAGAGTAGAAATGACAATGTTAGTAATAGCTGGTGAAATGTTGTCTCTAAATTTAACAAGACAATTGAGTAAAGTGTTAGAGGACAAGTAGATAGTGTTGCGCCTGGAGGCGGACCCTTGTCCTGGAGCAGCGTACAGCGGCTCCCTGGTTGGACCCAGGAAGCACATGCCACCAGGAGGCGGAGCACAGGAGGAGACAGAGGCTAGCTGGATCTTCACCACTGGAAGCCCGTGGTCCCCCCGGATGGAGCCCTTGGGAACCCGGGCCGCTTGGACATAGGTGGGCCTCGCAGGGACTCCCAGAATGGAAGTTCAAAGGTATGCCCACCAGGATCAAGGGTGCGCAGTTGATGTCTGGATTGGAGGCCTGAGGGATCAAGGAAGGCCAGAACAGTGTCTGCGATGACAAGGCTAGGAGCAGGGCCAGACTCAAGTTCCAAAGGTCAGTTCGAGAGTAGTCAGCCAGAGCAAAGGTCAAGTTCCAAATGTCAGTCCGAGAGTAGTCAGCCAAAACAGGGGTCAGGTTCCAGAGATCAGATGTGGTCAAGGAGGCAGGCAAAGGTCAGAATCCGTGCAGCGATCAATGTAGTCAAGAGCAGGCAGAGGTCAATACCAGAGAGTCAGTCCAAGAGGTACTATCTGGGGAACACACGAACAGACAGACGCTGGAACAGAAGGACCCTAGAACAGGAGGATGCTGGAACAGAAGGATGCTGGAACAAGACTGGAACAAGTGATGAGACACTGAGGCAAACTAGTACACACATGGTGTCGACCCGATTGCCAAGGCAAGGAAGTGCAGGCAGGGACTTCCTTTAGTATCGTGATCAATCAGGGCGTGCCGCGGAGCTTGGACCTGCCCCATGCCTTATAAGGGACCGGGGGGTCCGCGCGTGTGTTCCTAGAGGTGGGGCCGACGCCACGGAGGATGCCACGGAGGACGCTGAGCCCCGCCGTGAGGGCTGGTGTGCCTAGGAAGGCCTGGCGACCACCGCCATGGGACGCCGAGGCCTAGAGGAACTTGGAGCTGCCGCTGGAGAGGCCGACCTGGGACCTGCAGAGGAATTGGAGAGGTGAGCAGACCTGTGCGCGGGCCAAGCGTGGACGTGGCGCGCAAAGATGGTTTCATTTTGGAGATGATATGACAATTTCAGTGTTTGTGACCTCATCAAAAGTATCCCAGGTATTATCAGACATGACTTCAGGTGATGAAAATGTGTAGGGTGGAAATGAATTTACAATCCTAGCAATTTTTGAGATAAAGTAATTGCCAAAAGTGTTACACAGATCAAGTTGAAAAGTGGCTTTAGGATAATTAGTTTTTTTATTTCGACTATTGGAACTTTACTTATTTATTTATTTATTTGCTTTCTATATACTGACATTCAACAAATGTCATCACATCGGTTTACATATAACAAATTAAATAAAAAGTTTACATTGTAATAAGTACTGGAGAAGGAGATAGTAAAAGAAGGGAGGGAAAATTAATTAATAAGAATAAGAAAAAGAGGAGATATGAAGAGCAAATAAGTTAAATTAAGTGTTACTTCTTATTATGTTGTAAATGCTTTCTTAAAGAGCCATGTTTTTAGTTTTTTTTTTTTTTTTTAAAGTTTGTAATGATGGCTTATGGCTTAGATCAGTGGGGAGGGTATTCCATAAAAGCGGTCTGGCAATTGAAAAAGCGCATTCTATTATTATTATTATTATTAAAGAGGGTCTGGGACTTATTGTTAGAGGCTTGAATTAGTTTGGAGTAATAGTTCCTTTTGGTAGAATTAACCGCTGTTCTGTATCCAGCAAGTTGTTGAGTGTAAATTTTATGGTTTTCAGACGTCTTATGTTTCCTCCATATGTTCTCTGAGTTACAAAGGGCTTTTTTATAGTAATGATAGCGCATGAGTATATCAAGAAGCATGCAATTGTCTGCGAGCAGAGAATTGTTTTTAGGTGGGGGGGGCGAGTCTGTCCATGGTATTTAATAGGGCAGAATCCCATGTTCTTACCATGTATTCTGTGGAGTCATTAGAAATATCAGAAATCAGAGGAAGAAACTCTCTTTAAAGAGTGCTGGATTAACATGTTTTTGTTTAAGAATACATGGGAGGGAGAGAGTATTATTAGAGGAGGCAGAGAGAAAACTAAGAGAAGCAGTAATTAGGAAATGATCAGACCAAGGGATGGCAGACACAGTAATATTAGCAGAAGAATACTTTGGGGTTGAGAAACAGTAGGTCTAGACTGTGGCCAGCTCTGTGAGTAGGGACAATATTCATTTGCTGCCATTCGCAGGCAAGCATAGAGTTCAGAAAATGTTCAGTGGTATGAGAAAGGAGGTCTTGATCTACATGCCTAGAATAATAGTTTGTTCTGGAGAGGGTAGAGAAATAGAGAGAAATTAATTGATTCATTGAGTGGAGAGCACTTATGGGCTAAGAGACCTTGCGCGGGGAGGGGGGGGGGGGGATAAATACCAAACAGAGGTTTACAGATTTACTAGTGAGAAGCATGATTTTGTGAGGAGTAGGTAAATCAGTAGGAGTCTGTGAAAAGTTTAGAATATCAACCTAATAAATGAAGGTTGACTGACGTGCCGCAAATGTGCAGTAGAGAGCAGCTCTACTGCGCATGTGCGGGCGAGCACGTCGGTCTTAGGCAGCGTCAGGAAAAAAAAAACATGGCGGCGGTAGCGGGCGGTGGCGGCGGCGGCGGCAGGGGGCGGCGGCAGCGGGTGGCGGCGGTGGTAGCGGGTAGCAGCAACGGGCGGCAGCGGTAGCAGCGGCGGCAGCGGGCGGCGGCCAGTAGCGAGGGAGGGAGGAGAGAGGGAGTGGGAGGGACGGAGAGAGGGAGTGGGAGGGAGTGACTGAGTGAGAGGGAGGGACTGAGTGGGAGGGAGGGAGGGACTGAGTGAGAGGGAGGGAGGGACTGAGTGAGAGTGAGGGAGGAGTGGGTGAGTGTGTGGGAGGGAGGTAGGGGGTGGGGAAGAGTGAGGGGAGGGAGAATGAGGGAGAGGTGAGAGACAGGGATGTGAGTAAGTGGAAGGGTAAGACGTTGTGGAGCAGAGAAAAAGAGAGTGGAGGAGGGCTGAGGGGGATGGGATTGAGAGAGGGTGGGGAGTGACTGAGGGAAGGGGAGAGAGGTGGGAGTGACTGAGGGAAGGGGAGGGAGGTGAGAGTGAGGGGAAGAAGGCAGTGGGAGACAGAGGGTGAGTAAGACTGAGTGGAGGAAAGGGGAGGAGTGAACGAGGGGAAGAGGGAGAGAGGGAGAAAAAGTGTAGAAGGGTGCTGTGTTAGAAAATGGACTGAAAACAAAATGTAATGTAGCCCGTTTTAACGGGCTTAACGGCTTGTACTTATATAAAAGATGACAAGACCTCCACCACAGCAACATGTCTGAGGTAGGGAGAAATAAGTATAATCTTGGGGACAGCATTGATTGAGGAATGGAGTATCACTATCCAAAATCCATGCTTCAGTGTTACAGAGGCAGTCTGGTTTCTTAATGAGGGTAATATAGATGTCTGGTGCCTTTTTTGAAATGGAGCGAGCATGGACTAAAAGTAAGGTGATGGTAGTATAAACAATTATTAGCTTCAAAGGTTGCAATGGGATATTTATTAAAGTGTTCTTTGGTCATGGAAGATGGCGTTTCAGATGAAGTGTTCCATATTTACCTTGTCCACTGATAATTGGGAAACAGTTTGTTTTCTATCTAAAAACTCTTGTTTATATATTTAGTTAGTTAAAAAATGTATGAATCGCTTATTGTTTGATTGAGTTGAAGGAGATGAATATCTAGGATGCTTTCCTATAGTGCTTTATTCTTTCCAAACAGAACAATAAAACTCTCAGGCAGTGCAAGGTATGAAGAGACTTTTGTGTGGTCTTAGAAAAAATGTGGGTAGTAGAATGGATTGATTCAAATGAAACTGAGAGACATCTTTTAGCAGAAATTTTGGATGAGATTTTAAAACTACTCTGTCGTTGAAATTTTGGGTATTCGGAAAATATGAAACTAGCACTTGTAACTTGCTTACTCTGCAGACAGAAGTTACAGCTATCAAAAATAATCCTCACCAAGAGAGAAAGTTTAGCTCTGATGTGGCTAGAAGTTTAAAAGGCGATTTCATGATCTGAGAAGGAGCCATATTTCGATCTCATGGAATAAAAGGATCTCTAATGGAGGATGAAGATGATTTTAGCCAGGGGTCAGCAACCTATGGCACTTGTGCCATGAGTGGCACATGAGATTACTTTTATTGGCACGACAGGCTGCAGACACAGCCTGCACCTTGCAATCATGTCCTCCAATCCCCATGTCTGATACTTCCCTCCTTGGAGCAGCTCAGCCAATGGTATGTTGCTATGGAAGCACCTGCTGTATTCTAAGTGCTGAGAGGCTGGCTGTAAGTGGAAAAGCATGCTGCAAATGCAAGCCAGCCTCACAATGTATGTCTGCCTTTATTCTGTGAAGCGCTGCTACCAGACCAGAGTTCTCCACTGCTGTTATCTCTGGCCCATTCTGCAAGTCTCCCAGAGTGGAACCAGCTCCTACAGAGCCCTGATCTGTGCCGTGTCTGTCTCTCAGGTGATCGGGATATTGGGTTGGGAGTGGGATTGAATTCTGGTCTCTTGATAATGCTCTTGCCACTGATCCCCACCAGCTTGGCATGCTGCCGTCTCTCCTTCCCCCTCACCGAGAGAGAAAGATTGGGAGCCTACTTGTGTGTGTGCCTGTGAGAGAAAGAGAGAAACTGGAAGCCTGCTTATGTGTGTGCCTATATGAGAGAGAGAGAGAGATTAGGAGCCTGTTTGTGTGTGTGCCTGAGAGACAGAGAGAGAGAGAGAGATTGGGAGCCTGCTTGAATGTGTGTGCCTGTGAGAGAGAGAGATTGGGCGTCTGCTTGTGAGTATGTGAGAGAGAGAGATTAGGAGCCTGTTTGTGTGTGCACCTGAGAGACAGACAGAGAGAGAGAGAGATTGGGAGCCTGCTTGTGTGTGTGCCTGTGAGAGAGAGAGATTGGGCGCCTGCTTGTGAGTGTGTGAGAGAGAGAGATTGGGAGCCTGCTTGTGTGTGTGCCTGTGTGAGAGAGAGATAGAGAGAGATTGGGAGCTTGCTTATGTGTTTGCCATTGATGGAGAGAGTGATTGGGAGCCTCCTTGTTTGTGTGCTGTGAGAGATATATAGATTGGCAGCCTGCTTGTGTGTGTGCCTGTGTGAGAACCTGTATGTCTGTGTGCATGTATGTGCGTGCCTGTGAGAATATATGTGTCATATATACGGTCTCACAGACACGCACACATACACATAATGTGTCTGTGAGGGAGATAGATCCTTTCTATGTGTGAGAGAGGGAGTGTGTGAGATAATGAATGATTTATTGTGTATGTGTTTGAGAGAGAGAAGATAAAGTTTGTATGGACTCATCTCCCCCAGTCCACGGCAATTTCAGGTTGGCTGGAAATCAAAAGATCCCAAGTATGGAGAGCAGGATGTTGCGCTTGGAGGTGGACTTAGGTGGGCCTCGCAGGGTCTCCCGGAGAGGTAGTAGAAAACAGCAAGGCTGTAGGACTGGAAGAGCAAGGAAGGCCAGTACAGCGTAGGCGATGACAAAGCAAGGGACAAAGCCAGAATCAGGAGACGTGGTCAATGGCAGCCAGGGTCAGAATCCGAGAATCAGTGTGAGGAGTAATCAATGAAGCAGGGGTCAGGTTCCAGAGGTCAGATGAGGTCACAAGGCAGGCAGAGATCAGGATCCAGGCAGCGAACAGAATGGTCAAGGATCAGGCCGATGTCAGTACCAGAGAGACAGTCCAATGGTACTACCTGGGGAGACAGGACAGACAGACGCTGGAACAGTAGGACACTGGAACAAGACGGGAACAAGATGGGAACAAGACTGGAATAAGACTGTGAACGCGGAGGCAAACTAGTACACTTACAATGCCGACCTGATTGCCAAGGCAAGGAAGTGCAGGCAGGGACTTCCTTATATCGTAAGTTCAATCAGGGCGCGCTGCTAGGACCCACCCCTGGCCCTATTAGAGGCTGGGTGGTCCACGCGTGTGCGTAGGGGCATGGCCAACGCCACTGGGGATGCCAAACCGGCATGAGGCCTGGTGCGCAGTGGAAGGCCCAGCGACCGCCGCCGCATGACACTGAGGCCTGGAGGAGCTCGCGGCTACCGCTGGGGAGGCTGACCTATGACCTGCAGAGGAGCTAGTGAGGTGAGCAGGTCTGTGCCTCCCTTTCTAGGCCTCCCTCTACGTGGCCATGGCTTTTCAGGATAGGTCCTATGGAAAGTCCTGAGGAGCTCTTTATCAAGAATGTTGTCCTCCTGGTCATTCACGTAGGAACGAAGGAATGTTTTCAAGGTCCAGTTGGTCCTTTCTGCTTGATCATTGGCCTGTGGATGATAGGCCGACGTGAAATTCAAGGCAATGTTAAACGTTTTGCATAGAGAGCGCCAGTACCTGGCATCAAACTGTGGTCCTTGGTCAGATATGATTTCCTTTGGGAGTCCATGGAGATGGAAAATGTGTTTCAGGAATATTTTGGCTAGTTCTGGGGCTGATAGGAGGCCCGGCAGGGGAATGAAGTGACCCATTTTCAAAAAACAGTTGATGATGACCCAGATTACGGTATTGTTCTGGGATGGAGGCAGGTCTGTGATGAAGTCCATTGAGATGCTGGACCATGGCTCAGTAGGTGCTGGAGGCGGTTGGAGTAGGCCCCAAGGCCGTCCGGTAGGTGGCTTCTGTTGAGCGCAGATGGGACATGAATCTACATAGTTATGAGAGTCTTGCACCATGATGGGCCACCAGTAATCTCTCCGCAACATCTCTAGGGTCCTGGTATGACCCGGGTATCCTGCCAACTTGGAATCATGGGCCCATTTCAGAACTCGTTCATGTAATCTACGTGGAACGATGGTTTTCCCAACTGGAACTGTAGTGGTCACAGTAAGGGATACGCAGGCAGGATCTATGATGTGTCTGGGAACATCAGGAACATCCTGTGGTTCGAGGGATCTTGATAGTGCATCAGCACAGAGGTTCTTGGAAGCTGGGTGAGAACATAGAACGAAATTGAACCGTTGAAAGTAGAGCGCCCATCGGGCTTGTCTAGGATTCAAGAGTTGAGCTTCTTTAAGGTGCTCAAGCTTCTTATGGTCGGTGAAAATGGTAAATTTATGTTGCGCCTCTTCCAACCAAGGGTGCCACTTTTGGAGCACCAACTTGACGGCTAGAAGTTCTTGGTCACCAACGGTGTAGTGCTGCTCTGTAGGAGAGAACTTGTGTGAGTAGAATGAACAAGGTATCAATTTACCCTTTGGAGAAAACTGACATAAGATGGCTTCTGCTCCAATTGCAGAGGCGTCGACTTCGACGATGAATGAGCGCTTTGGGTCTGGATGCTGAAGACAAGGACCAGAACAGAATGCTTCTTTTAGCATCTGAAAGGCGGCATGTGCTTTGGGTGTCCACACACGAGTGTTAGCCCCTTTCTTGGTCATGGCCATGAGTGGAGCAGCTAGGGTAGAATAATTGGCAATGAAGTTCCTGTAATAATTAGTAAAGCCAAGGAAACATTGTAAGGCCCGTAGGCCTACTGGCTGGGGCCAGTCTCGGATCCCCTGGACTTTATCTGGATCCATGGAGAAACCTCGATCAGATATGATGTACCCTAGGAAGGGTAAGTGATTTTGCTTGAAAAGGCACTTTTCTAACTTGGCATAAAGGTGGATTTCTCTTAGATGTTGGAGGACGATCCGAACACGATCTCGATGGGATTCAAGGTCCTTGGAAAAGATCAGGATGTCATCAAGATATACGACTACAAATAAGTACAAGAGGTCTCGGAGGATTTCGTTCATAAGGCGTTGAAAGACCGCTGGGGCATTGGATAGCCCAAAGGGCATCACGGTATATTCATAGTGACCATCCCTCATGTTGAATGTGGTCTTCCAGATATCTTCAGGTTGGATGCGTACCAGATTGTACGCACCCCTCAGATCCAACTTGGTGACGATCCGTGCCCGTTGAAGGCGGTCAAACAGCTCACTGATAAGGGGCAGGGGGTACTGGTCTTTGCAGGTTATGACGTTGAGCCCTCTGTAGTCAATACAAGGGCGTAAACCACTGTTCTATTTCTTGACGAAGAAAAAGCCCGCTCCAGCCGGAGAATCAGAGGGAAGAATGAACCCTTTTTCTAAGTTCTGTTTGATATACTCAGACATGGCTAGGGTTTCTGGATGAGACAATGGATAAGTTCTGCCCTTGGGAGGCATTGTGCCCAGCAGAAGTTCTATGGAGCAATTGAACTTGCATAGCGGAGGCAAGGTGTCTGCCTTCTGCTTCGAGAAGACATCTTCGAACTCAACATACTGGGTAGGCAAACCAGAGACTGATGGAGATACTTGGCGTAGACATGTCTTCTGGCATTTGGAACCCTACTGCACCAACTGTAGGGAATGCCAAGCGAACTGGGGTTTGTGGACCTGGAGCTAGGGCAGCCCCAGGATGACTGGATGTGTAGAATGTTTTAACACATAGAAGGACATCTCCTCCTCGTAGAGAATGCCCACGATAAGACAGACAGCCACTGTTCATTGGGTGATGAGCCCTGGAAGATGTTCTCCTTGAATGGAGGTGATGCAGAGGCTCACATCTAATGGCTGAAGAGGAATGTTCAGAAGCTTGACAATGTCATCCAATATGAAGCTGCCACTTGCTCCTGTATCGACAAGAGCAGTAGTGGCGAAGGAGTGGGCTCGATGCCCAGAGAGACTGGAAGCAGGAGTTGGGGGCCGGTGACAGTAGCACATAAGCTCGGGACCCCCGCTGGGTTCAGGCGTTGCAGTTTTCTGGACGGACCAGTCAGGACCTCTGAAGATGTCCGGAAGCACCACAGTAAAGCCAAAGATCCTTCTTCCTCTGACGGAGATGTTCGGTTGGAGACAGTCACCCACGGTTCACCTCCATAGGTTCCACCACGGGAGGAGGTGGTGGTGAAGTCTTGGCTGGAGGACTGTGGACACGCGTGTGACACGGTGTAGGAGAGCGGGTAGCCTTTACTTCTAGGCGCCATTGCAGGAGTCGATGGTCGATTTTCCCGGTGAGGGAATTCAGGTCCTCTAGAGACGTGGGAGTCTCACGGATGGAGAGTTCATCTTTGAGAGCACTGGAGAGTCCATCTAGGAAGATGGCTTGCAGACAATCTTCTTGCCACCCAAGCTCAGTAGCCAGGGTTCTGAACTCCACCATATACTCAGTGAGGGTCCATGACCCTTGACGGAGGTGGAGTAGATTATGGCTGACTACAGCTTGGCGGCCTGGGTCCCCAAAGGTCTGCTTGAAGAGAGAACAAACTTGGATAGCTTGGAAAGCATGGGATCAGAGCATTCCCATAATGGAGAGGTCCATGCAAGAGCCTTCCCTTCCAGGTGGGAAAGGATGAAGGTCATTTTAGTAGTTTCCTTAAGGAACAAGGAGGGTTGCAGAGCAAATTGCATGAAGCACTGATTGAGGAAGCCACGACAGGAGCGTGGGTCCCCATTGTATTAAGGAGGTGCAGGGAGTGCCAACGATGCTTTGGGTAGCATAGAGGCCAACAGGCCCACGGGATTGGCCAGAGCTGTATCTCGCAGCTGGAAACAAAGCTTTTCCACCAAAGAGGCTAGCGATTCAAAAGTCCTACGATGTTCTTGGACTGTGGCGGCCAAACACGGTAAGGCCCTACAGACGGGAGACTCCGCCGAGTCCATGGTCTTGGCAACCTGTTGCGTTTGGAGGTGGACCCTTTCCTGGAGCAGTGGAGAACGGCTCCCTGGTAGGGACCAGGAAACACCTGCCCCAGGGGGCGGAGCACAGGAGAAGACAGAGGCTAAGATGAGCTTCACCACTGGAAGCCTGCTGTCCCCCCGGGTGGAGCCCTTAGGGACCCGGACCGCTTGGACTTAGGTGGGATTTGCAGGGTCTCCTGGAGAGGTAGTAGAGAGGTGTGCCCATGAACAGCAAGGGAGCACAGTCGGACACTAGGCTGTAGGTCTGGAGGAGCAAGGGAGGCCAGTACAGTGTAGGCGATGACAAGACAAGGGACAAAGCCAGAATCAGGAGACGTGGTCAATGGCAGCCGGGGGGTTAGAATCCGAGAATCAGTTTGAGGAGTAGTCAACGAAGTAGGGGGTCAGGTTCCAGAGGTCAGACGAGGTCACAAGGCAGACAGAGGTCAGGATCCAGGCAGCAAACAGAATGGTCAAGGAGCAGGCCGAGATCAGTACCAGAGAGACAGTCCAAGGGTACTACCTGGGGAGACAGGACAGACAGATGCTGGAACAGAAGGACGCTGGATAAGACTGGAACAGTAGGACGCTAGAACAGTAGGACCCTGGAACAAGACTGGAACAAGAGTGGAACAAGGCTGGAACAAGACTGTGAACGCGGAGGCAAACTAGTACACTTACAGTGCCGACCCGATTGCCAAGGCAAGAAAGTGCAGGCAGGGACTTCCTTATATCGTACGTTCAATCAGGGCACGCCGCGGAGCTAGGACCCGCCCCTGGCCCTACCAAAGGCTGGGCGGTCTGCGCGCATATGCTTAGGGGTGTGGCCAACGCCACTGGGGACGCCGAACTCCGGCGTGAGGCCTGGTGCACAGTAGAAGGCCCGGTGACCGCCGCCGCGGGACGCCAAGGCCTGGAGGAGCTCGCGGCTACCGCTGGGGAGGCCGATCCATGACCTGCAGAGGAGCTAGCGAGGTGAGCAAGCCTGTGTGTGGGCTGGGCGCGAATGGGGCGCACATCAGAGGAGATTTTTTAATCCTTATTATTTTTAATTATTGGGTGTAATTTGATATTTCTGTTATGATTGTCCAATCTGGAAGTGGATCCTTAGGCCGACCGTCGCTGAGAGACGAACGGGAGGCAGAACTCGATGGTGTCGAAGAGTCTTCACCTGGAAACCCGTGACCCCTCCAGAGGAGCTGTAGAGGCCCGGGTTGCTAGGACTTAGGAGTCTTCGCCCTGGAAGCCCGAGGTCCCCCCAGGAGGAGCCCGTAGAGACCCGGACCGCTGGGACTTAGGTGAAGACCAAAGGATCCAAGAAGAAATACGAACCGGTGTATGGGCAGGCAGCGAACCGGGAGAACGATGACACGGACCGGATTCAGGGCAGGCGGCAATTAGGCAGAGTAGAGGTCACGAACTGAAGTCAAGGCAGGCGGCAAGCAGGCAGAGTAGAGGTCACGAACTGAAGTCAAGGCAGGCGGCAAGCAGGCAGAGTAGTGGTCAGGCAGGCAGATATCAAGAACCAGGCAGGCAGGTGAGACCAGAGTCAGGCAGGCAGAGATCAGGAACCAGGCAGGCAGGCGAAACCAGAGTCAGGTAGGCAGAGATCACGAACCAGGCGAGCAAAGAGCAGGAATCAGACGATCCGACGGCAACTAGCACTCCGAAGAGAGACCTCGTTGCAAGGCAAGTTGAAGCTCAAAAGTCCCGGTTTAAATCCCCTGCTCAGCGTCTGACGTCAGCGGAGGCGTGTCTGCACATCCGGGTGCAGACGCCTCAAAACACGGCTCTTCGCGCGCGCGCGTTCCCCCATCGAGGGGAGGAGTCACTGGCGGCGTCTCCACGAGGAGATGCCGCTGCCATGCGGCCCTAGAGGCCAGAAACCCGGCGGTTCGCGGTGCTGCGGAGCCAGGTAAGAGCCCGGTCACTAGGTTAGTGACCGGGATCGTAACAATTTCTGCTAATTTGAAATATTGTATTGGCTTTTAAAAAAATATTAGAGCATTTTTTAATTATTGGATATTTTATTCATCAGATATTTTGAAATATATTATTGGTATTTAGGAAATAGAACTAATTTATTGAAGTTTTTATTTATTGGATATTCATCAGCTGTTTTGACATATTTATTCTTTTTATTATTATGGTTTAAATATGATGAATGATGTTATAATTTCTTTTTATTACTTGATGTTTTATGTGGAATGATAATGTTTGTTTTTCCATTGTTGCACTGCATAATGCAGTTGGGCTTGTAGTTCCTAGTACAGTTTTTGTTGGCACTATTCTGTTTATGGTCTTTTTATTCTATATTTGGTTAAGTTTTCTGTATTTGAAAGATCCAGTTCTTGTGTAACTTGAATTCTTGCTGTGAAAATGATGGTACTTATCATCAATGGCTTTTATGGCATTATGGTCATCTCTTCCTCATTTCTATTTTAAACAGACATTAGTTCTTTATTCATTTCACTTGCATGTGGAACAGTTTTAAAAGGTTTTGCAGAAAAATATGTTTTCATACATATATTTTATTGTAACTGCTATTAGTAGATTAGGTGATTATTTTAAGGGATGTACTTAGCCAATGTTCTCTCTAAGGATTGGGTTGCAGTGAGCATTAAATTGAAGGCTTTTTGCATCATAGAAAGTAGTGCTCACAGGGTAATGTAACCAAATAATTTTGTACACAGAAACCCAATCTTTAGAAGGAATGCTGGTAGTGAGTGCAATGCTTGGATCCAGGGGGAGTGGAGCATTGGGGAAAGCAAGGACAAAGATCACACTAAAGAATGATAAGATCTGCATCTTAATTTATTTATTATAGATGCTAATATTCACATAGATTTTGTTTTTTAATTGCAATTTAACAAAAACTAAAAAGAAACAAAGTGCTCTGTGTGTAGTACTTGTTGAGACGGGTTGTTTTAGTGTGCCCTTGGGCCTCAGCCTGACCCCAGACGGATCCAGGACCGAACCGAGGGTTGACAGCGTGTTCCAGCATGGCTGATGGTCTGACCCTCTGCCAGGCCTGCAAGCTCCCATGGCCAACAACAGATGATGTTGGAATGTGAATGGTCCTCCGATCATTCCGAGCCCTTTCGGACCTACTGCATGGAACAGCATGGAACAGCAGGCTTGGCCTGAGGATGAGGGCAGACGGGCCTTGACACAAAGACAACAACAGGATCGATGCAACGGCATCGTGGACGAGGACTTGACACCAAGGCTGATGCAGATGGCATCAGAGACGAAGGCTGGCACTAGACAAGACACCAAGGTAGCTGAAGACATGACACCAGGGTCGATGCAACGGCATCGCGGACGAAGACATGACACCAAGGCTTGTTTCGGACCTGCTGTTCCATGCAGCAGGTCTGAAAGGGCTTGGAATAGTCGGAGGACCATTCACTTTCCAACATCATCTGTTGTTGGCCATGGGAGCTTGCAGGCCTGGCGGAGGGTATGACCGTCAGCCATGGTGGAACACGCCGTCAACCCTCGGTCCGGTCCTGGATCCGTCTGGGGTCGGGCTGAGTCACAAGGGCACAGTAAAACACCCCGTCAAGTAACAGAACTTCATATTTGTTTGATTGAGATACTTGGATTTCAGTGGTCAGAGCCTCCATTTCAGGTGATCGGGTGAATTATAGAGAAGTTCGGGTGACTTGAAAGAGAGGTCACCATCTAGCTTGCTGACACTTGTAAAAATGAATAAACTTTCAGGATATTGCTGTGTTCCATCTATAATTGGTGTATTGCCTCTTCTTAGGAGTTATAATTACATGAGACAATTTTTTCACTTTTTTATGGTGGGGCTCACATAGAAACATGACAGCCTATCTAGTTTGCTCATTCATGGCAATGTAATTATTAAAAACTATCAATGACATGCAAGTCTGTAAAGTGCCATGAATATGCATGAGGTGTACTTCCATTCATTGCCCCCACTTACTGCCGGCAAATGAAGCTCATGCATTCATTGTGCCTAGCGTGAAAACTCCCACTAGCTTGTAGCACTCGAAGAAAGGAGTTGCCTACCTCCAATTTTCTTGGCACACCACTTCAAATAGGTTGCTTATACCTGTTCTATAAAATGAAGATGTGTGAGTTAGAATATTTGTGCTGGATCCCACATCTGGAATTCACCCTGGTGGGACTGAAGATTGGCTTCTGCACTGATTAGCTTTCAGGTATGCCTGTAAATATACGGAACTTTTAGTTTATTTTCACTCATATGATATTGATTTCACTGCCTTAACAAAAACAGTAATATAGTAGGAAACAAGATTTTCAAATAATTCCATGTGCTGAAAAATGTGTCTACCCTTGCAGATTATCTCCTAAAACACCTCAGCTCATTCTTGCTCTATTGCTGCCCAGTGTTCTCCTTAAAATAGTGATCATAGCTATAATAAGTGCAGAGATGGACTTGCAATTATGAGCAGAGCATTACAAAAGAGAGAAGTAAGATAAACAGATGAAAACTGTGTTGAATTCAAACTTGTCTGCAGTTTTCCTGAATCACAATTTCCAGATTAATGATTTTTGTCATCTCATTTGTTGGTTTACATTTTTGTATTGTGTGTGCGTTCCTACTTCTGAAACAGATGAAAAATGAAGACTTTAGATTTGAACAGGTAATGCTAAAGATATAATTTCCTGAACAGAATTATATTACAAAATGTCACCTCAATAAAACCCTGCACACAGTCAGAATGGTGGCTCGAAAAGGTATAATACATTTACTGTATTTTATTATACTTCCTATTCAGAATCTGCACAGGTGCTTGTGAAACACACATTGGACTTTTTATGGCTCTCCATTGGGACATGTTGTCCCCTGTGATTCTTTACAGATTTTTGACCTGGGTATTAGTGGTACATGCTCTGAATTCATTGCCTGGTGCGATCTGCATTCCATTTTCTGGATGGTTAGTGTTTTAATATAGCAAAACAAAATTCTCCCTCCTGTTCAATCCTCCTCCTCAGGCAGATGCATACACAGCAACTAACATCTGGTGCAGTCCAAAGTACTTTTGCAGTTTTCATTTTTAAGTCATATTGTAGTGAGTCTTTGTGAATGAGGGGAGAAGAAGATTGCACCTGCTTGGCTGTGAGTGGCTTGAATCAATTCCATTCACATCACTGGGAAACAGGAAGGGCTTTCAAATCATTCAGCTAGAGGTCAAACTTCACATGCTGTGGTGTTTCTTAAAAATTAAAAAGCCTGGTTCTATGATATTAACAAGTGTTATAATCTCTAAAAGGCAATTTCGGTCATTTAGGGGGTCATTTTCAAAAGCGATCGCATGCGAAAAGTTCCTTTTCGTGTCCAATCACTGAATGGGGCAGAGTCGGCCCCGGAAGAGGATGAGTCGGGGCGGCACTGGGGCTGATGCTGCGGACACATTGCTGGCGGCGAAAGGAAAGGACCCTTATCGCTACCAGTTTCGCACCGAATAACTACACCTTATGGTGTAGTTATTCAGTGCGAAAGCCAGCAGCCAGCGCACCGCAGTGGTGCAATGGCTGCCGGCTTTCGCAGGGCTGCCCCCAGCTTCACCCCCCCCGCCCCCCCGTTACCGCCGGATTTTGCCCTAGCCAGCAGCATTGACTTTGTTTAAAAAGGTAACCTAATGAAATTTGAAACCAAAGTCAACAAAGTGCTACTTTTTGTTTGCTTGTGCTTAAATTTAATTTGCTAAGTGCAATTGGCAGCTGGTGGGTCCAAAAGTAGGTGGTATGACAATAACTATTGTCATTACTCCATCCTTCCATTTGTTCTCTTCCTCCTCCTGCAACTTGCTACCCCACTCTACCCTTCCCTCTTTGGGCCTCATTTTCTAAAGTATCGCAGGCCTGCGATACTTTAGGAAATGAGGGTCGGGGGGCCGAAACGGGGGGCGGGCCTGCGCTAGCCGGCAGCGATCGCACCCAATAGCGCCACCATAGGAGGTGTAGCTATTGCGAGCGAAATAGGACGCGAAAAGGGCCTTACCTTTTCTTCATCCTCGGTGGCTTCATGGAGTCGGCCCCGGTGACGCCCCTGACTCCTCTTCCGGGCCGACTCCGCCCCCATTTTGGTATCGCACGCGAAAAGGGACATTTCGCGTGCAAAACGTCCCTTACCGCGTGCGATACATTTAGAAAATAAAGCCCTATATTGTCCTTTCTCACCCAGGATCTTTCTACTTCCCCTCCATTATCCCTTGCTGCCATCATCCCTTTTCATTACCTATTTGGTCTCTTAATTTTATTTTTGGTACTGTGATCGTACCACGGCTTCTACACACAAGCCACGATGGCCAGCAGATCCCAGGGGCAGCATGCTTTGCTACATGTTGATTGCCCTTAACTTGTTTTACTCCCTGCTTCATGGTTAAGGATATTAGATAAGGGTCCTGGGCAGTTTACATGGAAAAGAACTGGTTGCAGTGAGGGCTGTGTTTAGTTGTCACATAGCTCCTTCACTTCTCAGAACATTCTTGACCTAGTATGCTCATGATAGAGCACATTTCCAACTAGTGAAGTGCCTTACAGGATAAACTAGGGGAAAGCATCAGTAAAGTAAATAAAGCAAGTAGTAAAGACTGTCCTTAGCAAGATAAGCTTTGAGAATATAAAAACAAAAGAATAGCTATATGAGACCGCAGAGGATGGAAGGAGGGATATAAAGTAATGCTATGAAAATATATTTTTTCAGCATTTATATATAAACATATATACATATGACAATAGCAAAATTATATTAAACACATTTTTAGTTTTCAGTGACAGTTAACGCGAGAATCCCCATCACTGATGGCTGGTTATGGACCTTCTATATCAAAGCTCAAGGATCCAAGTAAGATCATTTTTTTCTGGGCCACAAAACTTAAAGGATTACCCAGAAGTCTAGACAAATGGTGATTTAAATATCTTTAAAACACAATCCCAGTACTATCTTGTACAACCTATTTGATGAGGCCTCATACGTCTTTAATCTGACATTTGAAATCTCTTATTTATTTAATCTAGCCAGTGTTTTTAGACTCCTGGCTAGCGTGTATTGAAATAACTGGTGTTAAAGTTTAAGAACAGAAAAAGAAATAGCTTCTGGGTCTGGTGTCTCACAAGGCTCTGCAGGGGTTGATTAAGAAGTAATTTAAATAGAAGAGAAAGAATTGTTCAGGTTCCTCTCCAGAGACACACATATCTGTGCTTGTGACCAGACAAGTTTAATTTTTAATCTGCTAGCCGTAATATAGACTGATTCCTTGTGACATTGTTCTCTGTTGCATGTTTTGAAATCTCTATTTAATCTAGCCAGTGTTTTCAGACTCCTGGCTAGTGTGTATTGAAATAACTGTGTAATTTATAGAACAAAGGGCTGCTATCTGTATATAATTGCCGCTACACTCCAATTGGTTAAAAATTCCAATTTTACCAACCCTAGCCATACCCCTTGTAAGTTAATCAATTTCATTTTGTCCTAAAATCATTATATGTATGGTCTGGTCAGATGGCTCAGTCACAGCATCATGTTCTTTAGTTCAGCAGGCCAAGCTTTGTACCTGTGTCCAATGGACCTCAGGGGGCTAATTTTCAAAGGCATTTACATGCAGAAAACCCTATGTTATATGCATAAGTGGCTCTTGAAAACACCCCAGCGGGAATGTGTGTAAGCATACGAGCGGCTCTCAATTTTGCATGTAGTTTTATGCACATACTATAGAGGCCTTCTGGGAGAACACAGTTGGGGTGGGATCGGGTTTTATGTGTATACGTTTGATTTTGAAAATATGCCTGTAAATTTACCCTCACAAAGTTATAGTTGCACCACCACCTTTTGAAGTAGTATAACATTGTTTGTGTCCATGCCGTGGGTATACTGCGTACAGACACAAATTATCAAAACAGATTTATGCACATAAAGAGTACCCACATATTTTAGCTTATGCAGGCTGTTTGAAAATGACCTTCTAGGCATGTTGCTGAAATGATGTGCTCAAGCTCTAATAGCAAGAGAGAATGATTGGTTATAATCACTGATTCTATTTCAGTAAATGCTGATATTTAGGGTTATCTGGCTTAGTTAAGCTATCTGTCTGTCCTATAGTTATCTGGATAAACTTACCTGGCTAACTATAAGATAGTATAAATTTGTGCAGCAGGAGAGTGGCTGAATATCAGCCTCCTGTTGATTTCCATTTATACTTATTCAATTGAAGAAAAACAGAATTCTTATGTGTGAAACTCTTCTATTGTTAAAGACTAAAATTTTACATTAAGAGAGTAATTTTGTAACAACCTGTATAAGAAATTCAGCAAACATATGCATAAATTACACCAATTTTTCAAGTTTTGAAAATTACCCCAACAAAACTACACTATATAATTACACTTGTTAAACTATATACAAAATTTTTCTGGAAAATTTACATGCATATTTTTGAAAATCCAAAAGTATTTATGTAAGTCCAAATTCCTCCCCAGCTCTGTGTAATGAGTGGTGTGGGAGTGCTTTGGCATAGTTGATACAGCCTCGTAGGTGAACTTATAAGGTCTATGCTGACAGCTGGCAAACGCGCCCTGTTGTGGGACAGACTGGAGCGTGTCCTGTACCAGCTGTCTCCCCCACTGGTTGAACCCTTAGGTTCTGGTGGCCCGCAGGGCTTAGGTGGGTCTCTAGGGCAGTGGTGAGAGCAAGGATCCAAGGGCATGCCAGGTTCAAGACAGGCAGCAATCTGGAGGCATTGGGTTGGTGCAGGCAGCAAGCACAAGTGGTCAGGTCCAAGGCAAGAGGTCAGAATCTGGAAGTCAGACCGAGGATAACAAAGACATACAAGAGATGCTGGACAAGAAGGACAGGGTAGGACAAGGCTGGATAAGACAGGCTTGGCAAAGCAAGGCTGGACGAGGCAGGCTGGGCAAGGAGAGGCAGGTTCAATCAGGAACCAGGAACGCCGGAGCAAACCACCGTGCCGCAAGCAGGGCCAGTGCAAGGGGATTAGGCGCCCTAGGCGAGCCTTCTCCCTTGCGAAACCCCCCCCCCCTGGTCTCGGCCCTGACTCCTACATTATTCTCGATCACGCCCACCGACTGTGGTTTTCTGGGCCGCGAGCAGGTTGGGCACTGCTCGCGGCCCTCCAAGTCTCCACTCCTCTTTGCCACCACTTGTGGCCCCATATGGCTTGCACCCAGTGGCGCACCAAGGGTCTCCGGCACCAGGGGGCCAATGCATTTGTGTGCCTCTCCAGCATCCCCCCGCAATCCTTCTTGTACTAATGCTTAAGGTCACAGAAAATCAGTGGCATCTCTAGACAGAAGAATCTTTTTTTGGGGGGGGGGAGGGGGGGGGAGCCAAAATGACATTTCTTCATCATACCCACCTCTATAGCATGGATCCTGCTTTAAAATTGGTTTAAAAAAAAAAGTGTTAATAAAAAAGTCCAAAGGGTCTTCTGCGTAATTTTAAAAAGCTGGCCAGTTTCACACTTCTAGTAAAACTACTATAAAATTATTTGATAGCCTCATTCAACTAATTCTATGTGGCTATGAGAGTGAAGTCTGGAATATATAGGAAGGGACAGAATGTCAATATAAATCCTGCACCTCCAGTTCTCTAACTCTGTGCATCCACTGAAATTCCCCCAAACAATGGAGCTTGGATGTTTCCCTTACAGCTCTTCATACTAAAAGATATTTTCAAATTCTGGTGTCACCTCACAGTAACAGCAGCACAAACACCTTCCACTGCCAGACACATTGTGAACTAACACAAAACCCCACAAAAAAATACACTCAAAATCTATACTGCAATCCCATCGTAACATAACAGTAATAACACCAAGGACTCAAACAACAATAACCCTACCTGTGAAAAAGCAAGGGTAAATATTACACTGGGTCCTGGTGCTAGCAGAATCTCTCATCACGGTCACACACACAGAGCAGAGACAGACTCTCACACAGAGCAGAGACAGACTCTCACCAAATACAGAATACAAAATAAAGGAGCACAAATTAGACAAAAACTGAAATGGAAACTCCAAGAAGCCAGACTCTATGGGGTAGATTTGCGCGCGCTGCCGAGCCTATTTTGCATAGGCTCGGCAGCGCGTGCAAGCCCCGGGACGCGCATAAGTCCTGGGGCTTTCCTGGGGGGCGTGTCGGGGGGGGGGGGGGGGTGTCGCGGCGGCGCGTCATTCGGGGGCGTTCTGGGGACATGGCCGCGGGCGTGGTTCCGGCCCAGGGGTGTTTCGGGGGCGTGGTCGAGGACTCCGAAATCGCTCCCGGGCCAGGGAATCGCGAGGTGGTGGACAGGCGTAACTTTTGCGATAAAGGTTGGGGGGTGTAGATCGGGCTGGGGGGGTGGGTTAGGTAGGGGAAGGCGTAGTTTTATAAAATCTACCCCTATGTATTAACAATAGAAAAACAGAACCACCATTCCTCATAAAACAAATAAAATCAAGAAACATAAAGCATCAGTTATAATAGCAAAACCATAATAAAATAATATTTTAAAACTACTGATAAATAGAATTTCTATTAATTAAAATCATATACATTTTTTACAATTTCCCAAACACCAAATAAAATATTTCAAAACTGCACATATATAAATAACATCCAATAATTAAAACTAATAAGGATTTTAAAAAGCCCCTGCTGTCCCCTTCTGTGGGAGCTCTTGATTTCCAGTCACCCTGATATTGTTGAGGATTAGGAGGTTTTCCTCTCTCTCTCACACATACTCACATGCCCATTCTCTCTCACACATAAACTGTCACATACATACACATTCATGCTCTTATATCCACCATAACCTCTCTCTCTCACAGACACTGACACACTCTCAGGCTCTAAGACACTCTCATCTACTCCACACATCCCCCCCCCCCCCCCCCACACAAACTCTTACTCTCCTGGATTTTCTCATACACACTCATGCTCTCACACTCACTGGCTCCCTCACATACACACAAACACACACACCCAGGCAAGCTCCCAGTCATTCTCTCTCTCTCTCTCTCACACACACACACACACACACACAGAGACCCATTCATTTTCACACCACTCCCTCCCCATCCCCAGGCATGCACACATTCATTCTCACACACACAGACCCCAGGCAGGCACCCATGCATTCACATACATACACCCCCAGGCAGAGTCCCATTCATACACATGCACACACTAAAGGCAGACCCCCCTCTCTTTCTTTTGCCAGCAACCTTGGAACCTCACTCATTCCTCTGCTGCCACTGTCACTGCTGCCGCATGGCTATTGGGGAGGCGCTGATTGCTGCTACTGGCACTGAAGCCCATTCTGCTGCTACCTCTGTGCAGGCCCCGTAGGCTTCTACTTCCTCCATGCTGATCTAGTACATTGTGAGATCTGCATAAAGTGCTATTCTTGCACATTCCCAAAGATTACATGTGCCAATCACTAAAAAGTAATTTTTTTTTCTTTTGCTGTCTGATCTTAGTTTTCTAATCGGTTGGTCACATGCTTTTTTTTCCCACTTCCCTTTCTTATTTTTTTTGCCAATTCCTTTTATATTGTCTTTTTTTCTATTTCTTTTCTCTCTATTTCTTCCCTCAAACACACAGTCAGGTTCTCATTCTCACATGCATTTCTCTCTCTCTCTCTCACACAAACACACACAGGCTCTCACTGTCACATGCTTTCTCTCATACAATCATTCATACACACACACAGTTTCTCACTTGCACATGCTGTCTGACTCACAAACCCAAGCTCTCTCTCACTCCCACATGCTGTCTTGTTCAAGCACAGGCTCTCACTGTCACATGCTCTCATACAATCATTCATACACACAGTCTCTCTTTGGCACATGCTGTCTGACTCACACACACAGGCTCTGTCTCACTCCCACATGCTATCTTAAGCACAGGCTCTCACTGTTACCTGCTGTCTCTCTCACACACACAGAAGCTCTCACATGCTGTCTCTGCAAACATTCAGGTCCTCACTCCCACACACAATCTCTCAACTCATCTCATACACGCGCACACACACACACACACACACACACACACACACACTCTACAGACCCTCAGCCTCTCTCTCACATCTGGGCCTCCTCTTCACGGGTCGCTGCATGATGGGCTCTGCAGCGGCCCTGATCTTCTCAGGCCGCGGCAGCTCTGCTACCGGGCATCTTCCTCTTCTCGGGCTGCTGCAACTTGGGATTCGCGGCGGCCCGTAAGCGCTGCTCCTCTTCTGCACGCGCTGATGCTCCTCCTCCTTCCTGCCCGTTCGGCTCCGGCAACATTTTCTTCCGGGGCTGCGCAGGCAGGAAGGAGAGGAGCATCAGCATGTTTAAATGCGACCTTTTTTTTTCGGGCCGTGGTGACGTGAGCTCCACCACTGCCCTGCCGATCTGCCTGCTATGTGTCGCTGCTCAGCCGCCAGTGGGATGAGGTCCACCGGTGGCCGCATGAGCCTCCTTGCGCCCAGGGGCATTGGCTCCCCTCGGGATACCACTGCTCGTGGCGCCCCCTAATACTCGGCGCCCTAGGCCCAGGCCTAGTTCATCTAATGCTTCCACCAGCCCTGGCTGCAAGGCAGAAGACCCATTGCTGAGGCAATGACAGGGGAGCGGGCTGCTCTTAAATAGAGAAATCCTGCTGATGTCATCATTGAGCACCGCTTTCCCACCACTATCTTTAAAGAAGGCTGTGTATTGCGCATGTTGCCTATGGGGTCCTCAGGGAAAGCAGGATGATGGCAGTGTGTCAGCAGTATCGGTGCTGTGCTGGAGGCTGGGGCCTACAGAGTCATTGTGGCATTCCTGTCACAATGAAGTGTTGCCAGTGAGGGGATGAGTCCAAGAGAGCGGTTGGTCGCAGGCCTATTCTGTGGCCAGCCAGACATAACACTCTAACCCCGAGAACACCTCCATTCAGTCTGAGTAAACTTACATGTATATAGGACAATCAAGTGCACAACTTTATATCAAACCATTTCCTTAGGTAAAGCACTGTTTCACTCATTGAAATGCTTTTGAAAATTACACACCCTATCAATAAACATTGGATTTCTACTTTGTGAGTTATGATACCTTTTATTAAATCACCATGAAAATTATGCAAAGATGATATTGTATATGAGGTTTTGAAACGATTGTAGTCTCAAAAACACATGCATAACGTGTTATAATTTTCACATTAATCCAATAAAAAGGATCATAACATGGAAAAACCTAGAGGTAGATGTTCTAAGGAAAACATCTAAATAAGTTAGCCAGATATTCAGCAGCATGGCTATGCTGCTGAATACCAACAAATAAGTTGCTAGCTACCTGGATAAGTAGTTTCTCCCCAAAATGCCCATTTACCACCCACCACTTAGCCAGATATGTACTTATCCAGGTAAGTGGTGGCCACTAAATGTGGCCAGATATTCAACCACTGCCACTTAACTGGATAAGTCTTATCCAGCTAAATGGTGCTATTTATCAACATCTTAATTTTTCCCTAGCCAATACAGCTACTAAAATTTACTGCTAAATACATTAAAATGTATTACTTCATGCCCAACATATTTCAGTTTTAGAAGACAATAATGGGCTTTTTAAAATTTTAAAATAATATTTACTCTTAACAAGTTTGTCTAAATAATTAAACCTATAAATTTAAAACACTTTAAATTGTTAGCATTTGTGGCTTGGCACTGTGAGCCACTGTATTCACTCCCGACGCCATCATGACCATGCTGACTCCAGCATGCCGCCATCAGCTTGCACCACTCCTAAGCCCCAAAAGCATGCATGCATGATGTGCACTGGTACTTAAAGTGGCCGCAGTGGGAAAAGGCCCCGAGGTGCCTTTTGATGACATCACAGACCCACAAGTATTTAAGGCCTCTCAGAACACTGCCTCAGTGCCTCAGCAAGAGGCCTCCTGCATTGCAGAGCATTTTACCACCATTCCCAAGTTCCCTTGTCTTTAGCATCGTCTTCTTCAGCCTTGTCATGTGTTCTTCAGACTTGCCCATCTCGTCCAATCTTCCTTGACTGATTTGCTCTGTGCCTTTGGTATATCTCCATCCAGCCTTGGCCAGGCTTCCGGATTCTGATTTCTTGCCTGGTCCTGACCACCTTTTGCCTAGCGCTTGGACCTGACCTCTTGCTTAAACCTGACCACATTTTGCCTGCCACCTGGACCTGACCTTGGCCTGCCTCCATTCCTGCCTGTCTGCTGCCAGCCCTGACTCCAGCATACCTTTGAACTCTCTCTCTAGCCACTGCCCTAGGGACCCGCCTAAAACCTGCCAACCGCCAGAACCAAAGGGCTCAACCTGAAGGGAAGGTGGCTGGTATAAGTGAAGCTGCAGGCTGTCCAGTTACAGGTACGTCTGCCAGCTGCCGGTGTAGGCCTTGTAGGTTTGCCTATGAGGCTGCGTCAACTATGCTGTACCACCAAGGGCTTATACACATGCTACCCTTTACAAATAACTCAAGGAAATTCCTTTCAGCTTCCTGAATTTGTATCTATAGGCCAAAGACCGTGTGCCCTTGTCTTGCTCCTGTACTATTCTATTCTTTAGATGTATTGGAAATCTTGGGAAAGTCAGCTTGTTGTGTGGGGAAAAGAATTTGTATATGAGTTGACATCAGCTGCATGTCATTTACAGTACATCTATATATAAACACAATCTCATCTGCTGACTGATTTAATTGGACTTCTCTGTCGACAAGCAAGGCTGAATTAGCCTTGACATGTGGGTGATGTCATTCAATGGCACTGAACAGACCCTTCTCTCCTAGCTCATAGAGATTTTTCCTCTACTGAGTATGCATGGGTGCTGCCTCATGAGCCCCTGAATCTTTTATCATCCTAGCTCCTGCATGGATGTATACTCTCCTTCTCTCTAAGTTTCTGGAAATTCTAGACTCACTTTGAATTGCCTCAGCAGCTCCTTAACATCACTTTACATTGCTATAACAAAAAAAAACACCAAAAGATAAAAAGCAAAAATAAAAAAGTTATCCTGGCTTCAAAAAGATAACTGAAATGCTAATTATCCCAAAAATAGCTGGAAAAACTTGAATCAATACTAATAGAAAAAAAATGAATCAATACTAATAGAAAAAATTCCGCTAAATGATCAAGGCTTTTATTGTGTGTGAAGAGTAACCATCATACAGCACCCTTGCAACTGGAAGCTTATGCTGAGAAAGCTTTTATGAGCGCTGGGGCTTTATAATCATAGGTCACTTCTTGTATGCTCATAGACAAAAATTGAATAAATACAAAAGCCTTTTAAAGTCAGCTGAAAGCTTGTATAAACAACATGGCTGCAGGATGAATCGGAACACTTACTGTTTGAAAAGTGCGGTCAATGTACCATCGGGGAAAGATTTTCGTTGCGCTGTAAATGTAACATAAGCAAGGCTAGCAAGTATTCCAAAACTATCACAGTCTTTAAAATATGTTCTGGTCCCGTGGAACATTACTTACTTTTAGGTGCCACAAGCTACCCGTTAGCGTTCCTGCCCGAGATTGATATTGGACTTTGACAGAGACGCCAATTTTAAAGGAATCCCACCGGCTGAAACATGACAACCGGACGTGATGGGGTGGGTAATACCAAATAAGGTCAATGACGTTTTTGACCGCAGCCATATTGAAAGCAAGCTGCTAAAAAAGAAAATCAAAGGCAAAAAGATTAAATGAAGCCAAAAGTTAAAAAATAATGTGTAAAAAAGCCAACCAGTTCACTGAATGTAGATTAAATGCCTTCTTTAATTACTTTTGTTATGTTATTATTTTGTTGTTAAAAACCGGAGGAAAACAGGGGGGAACCCCCTCAGTCAGGAAGATGGGCTCCAATCAAAGTAACATACCAAATAGGGTGTATGACGTTTTTGGGGGCGGCCATCTTTTGAAAAAAGACCGCAAAAATAACTAATGGTTCATTTTTAGCGATGGTTAATAAAAAGAAGCCATCTTGCTCACCAGGAACAACCCACAGCATTTAAAAGAGGGAATACCATTCCATCCTTTCATTTAAACCTGCAGGTTCTACAGACGTCAAACGAAAAATCCATTGATTTTCTTTTATATTTAATATTGCAGCTCTATTGCCCCCACGTTTAAAAGGAGGAACATGATCAAGAATAATCCATTTAAAATCTTCAAATTTATGAGAGAAATCTATGCAGTGTTGTACTGTTGGTGCTTTTTTATCTTGATTGTTAATGCGGCTTCGGTGTTCGGTCAAGAGAGTGCGTAATTTTCGTTTTGTGCGCCCAATGTAGATTTTTTGACAAGAACATTGTAGAGCATACACAACATGATCTTTATTGCAATTAACTGCATATTTAATGGTGGCTGTAAAACCTGTGTTGAAATCATGCCACTTGGTACCTATATGGGCTGTAGCGCAAAAAGAACAGTTACCGCAGGAGGTTTGTCTAGACAGCATGTTGGTATAATCCTCAGGGATCGCCGCTCTGACTACACGCTGCTTAATGTTTGTTCCTCTCGAGTATGCAAACACCGGTTTTTCAATGAATGTGGGATGAGGACTAAGGACGTGCCAATACTTTAAAATGATTTTCTTAATTTGAACAGTGAGATCTGTATGTTGAAGAACACAAATGAAGTTGGAACAATCTGATTTTTGTCTGTATTGAAGTAATTGTGTTCTATCTGAAAACTTGGCCCTTTTATATGAATTTTGGATGGCACGTTTAGGATATCCTCTCTCTTGAAATCTGTTTTTCAACAGAGATGCTTGTGAACGAAATTCTGAGTCATCGGCTTCAAAAAGATTGCATCCAGTGGCTACAAAGACTGTGTGTGTGTGTACAGATGTCCATGACATTTGTTATAAGAGGACTGGGGCCTCCTTGGGTTCCCTCCATTCCAAGCTAAGTAGGAGCTCCTTGAGCAAAGCTCCCCGTTCTGTGGTACCAGTTCCCAGATTCACTGCTCTGCTGGGGGTCTACAAAATGTGAAAGTGCTGAAAGGAAGGATCTGTAAGCCATTTGCAGGCCCCACAGAGCTCATCAATGCATAAGAAGAAGCGTCATTCATTGGAGCTGGTGGTACAGTCGGAGATGCCAAATCTGAGAGTTGGTTGAGTTCCACTGATGTACCTTGCAACTTCGACACATTGAGACCTGACATCATCGATTCATCAGGTGCAATTGATACATCAGGGCCCAGCAAAGCTTCGGTCATTGGCGCCTTCAATGCACTTGGTGCCACTGATTCATCAGCACTCAGCACCATGGATGCATTAGCTCTCACCTCGACACACAAGCCCTCAGTACCTTCAATGCAGTTATGCTTCGGGCCTCAGTTCATCTGACTCAACTAGTTGATCTGTCAATATGTTCAGCATTGGATTCATCAATGCTCCATGCCCGGGTGCAATTGGAGCACTGGTCTCAGGCCCTATCAATGCATTTGAGGCAAGAACGATCAGTAAGGACTTCACCTAGAGATGGCAGATATTATATGCTTTGCGGCATCCTCCAGTTCACTTGACCTAATAGGGGGCTCCCCCCTGGAATCCATTGGGAGCTTCTCCAAAAGACAACTCTATACTGCTCTCAGAGGAGGATATCTCTTCCCCAGCTTATGGTCAGAGGACACAGGAGCCCATAGATCAGAGAGCAGAATTGGTAAAGACTTTCTGCACCTTGCTGGCAGTTGGTGACAAAGAGGACTTCTTTCAACCTCTCCTGTCCAGAGTGTAAGATTTGTTCCCTCAAAGGGGAGTCCTTCATGCCTTGGAGCTCCCATCAGAAGTCCCAGAGGTGAGATCTAGTCACTAACCATTCTTTGCTGCAGAGAAGTCCAGCCAGTCTGAGGAGGGAGCTCAAGACATCTCTGTCTGGAGCATGTACCAGGAATATTCCCCTCAGTGATAAGAAGGACCCTGCATTGATTGCCCTCATTATCATTGGAGTCCTGGGTTAGTTCCTTCTCCTCCTGCTTTCAAAGGTGTATAGGGATTCCTTCTGACCCACTATCTGATCCACTGGAGCACTCTTTGCCACTAGAATACCTTTCATACTCCAGATTCTTGGACAATCCAGTTGGAGCACTGAGAGGAGAGGATCACCTTGCTGGTGGCTGAAAGGAATCAGTAAGTTTTGCTTGGAAATTTATTTTTTTTTTAAGTATTAGGGAGAAGTAAACTATTGGGGTATATTATTTAGTGTGTTTGTGCTTTTAATAGTCAGTAAGGCAGCTAATAAACAGAAGTTATTGTGTTATTTTTAAATAGTAAGGAAATTAATAAGCAGAAGTTAGTGTGTTTGTATTTCCCAACCCTCCCACCCCTCTCCTACCCACCCCTAGCTCATCCTTTAATTTATAGGCAGGTGCCACTTTCACACTAAAAAAATAAAATCTGCCTTTTAACTTCACTAAACAAATTCCCCAAACCTTATTGAGAGTTTGATTATTCCCCTGTAGGCCACTACCAGACATATAGTGAATACACAAATACATTTAAAGGACGCTAATTAGACACATTCTACTCCCATAGCAACCTAAAACGTAACTAGGAACTGAACAAATTTGAGATGAAGGCAGCAGTCCAGCAGCAAGAGGGGGGCCACCCAGTCTTTTGCATTGAGTGTCATAAGTATGATTTTTTTTTATCTGCTGGTGAGAAGTTGTATGTGTACATCCGATGCAAAGATCTCCTGTCTCTCAGAGAATGATTCCAATCTCTGGAGGCTAGAGTGGCAGACCTGGAGGAGCTGAGGCAGACAGGTAGATTGATGAGACCTTCAGGGACATAGGAGCCAAATCCCAACTTCAGACTGGCAGCCCTTGTGCTGCCTTGGAGGAAGAAGGGCTCATGATTGGAGAGCATCAACCTGGTGCAGCAGGAAAGGATCCTGTAGCAAGGACCTGCTCTCCAGGTGGTGCATTGTTCTTTCGAACCGAGGATGTGTCTCCCAGGACTACTGCCCAGGAGGGAAGGGTTAGGTCAGCCGTCATAGTTGGTGATTCGATTATTAGGAATGTAGACAGCCAGGTGGCTGGTGGGCATGGGGATCGCCTGATAACATGCCTACCTGGTGCGAAGGTGGTGGACTTCACGTGTCACCTAGATAGGATTTTAGACAGTGCTGGGGAGGAGCCGGCTGTCATGGTACATGTGGGTACTAACGACATAGGAAAATATGGGAGGGAAAATATGTGGAAGCCACATTTAGGCTCTTAGGTAGAAAGTTGAAATCCAGAACCTCCAGGGTAACACTCTCTGAAATGCTCCCTGTTCCACGTGCAGGTCCCCAGAGGCAGGCAGAGCTCTGGAGTCTGAATATGTGGATAAGACGATGGTGCAAGGAAGAGGGATTCAGTTTTGTAAGAAACTGGGGAACCTTTTGGGGAAGGGGGAGTTTTTTTGAATGGATGAGCTCCACCTTAACCAGGGTAGAATCAGACTGCTGGTGCTACCCTTTAAAAAGGAGAAAGAGCAGCTTTTAAACTAGAACAAAGGAGAAAGCCAACAGTCACTCAGCAGCACATGGTTCGGAGGGAGGTAGCTTCAAAGGATACTAATGATGCATTAGAATTAGGGCATCCCAACAGTGAGGTTCCAGTAACAAGAATAGTTCAAGTACCTGTAACTAAAAACTCACCTGAGCTAAAAAATTCAAATGTATCCCTACCAATTAAAAAACAGAATGAAAATACAAACAAAAACACACTTTGAAATGTTTGTATGCTAATGCCAGAAGTCTAAGAAGTAAGTTGGGAGAATTAGAATGTATAGCAGTGAATGATGACATAGACTAAACTGGCATCTCAGAGACATGGTGGAAGGAGGACAACTAATGGGACAGTGCTATACCGGGGTACAAATTATATCGCAATTACAGAGAGGAGCATCTGGGAGGCGGGGTGACGCTTTATGTCCAGGATGGCATAGAGTCCAAAAGGATACAAATCCTGCATGAGACTAAATGCATTACTGAATCTTTATGGGTAGAAATCCCTTGTATGTTGGGGAAGACTATAGTGATAGGAGTATACTACCGTCCACCTGGCCAAGATGGTGAGACGGACAGTGAAATGCTAAGAGAAATTAGGGGAGCTAACCAAACTGGTAGTGCAGTAATAATTAGAGATGTGCAATTGTTTTTGCTGAATTGGACTATTTCAGCTGCTTCACTTCCTGCTTCAGCCTTATAAAAGGGCTCAGTTCCTGTTCCTCAGGGCCTTCGGATCCAGGTCACTTGGTCGTCCATGTTCTTCCTCGCCAGATCAAGGTCCACCGTGGTTTTCACTTGAGTAATTGGCTCTTCGTTCTGTGTGCTTGGTCTCCTCATCCTGATGTTCCTGTTCTTATCCTTCCTCGGAGCTCCTTCATTGCCTGTTCCATGTCTTGATGTTCCAGATGTCCTGATGTTCCGTCAGTCCGTTCCTGAAAGTCCTGATGTTCCATGTCCTGATGTTCCAGATGTTCCGTGTTCCTGATGTCCTGGTCCTGATGTCTTCGCCTCTGCAACCAGTTCCCTGATTCCTTGCGTCCACCTTTCCTGGCATGCCACCATCGTGATCCGCGAACAGCCCATGGGGGGCTGTGTAGGGCGTTTCGTGGTACAAGGCCTTCTTCTCATCTGCAGTGCAAGCCTCCAAGAGACTTCTGTTTTTAATGCCTTGCTTCTGAGAACCCTGAGTTTTGAATCCTAAGTCTTGAATCCTAGCCCGGTCTTTGGAGTCCCTTGTGTCTGCTTCCGTCCATGCCTAAGACTCTGCCAGAACCTGCTTCGCTTCAGCGTGGTCCGCGACCAGCCACAGGCGGCTGTGTAGGGCGCGCCCCAGTGCAGGCCTCTACTGAATCTTTGTCTGAATCCTTGCCTGAGACCTTCTGAGTAACCTGAATCCTTGTCTGAGACTTCTGAGTAACCTGAATCCTTGTCCGAGTCTCCTGAGTATCCTTATCCGAGTCTCCTGAGTATCCAAGTCTTCGTCCGAGTCTTCCGAGTAACCTGAGTCTTCGTCCAAGTCTTCCTAGTTCCTGAGTTCCTGTCTTGTCTTGTTCCTGCCCTCAGCCTCTGTCTGGCCTCACGCACTCGTCATCTCAAGCAGCGGGTCCATAAGGGCTACTGAGTGGCTGGAAGGCTGAGGCCAGTCTTGAATGGCTTTAAGCTTCTCAGGATCCATGCGAAACCCTTGTTTGGAGACGATATACCCCAAGAATGGGAGAGCTTCTTGTTTGAAGATACATTTTTCAAGTTTGGCGAAGAGCTGATTCTCCTGAAGGCATTGGAAGACCTGGGAAACGTCCTGGTGGTGGGCAGTCAGAGACTTAGAGAAGACTAAGATGTCATCTAGGTAGATGATGACACACTGATACAGCAGGTCCCGAAAGATTTCATTGATAAGGTTTTGGAAGATAGCCGGGGCGTTACAAAGACCAAAAGGCATGACCAGGTACTCATAGTGCCCATCTCTAGTATTGAAGACCATCTTCCACTCATCGCCCTCTTTTATAAGGACTAAGTTGTAGGCTCCCCTCAGGTCCAACTTGGTGAAGACCCGCGCCTCCTGGAGTCGATCGAAGAGCTCCGAAATTAAGGGAAGTGGGTAGAGATCCTTGAGTGTGATAACGTTCAATCCGCGGTAGTCAATACAAGGGTGGAGCGTCCCATCCTTCTTGCCCACAAAAAAGAACCTGGCACCAGCTGGAGAAGTGGATTTACGGATGAACCCTTGGTCAAGGTTTTCTTGATGTAGCGGGACATGGCCTGGGTCTCAGTAGGTGAGAGAGGATAAGTACGCCCCCGAGGTGGCTCGGTACCAGGGAGCAGATTGATCACACAGTCAAAGGACCTATGAGGTGGTAAGGCCTCAGCCCTTTTTTTGGAAAACACTTCTGTGTACGAGGCATATTGTGGATTTGGCTGTTGTGGTCAAGCATCGTAGAGGAGAGACAGGTTCAAGGCAGGTGTCTTGACCAGCCGGTTCCCAGTGGGTCAGTTGCAGTGTCGAGGGGCCAGCAGGCCAGCCCGCTCCCCGGCCCCTCAGAATGCGCATCGCACCTCCAAAAATAAAAGCCCGAGATTGTATTTTTTTTTTATAGTCTAGGTCCCGAGCCTCCCCGTCCTGCCACCAACTCAGATCCATCAGCCACGCTGTGCCGCTGGTCGTAGCCCATGCTGATGCCGCTGGTCCGGTTGCTGCTGAGCTTGCTGCCGCTGTCATAGCCGATCAGGTCGCGGCGTCCGTTCATGGACCTTCCCGCTGCCTTGAGCGCCCGGCTGGATGTCCAAGCCAGACGTCCGAGGTCGCGGCTTAGACGTCCAGCCGGGTGCTCAAGGCAGCAGGAAGGTCCATGAACGTCTGGGTGGGTCCGCTCTCCCTGCATGGAGTCACCTGGTAGGGGAGCTGGAAATTGTGCAGCATGGCCGATCCTTGGTCGGGATGGGGGGTGGCGGGGGGCGGCGGGCGGCTGCTCCGGCCGGTGCGGTGACTTGTGCTAGTACGCGTCCCCGAGGTTGGGCGGGACGGGCTCCTCCGGCAACCCAGAGCCCAGCAGGGAGGCACGGGGCGAGGACAGCGGTGGCTCCGGGTATGTGCTCAGGGAGCCCCTGGAGCTGCGGGAGCTGTGGCTGGAGATGCTGGAGCGCGGGATCAGCACGCAGGGGTTGCCGGACATCCGAGGTCGCGGCTTGGATGTACAGCCGGGCGCTCAAGGCAGCGGGAAACTAATGCCAGGGTCAGGGTAGGCGGTAAATATGCAGGTTAAAGACGCGGCAAATAAGCTGATTAAAAAGGTGATAATCTGGGCGCACGTTACTGTATTGGAGGGAATAGCTAAATCAATCATTGACATATCATATACATGCGGCGGGCGGAGATGGATATGCGTCCATTTTAGCAAGCGGTAAGGACACGTAAAACCGGATACTGAATCGCGGGTTTGCCTTACGTGTCCAAATTGTGCATCCAAAGCGGGTTAGAAACAGGGTAACCGTGATCGCGCTTTACTGTATCGGCCCGTTAGTGAGTAATCTAACCTTTGTCAGTCTGTCTCATCTACAGCTCAGCACTGGGAACCTGCATCCAGAACTCCCTATACTATCGTGTGCTGCTAACATCTACTATTGTGAGACGGGTCCCCTCTGCCAAGGGCCCCTGGACTACTACTAGTGGATCACCTCACTACTGCCACCTCTGGTGGTATCATCCAGCTGTATAATAAAAGACAAATCTCTGTGTTTGCGTGTCTCGAGTCTAGCCTAGTACTGCGGTTCCTCACGGGGCCCCTCCCCATGGGAGTGGCCATCACCGCAGTACCCAAGAATCCACCCTAACACCTCAAAACCATAACACCACCTTGCTGGTGCCTAAGGCATTCTTGAGGGGTTAATTTACCCCAGCCCAGTTGCATGGGTTCCTCCATGGGGGTTCCTGGGGTGCCCGAATCGGACTTTGGAGAAGGTGACGCTGAGGACGTCGGAAGACAGCGGAAGGTTTTCTCGAGAATTGAACCTCCCGGGAGCATTCTTGGAGACGCCGGTTGATGTGCCCTATCAGGTCGATCAATGCGTCTAGTCATTCAGGTAGCTCACGGGCTGCGAGTTCGTCTTTGACTCTGGGATTTAAGCCTTCCAGAAAAATAGCCCTCAGACAACCAGGGTCTCAGTGGAGCTCGGTGGACAGAGTTTGAAACTCAATGACATACTCAGACAGTGTCCGCGAACCTTGGTGTAAGTGGAGAAGGGTTGCCCCAGATGCCGCCTGCTGAGTGGGATCTTCGAACATGGTGTGGAAGAGTTTCAGAAAGCCATTCAAATCCTGCAGAACAGGATCCGCACGTTCCCATAGTGGAGATGCCCAGGCCAGGGTTTTTCCGTCGAGAAAAGACAAAATATAAATAGTCTTAATGACGTCCTCGGGGAAGAGGCTGGTTGTAGGCTGAAGTGCATGTTGCACTGAATAATGATGCCCCTGCAAGACTGTGGGTCCCCCGAGAAGCGGGGAGGAGCAGGTAGAGGAATCACCGGGTGAGCTCCCGGGACTAAAGGGGAGGCGATGGGCATTGGCGGGGTGGCGGCGACCGTGGAAGCTGTGGAGTCCAATCGTTGATTTAGATTCTCTATGGCAGAGGCGAGCATCTCTAAGGCTTTTTGTTGCTCAAAGATCCTTTGAGCTAGGCCCGGAATGGCTTGGAGAACAGAGGCCTCTTCCGGGTCCATGGACTTGGCAATCTGTTATGAAGACGAAGGAGGGTGTGGACCCCTTGCCCTAGGGGGAGTTGGTGCAACCTGAAAGGGCGAACCCCCGCAGGTCCCCACCATTGGGAGGTGAGGCTGAGCTGATGCAGGGGCTGGCTGGAGCTTCACCAATACCAGCCCCGTTCCCCGCGGGTTGAGCCTTTGGGTGTGTAGGGCTGGCTAGTCTTAGGTGGACCCCTGCATAGACGGTGGATGCACAGCCGGGAGAATCGTCTGAAGTCAGTCCAGTCAGTCCAGTCCAAGGTCTGAAGCCAAAGAGTTGCCGATAGCCAGTCCGAGGTCGAAGCCAGAAGATTCATCCGTCAGAACCAAGGGATGGAAGCTGGAGCAGGAACAGAACTCGGAAGGCAGGAACAGGACTCGGAAGGCAACAACAAGAAGCAGGACACCAATGCAGCTCAGAAGACTCCACTAGAGTGAAGCAGACTTGTTGCCAAGTCGAGGAATAGGAAGAGGAGGCTCCAATAAATAGTTCCCGGCTCCTGATGTCATCCAGGAAGCTGAGCTGCAACAATTGGTGCTGTCCTTTTAAGAAGGCTTAGGAGGCATGCTGCGCACCTAGGGAGGGCCCTGCCCAACGTGGACTGCTGAGAGCGTAAGCCTGCAGCCTTGATATTAGGCATGAGACAGATGTCTTCAGGTAAGGAGTTCCATAAAACCGGAACGGCAACTGAAAAAGCACGCTTGCGAGTCAGGTCTAATCTTGCCGTCTTTATTGTAGGTATTTCAAGTATACATTTGTCCATTGAGCATAATTGGCGAGCTGGTATAAAGAGTCTTAGCATGGAACAAAGCCAGATTGCTGAGGGGTTATAAATTAAGTTGTGTATTATGGTGAGAATTTTGTATTTAATACGGAAAGAAATTGGTAATCAGTGCAGAAATTGAAATGTTGAAGCAGATTGTGATGAATTGCAAGAGGACCTTGCGAGACTGGAAGATTGAGCTTCTAAATGGCAGATGAAATTTAACGTGGACAAGTGCAAAGTGATGCCTATAGGGAAAAATAACCCTTGCTGTAGTTATACAATGTTAGGTTCTATCTTAAGAGTTACCACCCAGGAAAGAGATCTAGGTGTCATAGTGCATTTCAAAAGCATTGAAATTGTCGGCTCAGTGTGCTTTGGCGATCAAAAAAGCAAACAATGTTAGGAATTATGAGAAAGGGAATGGCAAATAAAATGATGGATGTCATAATGCCTCTGTTTTGCTCCATGTTGAGACCGCATCTTGAATACTGTGTACAATTCTGGTCGCCGCATCTCAAAAAAGATATAGTTGCAATGAAGAAAGTGCAGAGAAGGGTGACCAAAATGATAAGGGGCATGGAAATTATGGAATGGCTGCCCTATGAGGAAAAACTAAAGAAGATAGAGCTGTTCAGTTTGGAGTACAGACGACTGAAGGGGGATAAAATAGAAATCTACAAAATCATTAAAGTACTTGAAAAAGTTAATGTAAATTGATTATTTACTCTCTCAGATAAAGAAGGACCAGGGGGAACTCCATGAAGTTAGCAAGTAGCTCATTTAAATCAAATTAAAGAAAATTCTTTTTCACTCAGCGCATAGTTAAGCTCTGGAATTCATTGCCAGAGGATGTAGTTATAGCAGTTAGTGCAACTGGTTTTAAAAAAGGTTTGGGTAAGTTCCTAGAGGAAAATCCATAAATTGCTATTAATAAACAATAGTAGTTTGTGATTTATTTACTGTTTGGATACTTGCCAGGTACTTGTGACTTGGATTGACCACTGTTGGAAACAGGATACTGGGCTTGATGGACCCTTGGTCTGACCCAGTATGGCATATCTTATGTTCTTATGTTATGTCCTTCAGGGAAAGAGAATTCTAATCCAAACAGATAATCAAATTGTGATGTTCTACATAAATAATAAAGTGGGCTCAGGGTCATTGTCTCTCTTCCAGAATTCCTGAGAATTTGGGAGAGGACATGAAGCCATAAAGTCTTCCTACAAGCTACTTTTCTTCCCAGGATCTCCAATACGTTGGTGGATCACCTCTAGAATGGTTTCTAGATTAAACAGTAGCAAACAGATTGATTTCTGGAGTCTTCCATTGATCTATTTGTTTGCATTAGAGGACAACAGAAAAGTGGAAAGATTCTTCTCCATTCTTCAAAGCAAGTTCAGATCCACTCTGGATACTTTCTATTCATTTGAAATACAGATCTACTGTATGCTTTTCTATTACTTCTATTAGTGACCAGAACAGTGCAGAAAGCACTCGAGGATCCAGTGCACTTGATCCTCATTGCTCCAGCATGTCCCAGACAAGTGTGGTTTTTATACCTCATCCAGTTATCATTCAGCCCTCTGATTCCTCTAGGATTCCATCTGACTTTCTCAATTCTGGAGGAAGGTTTGTGGTTCAACTTTCCTCTCTCAGATTGATGGTGTGAATGTTAAGCATTCGCTCATTGCTGTCATTACCCATGGAAGTTGAGGATATTATGATTTATGCCAGGGAACCCTTCAACTAGAAGAGCTTACAGTTTTAAATGGAAAAACTTTTCATCTTGCTGTCAAGCAAGCTACCTGGACCCATTTGCCTGTGAACCAAAGGAGTTGCTTAAATACTTCTCCTCTGGTCTCTGTGCATCCTTGATTAAAATGCCCATTGCCATTGCAGCTTATCATGCTCAAGTGGATGGTAAACTGATGTCCATACATGCTTCAGTGTCAACGTTCATGAAAGGGTTTTGGCATACAAGACCTCTAGTCACCAAGCTGCTGGTGTCATGGGATTTTAATATTATGTTGGCACAGCTTATGAAATGTCTTACAAACAGAGTCAGCTTCCTTAAAGTTCCTCATCTGGAGTGTTCTTAGTCACCATTACATCGGCTAGAAGAGATTATGAGCTTCAGGCACTGGTTCACTACTCACTCTACATGCAGTTTTTCCACAACAGAGTGATGCTCTGCACTCACCCAAGTTTCTGCCAAAGGAAGATTCAGCCTTTTACCTAAATCAAGCCATTGTTTTGTTCACTTTCTTTCCAAGATCTCATGTGCAGGAAGGGGAAAAGGCCCTCCATTCACTGGGCCCAACTTTTCATCTCTTACAATTCTAATAGCCTGGGCATAGTGATTGCCATACCCATGTTGTCCAACTGCCTAGTGGATTGTATCACATATTGCTGTGCTCTGGCTGGCTATGCTATATATCTGTTTCTTTGGAGAGCTGACTACAGACCTAAAGCAAAAAGCTTTATAAGTTAGGAGAGAAGGGTGCATTCGGCACCATCAGATGACATCATCCACATTTCATGGCTAAAATTCATCCCACTGTCTACGGAGAAACCCGTTTATGGTAAGCAAACTTGTTTTATTTTTAGGAAATGTTTATATAATTAATTCTTCACTAGAATTCAGAATATGGTACTATGGTATAGAAACAAATGAAAGTGGTTCTAATTAGACTCTGGCCTTTGCTTATGTACTATACAGGGTAATATCTATTGACCATGATTCATGCAAGAATCCTTCAAATATTAACTGTGAGAAAATCTCAGAGGCTTTAGAACACCTGTCCGCCATGCTTCTGGTAGGGACCATTTTTTATCTTACTAAAAAATTCCTTTGTAGAATCAATTCCTCTTGGGCAATTTTCAAACTGTCCATATTGGGACTTCTTACCCATGAACTTTGCATTAGTTTTCAAATTGAAAGTAAGTGCATAATTTCATTTGAAACTTGTCGTTGTTTAATTTTTGTTGGACTCAAAGCTTTAGGGCAACAAGAACACTCAAAATCAGCAAGAGGTTTTTTTTACTCAAATTTATTTGGCTTCTTAAGAAACAAGTGTTCTTGTGAGATGCAATATGCCCTCTATCTGTAATAAGTAGCATCTCCTCCAACACAGGAAGAGAGCCTTCTTTTATAATTAAAACATACAGTATTGCCGAAACTTCCAGAAAGGTGTAACCGCCCACAAACACATGATGCTGTTGTCATGACAATCTATCCTGTATAGGAAATGCTTGTGAGGACCTCCCTCAACTAAGAATTCTTCTAACCCTGTTCCTCCTCCCACCATAAAAAAGTTCCTTTATCAATCATGACTTTGCTGGCTTTGTTCTTCTTGTCTTCTTGTCTTCTTTTGTTGTGTAAACAAATCGCAGTCTGGGTCTTGAATAGAAGCTAGACTTGAATTCCACTTCTTGGCACCAGGATTCATTCAAAACTGTCACCTCACAGGATCTTCTTTTTCAACTAGTTTCTGTTAGTTGAAATATGCATCTGCAAGACAAAAGCCTGCAGCCTGGACAGTATCTCTGTATTGTGAAGTAAATGGTGCCATTAAATAGGCCTTTTCCTGTTGTTGCCAGCAAATCTGTCTCAGGGATTTTCTTCAAGTCATGCTCAGAAAAGCACTCAAAGTTCATTCACCTTTGACAAGCCATAGTACAGCAGAGGCATCTGGGAATTCTTGGTTGTCTGCTCGGCCTATTCTTCATCGTGGATGCAAATTGCCTGCAGACATTTGCACCCGCCTTTGGTATGGGTATTTTTTATTAAAAATAACATGCATAGAATTGAAAATTTTCCTCCTCTAACCTAAATACGCAGGAATGCCTTCTCTAAAATATGCTAAAAGTAAGTTTGTTGTAGAACACCATGTCCAATCCAAGGGCTTGAAAATGAAACCACCATGTTGCGTCGGAGGTGGACCCTTGGGCCGAGGTGGGGTTGACGCAACCCGTAGGTAAGGACCTATGGGTTTCCACCTTCGGCAGGTGGAGTGGGCTGAAAGGCAGAGGCTGCTGGAGCTTCACCTATACCAGCCCTCGTTCCCCGCAGGTTAGTCTTTTGGTGCCAGGGCTGGCAGGACTTAGGTGGGCCTCTGTGTATAGTTGCAGGAGAAGTGGGTTCAGCCCAGAGACAGCAGGCGAGGGATGGTACAGTTCTGCTCTGGACTGGATAATGTCCTGAAAACTTGGGCGCCAATGGAACGAAGGCAGAGAGAGGGCGCTCGAGCAAAGGTAGGCCGAAGTCTAATAGATCCACGTCCAGGAAGTAGACAGAAGAGGCGTCCAATGGTAGGCTTGAGTCAGGGCTGGCAGCAATCCAGAGGCAATGGCAAGCAAGGCTGAAGTCAAAAAAGCAAACTCCACTGAATTTTCTTTCATCTCAAAAATAAAATGAAATGGTAAATTTCATTGAAATTATCCAGTTTTATCTCAAAGAAATGCACATCCCTGATAGAATGCCAACTTTTTTCACATTCCGGGAGGGCAATTTTCAGACAGCCAATTTACACCCATAAATTGCTCTCTTAATAGTTCTATAGGCTACTCTTTTTCATTTCTACTTGCATCAGTAGCATGGGTTCTTCTTAGTGTTTGGGTAATTGCCAGGTTCTTGTGGCCTGGTTTTGGCCTCTGTTGGAAACAGGATGCTGGGCTTGATGGACCCTTGGTCTGACCCAGCATGGCAATTTCTTATGTTCTTAAGCTTTTGAATGATTTTATGCTTAGCTCAAGAAAGTCTCTCAGCATTGTATTTTGTTTTATAGATGGAAACCAAGGAAAATGGAGATATGAAGCAAGCAGCCCAGGAAGAAGACTATATCATAGTCTTTGAAGTAAATGGTAATATGTGCTGTTCCTGCATTTTTTTCCTCTTGTTTACAAACAGTATTTCTTCTGCCTTCCTATGTACATCATAATAGTTCACCTCTATCAGTGTGAGAGAGCACAGAGCCTGGTTCCATTTCCCTCCCCAACACTCACTAAGGGCCTCATTTTCCACGCCGCTCGCACGCGATAAGGGACCTTTCGCACGCGAAAAATCCCTTATCGCGTGCGATACCAGGATGGGGGCGGAGTCGGGGTGGAGTCGGCCCCGGAAGAGGAGGAGTCGGGGAGTCACCGGGGCCGACTTTGCGCCGACGCCGCGGACAGCGAAAAGGTAAGTGCCTTTTCGCGGCAGCTTTCGGTCCCAATAGCTACACCTCCTATGGTGGCGCTATTGGGTGCGAATCCGGCAGCGATCGCACCGAGACCGTGCGATCGCTGCCAGCTAGCGCAGGCCCGCCCCCCGTTTCGGCCCCCAGCCCCTCATCTTTTAAAGTATTGCAGGCCTGCGATACTTTAGAAAATGAGGCCCTAAGTGACATTAAGCAAACCTCCCTGTGCTTACACAGGGAGCCTAACTTTCAAACCTATTTGTGCTACTGCATAATTTGCATATGCACGCATATGTGGACGTGATTTATCCTAATAATTTATAAACTGTGTAGTGGGAGCTGCGCAGTACATAAAATACCTCATACTTATGCTCTGAAAGTACACATGTATATTTCAGAACATGCGTATATTGGATAAGTGCAAGGTGATGCATATAGGGAAAAATAACCCATGCTATAATTACACGATGTTGGGTTCCATATTAGGTGCTACAACCCAAGAAAGAGATCTAGGTGTCATAGTGGATAACACATTGAAATCGTCGGTTCAGTGTGCTGCGGCAGTCAAAAAAGCAAACAGAATGTTGGGAATTATTAGAAAAGGAATGATGAATAAAACGGAAAATGTCATAATGCCTCTGTATCGCTCCATGGTGAGACCGCACCTTGAATACTGTGTACAATTCTGGTCGCCGCATCTCAAAAAAGATATAATTGCGATGGAGAAGGTACAGAGAAGGGCTACCAAAATGATAAGTGGAATGGAACAACTCCCCTATGAGGAAAGACTAAAGAGGTTAGGACTTTTCAGCTTGGAGAAGAGACGACTGAGGGGGGATATGATAGAGGTGTTTAAAATCATGAGAGGTCTAGAACGGGTAGATGTGAATCGGTTATTTACTCTTTCGGATAGTAGAAGGACTAGGGGACACTCCATGAAGTTAGCATGGGGCACATTTAAAACTAATCGGAGAAAGTTCTTTTTTACTCAACGCACAATTAAACTCTGGAATTTGTTGCCAGAGAATGTGGTTCGTGCAGTTAGTATAGCTGTGTTTAAAAAAGGATTGGATAAGTTCTTGGAGGAGAAGTCCATTACCTGCTATTAAGTTCACTTAGAGAATAGCCACTGCCATTAGCAATGGTTACATGGAATAGACTTAGTTTTTGGGTACTTGCCAGGTTCTCATGGCCTGGATTGGCCACTGTTGGAAACAGGATGCTGGGCTTGATGGACCCTTGGTCTGACCCAGTATGGCATTTTCTTATGTTCTTATGTTCTTATATTTCCAATGCAATGAAAACACTTTCCCAACTATTTTATAAACATTCGTGTGTATATTTCAAGTGCATAAAAAATATAACATGTACACGTATTTTATAATGTCTGCGCATTTACAGGTGAATTTTCAAAGGAGCTACATTTGTAAATGTAACATACTATTGAAGCAATTTTCAAAAGCCATTTATGTGCATAAAGGGCACTTACATATGTAAATCCTATGGACAATTCAAGGCATATATTTTAGCAATTTTCAAATGTTCACTTGCATGAATAAAGTGAATTTACACATGGAAATCCTAGTTTTACACGTGTAAATACTTTTGAAAATTAGTCCTTATGTTTGAAAATACTATCTTGTGCCTGAACTTGAAAACACTTATTTGCCAATAACTCCACCAGTTCATCCAATCTGTCTCTAGTTCACCCTCTAGCACTTCATCCTGAAACCCCACCACCCAGACTTACCACCCAAAAATTGTGGTCAACAGACAATTGCGCTGATTTATTAGCAGGTGTAAAATTGTACAAATATCTCTTATAAAATAACTTCTCTGCATGCCTCTTGACCCCGCCACGATGCCCCTAGACTGCCCCTTTTTATGTGCTTCTTAATGAGCATGTATAGGCTAATTTTCTGCACATAACAAAAGGCACAAACAAAAGTACGCTGGATTTTATAAGATACGCGCATAGCCACGCGTATCTTATAAAATCCTGGATCGGCGCGCGCAAGGCTGCCGATTTTGGGCAGCCTGCGTGCGCCGAGCCGCACAGCCTGCCTCCGTTCCCTCCGAGGCCGCTCCGAAATCGGAGCGGCCTCGGAGGGAACTTTCTTTCGCCCTCCCTTCCCCTTCCCCTCCCTTTCCCTACCTAACCCACCCCCCTGGCCCTATCTAAAACCCCCTCTACCTTTGTCTCTCGATTTACGCCTGCTAGAAGCAGATGTAAATCTACGCGCGCCAGCAGACTGCTGGCGCGCCGTCATCCGACCCGGGGGCTGGTCCGGAGGCCTCGACCACGCCCCCGGGCCGGCGCCATGCCCCCGGTCCCGCCCCCGAAATGCTGCGTTCCGCCCCTGAAACGCCGCGTCATTCGGCCCCGCCCCCAACATGCCCCCTTAAAAAACCCCGGGACTTACGCGCGTCCCGGGGCTCTGCGCACGCCGGCGGCCTATGCAAAATAGGCGCGCCGGCGCGCGAGGGCCCTGCTCGTGTAAATCCGGGCGGATTTACGCGAGCAGGGCATTTAAAATCCGCCTGTTAATAAGCTAAATTAGCCATTAAATGTGTGTGATGACATCTGGCAGCAGCAAATGGATCTCATAGCTAGTAGAGCTTATGGTCCATTAAACATGTGAAGGAATTCCCACTCGGTCATTGCCTCATGAGCCCCCTCAGTCTTTTTTTGTCTGAGCACCAGCACAGACATATATCTCTATCTCTTTCTGTTTTCTTCTGTGAAAACTTAATAACTTTTTTCTTTAAAGTTGCCTTAGCAGTCCCCAAACAGCACTTTTCAGTGCAATAAAAAAAAAAAAAGAATAAAATTAAGAACATTTTAACTTCACCATGTCGGGTAAGAAGAAACCCATGGTGAGTGGATTCAAGGACAGTGTTTTTGGTAGAAGAAATAGACATAACTTCTGCTTCTGTTGCCTGGGACAGGACCATGATCAGGCCAGCTTTTGTGATTGTGGATGGATGTCCCTGTATACCCAAAGATCAAGTATCTGGAAAATGGAAGAATTGAGTAAGTCTCTCAGAAGCTGCAGTCTGTCCTCCTCCTGGCGTGCAGGCTCATCTGCCTCCCTGGGAATTGAGTTCAGCAGGAGCTCCAAAAGTATCTCCCCTGTTGGCAGAACAGCTGAGTTCTCAGGCAAGCAAAAATTTGTATTGAAGAAGAAGAGATGCCGCTCTGATCTGCAAGAGCAGCTAGTGCACAAAAAGCACCAATCACTGTCGACACCTGGTGCATCAGCAATATTGGTGCTGTTGACGTACAGTGCATCGGCACTTTCAGTATCATCAATACACATGGCCCCGGCTCCATTAAAGGAAACGTCCACGGTGCCATCAAAGCATAAGTTCAAGGTGTTGTCAGAGCACAAGGCACTGCTGCCTTCAATGGATAGACCTTGGCTCATCGAGCCCCTGAGCATGAAATTCATCAATTCTCAACACCTTTACCATCAGGACAGGTTGCTCCATTGTCAGTACATAGTGCTGCAGCTATATGCTGGCCTGCACAGAATTTTGACAGGGCAGAAAGGGAAAGATTATTGGAACAAGGACTACACCTGGAGACTGCAGATCCCATTTGTCTCTGGTACCTCTCACATCTAATCCATCTAACCCAGAAGATGTGCAGAATTCCATTCTGGTATCAGAAGAGGATGTTCTACCCTCTGTACAAGAACAAAGGGCACATCAGCCTCGACCAGATAGCAGAGTTGGTGTATGTTTTCTTTACCTCTGTAGTGGCTAAGGATAAGTATGGAACCTTCCAACCTCTCCTTTCTAGGATGTCAGATTTACTTCCACGAAAAGGAATCCCAGTATTCCCAGTTTGGGTGGATACTCCGTCAGAATCCCTTTGAGGTAGTCCTAGAGCCCAGTATTTGCTTGTAGTGCATCCACTGAGAGGATGTCCACCAGGTGCATACCCCTCTGAAGTGACCGAGGTCCCCTCATCAATCACCTTCTTCATCATTGTGGTCTTGATTCAATGATCTCACACCTCCAGGTTCTGAAGAAGGGTTGATGGGGGTCCCTTCTGATCCCCTTCCAGATCCTCCAGATCACTTATTTCCAATGGAGGACCTTTCCTACTCCAGATTTCTGGACAAACTGGGAAGAGCGCTAGGATTTAATGTGCATAAGAATAAAGATCCTTGTGTAAATGTCTTTGGCCTCCTCCAAATTCTGGAAACACCTGCAAAACCAGCAGCAATCCTGGTCCATCATTTCCTACAAGAATTGCAAACCAGAATGTGGGCAACTCCTATTTGCTGTGCCCAAGTATAGAGTACAGAAATCTCCAGGCTTTGAAATAGTGCAATTAGCCCATCTTAAAAGAGCAAAGAAAACAAGGATATACTTGAGTACTCCATTATGGAAGGATCCCAGGCTACTGAACAATTTTGGTAAAAAGGTATTTCAAAGCTCTTTACTTAATGCACAAATTTCCACTCATCAGTTCTACATGGTTCAATACTTGTACGATTGTATACAAAAATTGAAACCCTTTCTCCTGTTCAGTAAAGGTGGAATTGCATCCCTCAATTACTCTTGAACACTGAAGAATGTATATGCTATCTTGTTCTATCCATCTATGAAGCATTTGATACCACAGCATCCATCAGAATGCACCATATGGCTTGGTTGAGGGCCAGTAATCTATGTGATATTGTCCATGACATCCATGCCTGGATGATCATCTTTTTGGAGAAACGTTTAGAGAAACAGTTGCTCAAATAAAGGTGGTCCAGTCTCTCTCCATAGGACAGAAACAACACTATTCTGCAACACTATTCTTACTACTCTTTTAAAAGACCATATTACCAGAAACACTCCTTTCAACAATTCCAACGCATGCTGCCTCTACTTTTGCAACAGAAACAAATTTCAACCTGTGCTCGACAGCATGAGTGCTGTCAACAAAACACAACACAAGTCCAGTCAAAGCCTGGACCAAGTTTTTGACCACGTTTCAAAGCCAGCAACCATCCTCTCTGGTAGTGGATTGAATCCAGCACTACCTGAATGAGTGGCACAAGATCACCAAGGATCACTGGGTCCTCAGGATTGTGGAGTCCGGATACCACTTGCATTTCACCCAGTTTCCCGTGCTTCCTCATTGCTCAGCCTTCGATCCAGATCCATCTCGCTTGACACAATGCCTTGAATGGCAGGTGATAGAACCAGTTACTCCCCATTGCCATGGCTGGGGTTCTATTCTCACTACTTCCTTATCCCCAAGAAATCTGGGGGACTGAGACCTATCCTGGGTTTAAAAAGCCTGAACAAGCATGTACTCTGGCAAAAGTTTAAAATGAATTCCCTTTTCACAATCCTGCTCTTCATTCAGAGGGTGGAGTGGATGAGCACTCTGAATCTAAAAGATGCTTATGCTCATATTCCTATCCATCCCTCCCACTGGCATTAACTGTGCTTTATGGTGGGCTCTTCCCACTATTAGTACAGAGTGCTCCCCTTCGGCCGCTCAGCAGCACTGAGTGTCTTCACCAAGTGCCTGGCTATAGTAGCAGCGCATCTGTGAAAACAGGCCATCTGAGTCTTCCATTATCTGGTTGACTGGCTTATGATGGCAAGCTCCAAAGAAGGTGTGTTAACCTCTCTGCAAAAATCAATACAACTGCTAGGATTCCTAGTGAATTTTGAGAAATCAACTCTGATTCCCTCCCAGAAAATCAAATTCATTGGAACGTGGATAGATTCTCAACAGAAAAGATTCTTTTCTCCTGTCAGTATCCTGTTTCCAATAGAGGCCAATCCAGATCACAAGTATCAGGCAGGATTCCATGGGGTCCATAGATTCCAAGCTGCTTATCCCAAGAATAAGCAGTGAATTTCTGCAACTCTACCTTGATAATTGTTAATGGACTTTTCCTCCAGGAACTTCTCCAAATCTTTTTAAAATACAGCTATACTAATAGCTTTCACCACATTTTCTGGCAACGAATTTCAGAGATTAATTATACATTAAGTAAAAAAATATTTTCTCTTATTAGTTTTAAATGTGTTACCTAGTAACTTCATTGTGTGAGCCCTGGTCATTGTACTTTTTGAAAGAGTAAACAACTGATTAATGTTTACTCGTTCCATTTCACTTATTATTTTATAGACCTCTATCATATCTCCCCTCAGCCGTCTCTTCTCCAAGCTGAAGAGTCCTAACATCTTTAGTTTTTCTTTATAGAAGAGTTGTTTCGTAGAAACATGGAAATGATGGCAGAAAAGGACAAAATGGTCCATCTAGTCTGCCCAACAAGCTTATGGTAGTATTTGCCGCCAGGTTACCCCCATGCTTATCAGTTTCCCAAACCGTAAAAGTCAGGGCCCTCAGTCGTTACTGTCTGAATCCAATTCCCTGTAACTCTTTGCCGTTGAAGCAGAGAGCAATGATGGAGTTGTGTTAACAGTATGTAGGCTTATTGGTTAAGGGTAGTAACCACTGCACCAGCAAGTTACCCCCATATCTGTTTCCTCAGACCGTAAAAGTCAGGGCCCTCATTGGTTGCTATCTGAATCCTATTCCCCCTTTCTCTTTTTGTTGAACCAGAGAGCACTGATGGAGTTGCATTAACAGCATGAAGGTTTATTGGTTAAGAATGGTAACCACCGCACCAGCAGGTTACTCCCATGCACTCTTTTCTTCATTTCCATCCTCTAGTTTTAGGGATCCACAGTGTTTATCCCATGCCCCTTTGAATTCTTTCACTCTTTTCGTCTTCACCACCTCCTCCGGAAAGGCATTCCAGGCATCTACCACCCTCTCTACATGAAGAAATATTTCCTGATGCTGGTTCTGAATCATCCTGTCTGGAATTTCATTTTGTGACCTCTAGTTCTACTGATTTATTTCCATCAGAAAAGGTTTGACGATTGTGCAGTATTATAACCTTTCAGGTAGCTGAAGGTCTGTATCATATCTCCCCTGCACTTCCCATCTTCCAGGGTATACATATTCTGTTACGCTGAGCTCTGGTCCGGTGTCGTGAACACCACCCAGAATGGTGGCTCCAGGTGCTGAGAGACAGGGATGGCTGGAAACAGTGTCAGAGTCCAGGCTGGGTCAGGGCAGGCGGCAGGCAACAGTGTCAGAGTCCAGGCTGGGTCAGGGCAGGCAGCAGGCAACAGTGTCAGAGTCCAGGCTGGGTCAGGGTACCTAGTAGTAAGGCAAAGAGCCCGAAGGCCACACACACATGCACGGCAGAGCAGAGAGCCCGAAGGCCACACACGCACACAGGGCAGAGGGCCCGAAGGCCACACACACGCACACGGCAGAGCAGAGGGCCCGTAGGCCACACACGCACACAGTAAGACAGCGGACCAAAAGGCTTCACTCACACAGCAGGGCTGAGGGCCCGAAGGCCTCACTTACACAGCAGGGCAGAGGGCCCGAAGGCCACACACATACAGCAGGGCAGAGGGCTCGAAGGCCACACACATACGCAGGGCTGGGAGCCCAAAGACCACACACAGCGCAAGGCAAGGCAAAGCAGAATAGAAGGCCCGAAGACCACACACAGCGCAAGACAAGGCAAAGCAGGGTAGAAGGCCCGAAGACCACACACAGCGCAAGGCAAGGAAAAGCAGGGTAGAAGGCCTGAAGGCCACACACAGCGCAAGGCAAAGCAGGGTCCAAGACCACACGCACAGCAAAGCAAGGGAGGCTAGAGCAGGGAGCCCAGGCGAGCTCGATGCCGAAGCACCGAGGGAACTGCCAGGCAGGGTTATAAGGGGAAGTCCAGAACATAGAGAGAACAAGGAAGATGGACCAGCCCAGTCAGGAGAGCCTGCTCTTGAGGCGGTTGCACAGCAGCCATAGCTGTAACATATTCATATCCTTCAGCCTCTCCTCATAGATCTTCTGATACAGACCCCACACCATTTGGTCGCTTTTCTCTGGACCACCTTCATCCTGTCTTTATCCCACTTCAGATACAGACTCCAGAACTGAACACAATACTCCAAATGAGGCCTCACCAAGGACCTGTGCATGGGCATTAGCACCTCCTTTTTCTTACTGGTTATTCCTCTCTCTATGCAGCCCAGCAATCTTCTGGCTTTAGCTATTGCCTTGATGAATATTTTGCCATCTTCATCATTTTTTTATTTATTTATTTATTTGTATTTTTCTATACCGGCATTCACGGAGTTCGTATCATGTCGGTTTACATAAAACAAGGGGTGAGAAATACATTATAACGTAAATAACTAATAACATAAGAGTATACATTAAAAAGTAAAACAAGTGCATGGAAGAAAAAGTTACAATAAAACGGGGGTCATTCTAACTGGGATTAGAGTTAGAGGAAAGATAAAAAGTTTAACAAGAAGTAAAACATTGTAGTGATTGGTAGATAGTGACTGTTTCAGTTTAATAGGAAATGTTCAGTAATGCTTGGTAATCTTGCTTGGTAATCATGCTTGGTAATCCCTTTATTATTTTGGTCGTTCTTCTCTTTAACTTTTCTAATTCTGCTATATCTTTTTTGAGAAGTAGGTGGCCAGAACTGCACATAGTATTCAAGATGAGGTTGTGCCATAGAGGCATTATGATATTCTCTGTTTTATTCTCCATTATTTTCCTAATAATCCCTAACATTCTATTTGCTTTCTTGGCTGCTGCTGAACACTGAACAGAAAATTTCAACATATTTTCAACAATGACACCAAGATCATTTTCCTGAGTGGTGACTCCTAATGTGGCATTGTGTAGCCATAATTTGGGTTACTCTTCCCTAAGTGCATCACTTTGCACTTGTCCACATTAAATTTCATTTGCCATTTGCATGCCTGCACAATCCATTTCTTGCAATTTCTCACAATCCTCTTGTGATTTTGTTGTGGTTCTTCTGAAAATAGAATGCTTAAAGCCAAAACTGTGGAGAAAAGTTTTTTATTAATTGCTTTAAAATAATATAAATCTTAAACATTAATTTAAATAATAATATATCTTATGGAGAGGCAGACTGCCATGCAAGGTATTAAAACTCCCTCTCAAATGATTATACTGATAACAAAGCATTGTATATTTCCAACCCCTAAGCTAGGTTACATAATTGTCAAAATTTCTATGATTGCCTTTCTATTATAAACAAATAATCTAAATGGCTGTATGGTAATTTGCTCTCTTTCTCCAAGCTAATTAATCCTCATCTTATATGTAAATGTTTTCTTGGAATTTTGAGGCATTAGCAGCCTTATATTTGTTCTAAGAATGTTTTCTATAATCTTAGATGGAATGTCAACTGGCCTTGTTCTTGTTCTAGATACATTTCTATGATCTGGTAGTCTAGTTCTTTCTGTATTTTATCTAGCTTATAGAGTCCGACTGTCTAGATAAACAAGTACTAAGTTGTAACACAAATGTCATTTATTTAAAAATCATTTGTATACCAATTTTACAAAAATAATATTTGATCAAAATAGTTCACAATTAAACAAACATAATTTAAAAACAATAAAAGTAAAATAAATAAAATCTAAAAATAACCATCAACAAAATAATAACAATTATCAACTCAAAAGACATTAACATAAGTGCCTTAATAAACCACAATCAAAAAGTTAGGTAAACCAAGGGAGGGGAGGGAAGATGGAGGGACAAAGGAAAATACTAACAATATAAGGTAACAGTATGGGCCAGTGAGGATAGCGAGCTTATTGTCTTGTTAGATGTTGAAAAGCTTGCTGAAATAGATGGGTTATTAATGCTTTCTTAAATTCTTTGGTATGTGTTATGAGATTTATTTATTTAAACATTTTTATATACCGGCATTAGTTGTGAACATCATGCCGGTTTACAGTAAACGGGTTAAGCTTGGAAATTACATTTTAACAGGGAAGTCAAAACTGGGAGAGGGGGTAACAAGAAGTAGATGAGAAGAGAAAGGATAACAAAACTTGGTTCCTCAATGTGAGAAGAGAGAGGATAACAAAACATGGTTCCTCAAAGTGAGGAGAAAGAGTAGACGCAAAGTGGTCTACTTTGGAAACGGTGTGATAGCCTTTTATTCTGGGTAAGCTTGCTTGAACAACCATGTTTTCAATTTCTTTTTGAAGTTGTTCATACATGGTTCGAGGCACAGGTCAGGCGGTAGTGTGTTCCAATGATTTGGACCTGCGATTGAGAGTGCACGGTCACGTGTAGAAGAGAGATGGGCTGTTTTCAGGGAGGGCACAACTAGGGTGCCTTTTTTGGCCATTCTCGTGGGTCGACTGGACTGAGGAGTTGTGAAAGGGAAATCTAGCCAGTTGGAGTTGTGGGTGTGAATTGCTTTATGAACTATGGTGAGGGTTTTGTAGATAATACGAGAGGCTATGGGGAGCCAGTGTAGGTCTCTAAGGATGGGATTGATGTGGTCATATTTACGGGAGTTTGCAATGAGTCTCGCTGTAGCATGTTGTAACATTTGTAGTGGTTTAATGGTAGAGTAAGGGAGCCCTAGGAGTAGAGCATTACAGTAGTCTAATTTGGATGAGATGGTGGCCTGTATAACTGTACGAAAATCTTGGGTGTGTAGGAGAGGTCTGAGTTTTTTAAGCACATTAAGTTTGAAAAAGCAGGCTTTGAGTATGGAATTTACGTAGTTCTTCATACTTAATTGATGGTCAAGGAGAACTCCAAGGTCCCTCACAAATGGTTGTGTTGAGAGGAGGTTGAGTTTGGTAATATCAGACGGAGGAGGGGAAGAGGATGAGTGAGGGGAGATGAGTAGAAGTTCAGTTTTGTTTGTATTGAGGGCAAGATGGAGGTTAGTGAGCAGAGAGTTAATGGCTGTGAGGCATTTCTCCCAATGTTCTAGGGCGTCAGAGATAGAGTTCTGGATAGGGATGATGATCTGAACATCATCAGCGTAAAGGTAGAACTTAAGTTTGAGATCAGAGAGGAGTTGGCAGAGGGGGGTGATGTAAATGGAGTGAATCAGGTAAGGAGTGGATCAGGTAAGGAATTTCAAAGGAAAGGAGCTGCCATTGAAAATGGTCTTTTACGAGTAAACTTGAGTCTAGCAATTTTTACTGATGGTAGATCTAACAACATTTTTGATGAGGATCTTAAATGTCTTGCTGGTTTGTATATTCTTAAAGTTGTACAAAGCCATGTATAAGCAGGATTGTGAATAAGAGAATGGGTAATGGATAAAATTTTGTAGAGTACTCTAAATTTTACTGGAAGCCAATGAAGGGAATATAGAATAGGTGGTGACATGATTCTGCAGGAAGAACCAGAAAGAACACGAGCAGCTGTGTTTTGGACTAATTGTAATGAATGAATTGTAGTATCCGGTAATCCTAGGTAGAGTGCATTGCAGTTGTCCAACCCTGAAAAAATCAGGGCTTACAAAATGGTACGAAAGTCTCGAGTAAACAATAATGGATGTAGTCTTTTTAAAAGAGGAAGTTTAAAGAAAGATTTTTTTGTGAGAGCAGATATATGGATTTTCATCGATAAATCAGAGTTTATTGTTATTCCTAGACTAGAAGCCTGGTTTCGAATTGGAATAGAAATTCCATTGAAAATAAAATGAGATGGAGGACCTATAGTAGATTTGGAAAAGAAGTAACATAGACCAGTTCCGTTTTAGCTGGATTTAGTTTTAGCCTATTGTGCGAGAGCCAAGTACTAATAGTATTCAGATATAATGTGACCATAGAGAGGGTGAATGACCAAGAGTTTTATAGGGAACTAAAAACTGAATATCGTCTGCATAGTTTTAGAATTAAATATTCAGTGCTGAAAGAATATGGCAGAGAGGGAGAAAATAGATATTAAATAGAATTGGAGATAAAGCTGATCCCTGCGGCACCCCAGAGGAAATTGTATAATGATCTGAGGAATAATTATTGATCTATTAGAAAGAAAAGAAGAAAACCATTTCAAACCTATTGCTGAAATACCAATTGACTGTAAACCAGAAATTAGAATCTGGTAATCTATATTAATAAACGCTGCTGATATGTCCAAAAAAATCAATATGAAATCAATATTAGAGTCAAACCCACGATAAAGCATATCAAACGAAGATAACAAAAGGGTCTCAGAATGACCCTTTTGAAAACCATGCTGACAAGGGTTAGAAAGTCAGAAAGTTGAAGCAAGACTACCGATTCAATCAATTTTGATAAAGATGGTAACAAAGCAATGGGTCTGAGATTATCCAGGTCCATAGGATTTTTAGATTTATTTTTTACTATAGGAAGAACTGAAGTTTTTTTCAAATTGTCTTGAAAATGGCCTGATGCATGTTACACTTGTTACTGAGCTATTTACTGCCTATGATCAAAAATCAAAAACTTAGAACAGGAATAATGAATTCTTGTGTGACATGTCAAAAAGTGTTTCATTGAGACTAAGTGTTGCACCCGTCAGTCGCAGATGGCTGCAACCTCTCATGCTCACCTCTTTTCGCTGCACCATCAAATCTAGGACGAGTGGCAGCCTCTGCCAGTCACCGCCGCCCTCCCTGGCATTCCTGGGATGGATTGGGCACTGCCAACCGCCATCTTGCTTCTGGAGTCACATAGGCGTGTGCATGCATGGGCCAGCTATGTACACATCATGGCGGGAACCTCGGGGGCGTCCCTTCCGGATGATGTAGTTTCGCTACCTGTACTAAGCAGACCGGCTCTATGCACTGACGAGTTATCAAGGAGTTTCCTTGTTGCTGAATCCACTTCTCTTGGACTACCGGTTCCAGTTCCGGGCTTGCTGTGCGAAAGCTCTGAGTACCCGCTCCTCGGGGGCTCTTTCGCATTCCTAGGCTATTCGCTCCTCAGAGGGCCTTCCTGCCTTTGTTCTACTTCTCAGGACTTCCCTTGGAACCACGTCTCGTGAATACTTTCTTCGTACTTCAACTCTACCAAGCCTTGCTGGGATTCCTGCAGTGTACCCCGTGCCTCAGGCCACTAAACAGGTCCTCCTCAGCAGGATTCCGCTTCAACCATACCCTGCGCTGCAGATTACTACTGCCTTAACTTCTTCAGCAACCTTCTGAGCTTCCGTACCTTGGACTACCTCAGCATCACCATCATTGTACAGTCATCCTCAGCATAACCCATGCTGCGGGCCACTACTGGATTTGCATACCTGAGTTAATTGCTTCACCACTGAGAAGGCTGTTGGCGTACCCTGCGCTGTGGGCCACTACCCGGATCTACACACCTGAGGTATTTGCTTCACTACTGAGAATCAACCAGTTGACCTCTCGGCTGGACCTCTGCCTCAATGCCTGACAACTCAAACTCACCGCCACTTCACAGGTGATGCCCTATATGGCACTCCTTACCCTTGCTTGCACCTACACGTTTTATAAGTGATCCTGTTATATAGGGGCTTTCTGAATCAGTGCTGTATGCACTTTTCCCTGCAACCTACCTACTTTCCAGACGTAGTGTCCAAAACTACTTACATACTGTCTCTTTAGATGGGAAAGCCCTGGCATGGGGCATCACCTCTTTGGGAGCGTAATGATCCAATTCTCAAAGATTTGACCGGCTTCCTTGCTCTCTTTCATTCTGTTTTGACTTAAACAGACGTATTGATCGTCATCTGCGTGAGCGCTCGCAGGAGCTTAAAGCTTCCAAGAAGATGCCATCGGGGGTTCCTCGCTCTCATCCACCACCAGTTACCCAGACTATGCTGTACCCATTATTGAAGAAGAGGAACCCATGCAAATGGACCGCATCATTTATCTTCTAAAGAGAGGCGTCACCGGAAAAAGACTAGGCCTCTGCATGTACTGTGGACAACCTGGTCACGCTGTTCTCACCTGCCCTATCTGTCCGGGAAACTCGCAGACCTAGGATCCGCTGGAGGACTCCTCCTAGGTCTAACCTCTCCATCTCCTCCACTGACCCTCCACTGACCCTTCCAGTCTCTATTAATTCTGAAGCCCTTGAGTTCCACACATTAGCCTTAGTGGATTCCAGTGCCGGTGGGAACTTTATACTCAGACAACTCATGGAACACCTACGAATTCCCACTGTTCGGACACCCACACCACTGCTCTTGTCTTCTATCCATGGTGAGCCATTACCTGGTGAGGTCTCGTTTTCCACTCAACCTATCCATCTTCACACAGAGACCATTTCTTTTCTAGTCCTAGATAAGGCAATACATCCGGTGGTACTCAGATTACCATGGCTACAATTGCACACACCTCAATTTGACTGGAGTACCCTTCAATTATCCCAATGGGGGAAGTCTTGCCATGGGAAATGTCTCGAGGTGGTGACTCCTATGCCGTGCATGACCACCACCACATCTCTTCCGGGCCTACCTCCACAATAATCCGCCTATCAAGACATATTCTCTAAAGCAGCAGCAGACGCTCTACCACCTCACCGATCTTTTGACTGTGCCATCAATCTATTACCTGATACCGAGCCTCCCAGAGGAAGGGTTTACCCACTTTCTCTCTCAGAAACCACGGCCATGTCCTCCTATATACAAGAGAACTTGGTGAAGGGTTTCATTCAACCTTCTAAGTCTCCTGCTGGGGCTGGGTTCTTTTTTGTGGGCAAGAAGGATAGCTCCCTTCGCCCATGTGTAGACTACCGGGGCCTGAATAAGGTCATTATGAAGAATCGCTACCCACTGCCATTGATCTCTGAACTTTTTAATAGGCTCCAAGGAGCCAAAGTATTCACGAAATTGGACTTTATTCACATCTGAGGTATTACCCTGGGCATACCCCTTGCTCAAGAACCGTGTTTCAATTGCAGTCCCCACTCCACGGGTTCTGCTCAAGAACTGTTCTTTAACTGCAGTTCCCTCCTCCCCGGGTTCTTCTCTTTCTCCTCTATAATAAAGTCTCTCTTACAGCTGTGTCCTAAGCCTCTGAGACCGTGCCTACTGATGGTGAGGCCCACAGGGCTCCTCCCTGTGGGCGGAGTCATCTCTCACCTCGGCCCAGGGTTCACATCCATACCAAAACATAACACTAAGGGCCTATGTCATCAGCAAATGTATCACCTCATTTGTTGTTCCCATTTCCATGATCTTTATAAATATATTAAAAAGCAGTGACCCCAGAACAGATTCCTGGGGCACTCCACTATTTACCTTTCTCCATTGGGAATATTTAACATTTAACCCTACTCTCTGTTTTCTTTCTTTTAAACAGTTGGCAATCCACAACAGGACACTGTCACCTATCCCATTATTTTTTAATTTCCTACAAAGTTTATGAGGGACTTTGTCCAATGCTTTCTGGAAATCCAGATACAGTATGTCAACTGGCTCACCTTTATGTCCCCAAAAAAATGTAGTAAATTTGTGAGGAAAGACTTCCCTTGGTTAAATCCATGTTGGCTTTGTCCCATTAAACTATGCCTATTTATATGTTCAGCAAATTTGTTTTTTATGATAGTTTCTACCATTTTGCCTGGCACAGACGTCAGATTCGCTGGCCTGTAGTTTCCTGGATCACCCTTTAGTCCCTTTTTAAAAATTGACGATACACTGGCAACCCTCAAGTCTTCAGTAACCATAGAAATGTTACTGATAGTTTACAAATCTCCAATAGCAGGTGTGCAATTTCATTTCTCAGTTCTTTCAGCACTCTGGTCCAGGTGACTTGCTACTCTTTAATTTGTCAGTTTGCCCTAATACGTCTTACAGGTTCACTGAGATTTGTTTCAGTTCCTCTGAATCATTACCTTTGAATATCATTTCTGGCCTGGGTATATCTCTTATATCTTTCTCAGAGAATACCAAAGCAAAGAATTAATTTAGTCTCTCTGCTATGGCTTTGTCATCCCTAAGTGCTCCTTTTACCCCTTGATCATCTACTGGTCCAACTGACCCCTTTTGCAGGCTTTTTATCTTGAATATACCTGAAAAATTGTGCGGCTTCTGTGTGATGATGTAGTAGGGATGTGAATCGTTTTTTGACAATTTAAAATATCGTCCGATATTTTTTAAATAGTCATTAATTGTTAAACAGTGCGATACAATAGAAATTTCACCGATTTATCATGAAAAAATCGTTAATCGGGTTAGTGCACACTAACGGGAGTTAGGACACAACTTAAAAACCCACTCCGACCCTTTAAAACCGCTCCCTTAGCCTCCACCACCCTCCAGACCCCCCCCCAAAAATGTTTTAAAATTACCTGGTGGTCCAGCGGGGGTCCCGGGAATGTTCTCTCGTGCTCAGGCTGTCGGCCAATAAACAAAAAACCCACCCTGACCCTTTAAAACCGCTCCCTTAGTCTCCACCATCCTCCTGACCCCCCCCCCCCCAAAACGTTTTAAAATTACCTGGTGGTCCAGTGGGCCCCGGGAGTGATCTCCCGCTCTCGGGCTGTTGGCTGCCACTAATAAAAATGGTGCCGATGGCCCTTTGCCCTTACCATGTGACAGGGTAACCGTGCCATTGGCCAGCCTCTGCCACATGGTAGGAGCACTGGACGGCCGGCACCATTTTTAAAGATGGCGCCGGCCGTCCAGGAAACTCGCAGACCTAGGATCCGCTGGAGGACTCCTCCTAGGTCTAACAAAGGAGCAAAACTTTTATAGTTTTCTGTTTTGCATTGACACAAAAAGGTTGATTGCTGGAAGTCCCCATCAGCTGTTGGCTGATGCAGAGAAATTCATGTAGTCAAAACCTCTGTTGAGGTGATCTGCTAATGTGTTGGTAAAATCCCTGGAAGTCAGATTGCTTGCAGGAGAACAGTGCATGCAAAAGGTGATATTTACCAATAAACTTGTCACACCACTACATCATAGAGATGTGAATCGGAACCGGAATCGGTTCGGTTCCAGTTCTGATTCAAATCGTGCATTTTTTTTCGTCCGGCCCGATCGTTTTTTTTTTTTATCGGCTGCGCCCGATCCGATAAACAAAAAACCCACCCCGACCCTTTAAACCGCTCCCTTAGCCTCCACCACCCTCCCGACCCCCCAAAAACGTTTTAAAATTACCTGGTGGTCCAGCGGGGGTCCCGGGAGTCTTCTCTCACGCTCAGGCTGTCGGCCGATAAACAAAAAACCCACCCCGACCATTTCTCTTCAGCCCTACAAAAGGGGTCAGCCTTCAGTTCCTCTTCACCTTCACAAGGAGTTGGTCATGGAGTCAGACCTCTCCTGGATCTTGAGTTCCAGCTCTTCCTTCCAGGAGTCCTCAGTGATCCTTCTTCACTTCTTTAAGGTACTCTGTTCCTCGTCGTCTTCGTCCATGGTTCCTGAACCTTTGTCTTGATTTTCGTTCCATGTCCTGGTCTCTCGACAGATCCTGTTCTCTTGTCTTCAGATGTCCTGATGTCTCCATGTCCAGACGTCTCCTTGTTTCCGGATGTCCAGTCATTCCCTTGTCTTCGGATGTCCAGACGTCTCCGCCCTCTGATGTCTTCATCCGTCATGTTCCAGATGTCCCTGTGGTCCTCTTCCCTAGAGGTCCCTGATGTCCCGATGCCTTAGATGTCCAGATGAACTGATGTCCTTTTGTATCCGATGTTCTACGTTCCAGTCCTGATGTTCCAAGTCTCCAATTTCCAAATCTTGACCTTGATGTGCTGAGTTCCAAGTCCTGATTTTGATGTTCCAAGTTCCAATTCTCAAACCTGACATCCTTCGTCCAATCCTGTTCCTAAAGTACCATCAGTTCCTGGCTCCGGGTTCAGCTTCATTTGCCCCGGACCTCGTCTCCAACTGACCTTTTTTGGGAGTAAATCCGTTCCTATCCGGTGTCCGTTTCTGGTGGCTGGTCTCTCTGTCTTTGAGCACTGCCCGGATTCCTTCCTTTATCCTGAGCCTCAGTCTTGTTCTTGTTCCACTCTCCGCATGGTCCACGACCAGCCTCTTCAGGTTGTGTAGAGTGCACCACGGGTCCGCGACCAGCCCACGTCGGCTATGTAGGGTACGCTGAGGGGCAGTGCCTGTCTAAGTCTCTGAGTATCCTGAGTCCTTGTCCTTGCTCCTTCCAAGTTCCAAGTCTTCGTGTTAGCCTTTCCAAGTCCAAGTCTTCATGTGAGCCTTTCCAAGTTCCAAGTCCTCGTCCAGTTCCTTCCAAGTTCCAAGTCCTCATCTGAGTAACCGGAATCCTTTCCTCAGTCTTATGTCTGGTTTTCCTCCACGCCTGAGCAACTTGTGTCTGAGTCCCAAGTTCCAAGTTTCAAGTGTCATCGTCTCGTCTGAGTTCCAAGTTCCAAGTATCCTCGCCTTGTTGAAGTCTTAAAGCCTAGTCCAAGTCCGAGGTCCCGTGTTGTTCCTAGTTCTAGTACCATTGCCTGTCCTTGACCTCTGTCTGTCCTTCCGCATCTGCCGCTCCCTAGTGGCAGGTCCGAAAGGGCTATTGAGTGGCTGAAGGGCTATCCCAGAGACCAGCATTGCATGGCTGGTTCTCTACTGGTGCGTGCAGGTTTGGCAGAGCTTATAGTGGTGGTCAGCCCACTCCTCCCTTGCTTGGACATATCTTGCCTGCCATGGTGCTTCCACGAAGCTCCCCTCTGCAGTCGCGTCGTGGTCCAAGGGCACACATCTCCCCAGAATTGGGAGCGCTCCCTAGCGCTTCCTCCCACAGATTCCAACAGGACCTCAGGAACTTGGAAGACTCGGACAAAGACTCATGGAACTTGGAAGATTCAGACAAGGGTTCAGGTTACTCAGAAGACTCAAACGAAGACGCACGATATTCAGAAGACTCAGACAAGAATTCAGGATACTCAGAAGACTCGGATAAGGATTCAGGTTACTTGGAGATCTCAGGCAAGGATTCAGGACTCAGGCGAAAGTACTGGATGAGAACTGTATCGCAGCACACTCTACACAGCCGCCCATGGCTGGTCGTGGACCACGCTGAACATGAAGCAGAGACTCCAGGCAAAGAAATGGAACTTGAGACTGGAACATGACGAAGATTCAGTAGAGGCCTGCACCAGGGCGCACCCTGGTGCAGGCCCTGGTGCAGGCCTATGGCTGGTCGTGGACCACGCTGGAGCGGAGCAGGTTCTGGCAGAGTTCTGGGCATGGATGGAAGCAGGCACAAAGAACTCTGAAGACTGGGACAGGATTCAAGACTCAGGATTCAAGACTCAGGATTCAGAAGCAGGCATTAAAAACAGGAGTCTTCCGGAGGCTTGTGCTGCAGGCATGAAGACAGGCCTTGCCATGAAGTGCCCTACACAGACCCCCATGGGCTGGTCACGGACCACGACGGTGGCACACCAGGAAAGGTTGATGCAAGGAATCTGGGAACTGGTTGCAGAGGCGAAGACATCAGGACCAGGACATCAGGAACACAGAACATCAGGACATCTGGAGATCTGGAACATCAGGACATGGAACAGGCGACGAAGGAGCTCCGACGAAAGACAAGACCAGGAGCATCAGAACGAGGAGACCAGGAACACCAAGAACATGGAATGAAGAGCCATCTAGACAAGTGAAGACCACAGAAGACCTTGACCGGCGAGGAAGAAATGGACAACCATGGATTCTGGCAGCGGCTAGGCTGCAAAGGTGAGGGCGTCTTAGGGCGGCACCAGGCCAGAAAGATCAAGGCAGTGGCGGTGGCAGCTCCTGCCGCCAGAGATGGAGTTGGCGGCAGCGGCCTCCAGAGAGGCGGCCTGCAGAGAGGCGGACCCAAAAAACAAAAAGGTAGGCGATCTATAAAAGCCGTGAGGAAGTAAAAAAGAAATAGATGCCTGACGTCCATCAATTAAAATTTATTTCAAAGGAGACAATAAAACACTTTATAAAAGTCTGATTCAGGCCGAGTTTCGCTCCTGTTTTGGAGCTGCTTCAGGGGCTGAAATATGTAAATATTTCAGGGGCTGAAATATGTAAATAGTTTAAATTAACACAAATATAGACACTGATAAAAAACATATAAATAAATAACCATATAAATAAAGAATAAATCACATAAAACTCATATCATGGTGACATATAAAAAGACATATAATACAATTATAATAAAAATGTAAAAAGTTGAATAAATATCAAAATTAATATAAGAAGTGATGCAGAGATATCAAACAAGAATAAAATTAAGTTGCAAATTTAAGGTTAAAAATCTAGAGGTTCTAGCCAAAAATGTTATATATACATAAAGGGGTAGATTTTATAACATGCGTGCGCAGTGTACATGTGCGAGCACTACCTGGCACGTGCACATGTACACCCGATTTTATAACTTGTGTGCGCCGAGCCGCACTGCCTTCCTCCGTTCTCTCCCCCTAATCTAACCTTCCCACCCCTTCCCCTAACCTTTCCCCCCCAGCCCTACTCTTACCCCCCCCCCCCCCCAAAATCTTTATTTCACCTTTTGCACCTGCCTGGAAGCAGGTGCAAGTTGTGGGTGCCGGCAGCCTGCCAGCACGTGATCCTTTGACACAGTAGCAAATGGCTGCTGTGTCAGAGGCCTCTGGCCCCACCCCTGCCCCACCCCAGACCACCTAGGACCGCCCACACCCCGCTCACACCCCACCCCTTTTTGCAAGCCCCGGGACTTACACGCATCCCGGGGCTTTACACGCGTCGCCGGGCCTTTTGAAAATAGGCCCGGCGCGCGCAGGACCGATTATGCTCGTAACCCTTTTAAAATCCGACCAAAAGTGTACATTGGCAATAGATTAAAACATATATTGGATAGAAGCATAGACTAAAAACTCTATGAATGATGTCAGGGTGAGCGATAATAAAATTTATAAAAGTCCTAATAAAATGATGCTTTACCTTAATGTGCTTTATATGAGTTATGCTGTTTAGCTTGAGGGAATAGGATGGCACTGTGAATGATCACTCTTGAAAGTGAACTTACTATGTGGTATCAGAGGGGGAGAATTTATGAAAAAAATGATACCTTAATCAGATTTCCAGAGTCACTGGATGCAATGTCTAGGAGCAGCTGATAATAGAATAAGAACATTAATCAGCATGGATCGTAATGTACAGCTTAATGGAGTAGGATGATACTGTGGAAGACAAATGTATGGTAATTTTTAGAATGAGTTTACTGCAGAATGTATAAAAAAGACCCAAAATAAAGAGTGATGTACTTTTTGCTCTTACTGTCAGTTTTACAGTATTGGATGAACTGTGCGACATGAGGTGATACTGGAATGAGAATATTGTTTAATGAGGTGAAGTACAGATGAGGAAACTATATTTAAAAAAATAATTTTTAATAAAGATGTACCTATTATTTTTCAATAAAACCGGTTATATGCTAATGATGAATTGTCTGTAGTTGTTTCTTTGATAAAACCAACGAGGTATCATTCTGCAGTAAACTCATTCTAAAAATTACCATACCTTTGTCTTCCACAGTGTCATCCTACTCCATTAAGCTGTACATTACGATCCATGCTGATTAATGTTCTTATTCTAATATCAGCTGCTCCTAGACATCTTAAAAAATGGTGCGGGCCATCCATTGCTCCTACCATGTGACAGGGGCCGGCCAATGGCACCGATAGCCAATGTCACATGGCAAGGGCAAAGGGCCATCGGCGCCATTTTGATTAGTGGCAGCCGATGGCCCAAGAGGGGGAGATCGCTCCCGGGACCCCCGCTGGACCACCAGGAACTTTAGGCAAGTTGGGGGGGGCAGGAGGATAGGGGATTGTAATTAATTAAATCTGAAGGGTTGGGGTGGGTTTGGGTTGTTTTTTTTAATGCACCCTTTCTCCCCCCCCCAAAAACAATAAGAAAACCATACAAAATTTCGTGGGTTTTCCTATCGTTTCAGGAACCTCCCGAAACTGCGACGAAATAGGAAATATCGTCTATATTTCCTATTTCGTCGCAAACGAATGCACATCCCTATCTGACACTGTAAAAAAGCCTTGGCTTACTAAATAAGAAGGACTCAGTCACATTGTCAGGCTTCTGAACTATTCTTCTCTTACGATCTTAATAGACTTGGCATAGCAGTGGCCAAATGTACATTGTCCAACTGGCTAGCAGACTGCATTGCACATTGCTAAAGGTAGGCAGACCTACAAATTACAGATGCCATCAAGGTGTTATATTTTTGTAAGGATGTGAACCCTGGCCGAGATGAGAGATGTCTCCGCCCACAGGGAGGAGCCCTGTGAGCCTCACCGTCGGTATGCACGGTCTCAGTGGCGTAGGACACAGCTGTATGATAGAGACTTTATTATGAAGGAAGGAAAAGCAGAGCCCGCAGAGCGGGAGATGCAAATAAGTACAGTTTTGAGCAGTGGGGTATACCCAGGGTGATACCACTGATGTGAAGATCCGGTAGTGGCCCACAGAGCGGGATACACCAGGAAGTCCCTTCAGATGAGTGTAGATTACCTCAGATGTGCAGATCCAGTAGTGGCCCGCAGAGCGGGGTATGCCGAGGATGTCTGTACTGAAGATGATGATGATGAGATAGCCTGAGGTGCAGGAACCCGGAAGTGAATCCTGTAGCTGGTGTGGCAATACCCTGCAGCACAGGGTATTGCCACACCTCTTCTACTGAAGAGGAAATGGTAGTGGCCCGAGGCATGGAGTACACCGCAGAGAACCTTCAGTAAAGCTAGTATCATTGAAATCTGTAGTAAAGTACTCACAAGTAGTTCCAGGAGAGTGTCCCGAGAACTGGGTCAAGTAGTAGTCCAAGGCAGAAAGGCCCTCCGAGGAGCGGATAGCCAGGAACGCGGAAGGCCCCCAAGGAGCGGGTACCCAGAGCGTCCACACGCCAAGAGAGGAATCTGGAACTAGAAGTCCAAGAATGGAGTGGATTCAGCAAAGAGGGAACTCCTTACTAACTCGTTGAAGCAAAGGGTCGGTCAGCTTAAGTACATCAGCGAGTTGACATCATCCAGAGGGGACGCCCCCGAGGTTCCCGCCATGATGTGTACAAAGGAGGCCCTTGTGCGTGCGTGCGTGCGCCTTAGGTGATTCCGGAGACAAAATGGTAGTCAGCAGCTCCCACGCAGTCCCGGGAACACTGGGGAGGTTGGCGGTGGCCGCCATTCTTCCTAGGATTGACGATGCAGAGAAAAAGGAGGTGAGCATGAGTGGTCGCAGCCGTAACACAAGATTTATTAAGTTAGAGCTATGGCTACATCAATGGCTCATCTGCAAGCCAAACCACTTGAAGATGAGCCACTGATGTAGTCATGGCTGCTATATGGTCATCAGTGCACAGCTTTGCGTCCCATTACTATCTGGACTATCTCTCAAAGAGTGACAGTAAACTCAGATAAGTAGTTTTGCATAGCCTGTTCATCCAGTAGTGTACTGTCCACAGTGAGGTCCAGGTTGCTTATTCAGTAAATGCTCTGCTGCAATCCTCAGCTTGGGATGCCCCACTTGTAATGGTTAATTCAGCCCTGCTTATCAATGGAAAAAGCAAGTTTGCTTAATGATGTTTTCCTTAGAAAACAGTATGAATTAGACATACTAAATATCTGCTCACCTCCCTGGAGAGTGAATATCCTAGTTAGAAAGCTCTCAAATCAACTGAGGGGTCTCATGAGCAACAGTCAAATAAGAATTCCTGCACATGCTCAATAGAGCAAAAGCTCTACTAGCTAAAAGAAAGAGATCTATTGAGTGCTGTCGGATGATGTCACCTACATGTAATGGCTAATTCATCCTGCTATCTATGGAAAAAAATGTTTATCACTCCCCCTCCCCCAAACCCATACATTTTCAGGCTAAGGTCAATCCTCCAGTGACCAGCTATTTGTTGTGACTTCCTTCATTTTTCTTTCATCTATTTTTGTTGACGTTGCTCTCCCCAATTTTTCCATTCATGTGCAATCAGGAGTAGTCACATTCTACAACCAGTTTCACCCATTTTTCCTGGTTCCTTCCCATATGTTTTTAAATGACACTTTCACCCAGTGCACCTCACTCAAATCTAACATAGCCTCAAACCTTCAGTATTTTGTTAGAACCTCTTGTATTTTTGTCCCATAATTCCAGATTTTAATTGTTGCGGCTAGACTGCTGTGAGGGTAGATGGTGGACCCTTGGGCCGGCCTACTGGAGAGGATAGGGCAGGCCGGGAGGCGGAGACACAGTCTGACAGGGTTTCACCCGGGGTCTGGGACCCCCCGGGAGGAGCCCATAGGGGCCCGGGCCCTTGGGACTTAGGAGCTGCTGTGAAAGTTCAGATAGGCTGATGCGTAGGGAAGGCAAGAGGCCTAGCAGCAGCAGAGGCGGCTCAAGGATTGCCAGAGAGTCACAGCGATAAGCCAGGTCAGGAAGTGGGCCCAGAAGGTACACTGGGGTCAGCGCAGGCAGACAAGGCAAGAGTCCTTGGCAACCCGGGTAGGGCTGACTGCAGGCTGAAGCGGGGTCGAAGGTTAACTTGGAGGCACAGCAGACCGCAGGCTGCGGCAAAGTCAGAGCAGGCAGCGGGCTGTAGCGGAGTCAGAAGCAAACCGGAGTCAAGGCAGGCAGCGAGCTGAAGCGGAATCAGAAGCAAACCGGAGTCAAGGCAGGCAGCGAGCTGAAGCGGAGTCAGAAGCAAACCGGAGTCAAGGCAGGCAGTGGGCTGAAGCAGAGTCAGAAGCAGGCCGGAGTCAAGGCAGTAAACTGGAAGACGACAGGAAACACAACTGGAAGCAACTAGTCAGTTGGGAACCTCGTTGCAAGGCGTTTAGGGAATGACTGAACGCCGGTTATATCGGGCGCAGAGCGTGACGTCAGCCGCGAGGGCGGGGCCGGGCTTCCGGGAGCTGGGCGCACAAGTAGGGCATCCTTGCGCACGCGCGAGGCCGGCGAGAAACAGGCCCACAATGGTGTCTGCCACGTGGGAAGTGCACGAACAGATGATCCCCCGGAGCCTGGGCTTGGCGGAATCCTGCGGCTGCCGGAGCGGAGGTAGGCGGGCTTGAGCCCGATCAGGAGAGGGGCGGTCGGGACCGCAACATTACTGGCATAGCAAACATTTGCAGTTTCTGCGAATGCATACATGAAGTAATTTTGTAACTGTCTGCATTTGTGCAAAGTCTGTGGAGACTTCCCCCCCCCCAGAATTTGCACTAAGGAGTGAATTTTCCAAAGGGTTCCATGCATAAAATGAGCATATATGTGCGTGATTAGCATGTACGGTTTACAAAATACTAGCATTAATCTCCACTGGTTCACTTAAGCACACAAATACTGTACCATGGACAGGTTTGTAATTTGGGCTCAAATTTTCGACAGAAAAATACGTGTGCTTTCCCTTTAAAAATTATCCTACATTGAGATCCTAAAATTATTGACGAGGAGGATTTGTGACTTATTTGATTAAGTTTCATGCCTCATTCCTCCCGGAAAAGGAAGGCCAAGGAGCGCTCAGCCTCAAACGCTTCAGTGGTCAAGCCTATACTGGGTCCTATGGATGCACATATCCTCCGAAGGATAAATAATAAGGAGGTAGAGAGCTCGCTGAATGCTATGAGGGGAGAAGAAGAGCCCTCAAACGTTTTTGATCCATCTTTATCAACCCTCTCCTCCGAGGGGAGATCAATACCACCAAATCCAGCTGATAGATTCCAGATGGAGAGTGGCTCAATCGGACTACCCATAGAGGAGGGCCAGATTGAACCTCTTTTGAGGTAAGTAACCCATCTTGAAGAACAGAGGGAGCAAATTACCAACTTAGGAGTGGGGAAAAACTCCGTTGGAGCAACTAATGATGATCAGGGTGTGGGCCCAACTCTGCCTTCCTATATCCAATTTCAAGAATTGGTAAGACCTCAGAACTTTACTATGGAATTAATTTGGGAAGCTATCAATGCTTTGAATAAAAACATGGGGACACAAATGTCAAATTTATTTGGTAAGATGAAGGAGGTAGAAAGTAGAACAATTAAGATTGAGAAAGATAATTTACAGTTAAATTGTGATGTGAAATCTGTAAAGAATGAGATTAGAAGAATTAATGATTTACAATGTAATATGATTAAAGATAATCAAAACATACATTATAAAACTGAAAATTTAGAAAATGTTTCAAAATCTAAGAATATTCGTTGCATTAATTTCCCGAAATCTGTTATTTCAACGCCAATTCAACGTTGGAGGAGGTACTTAATGGAGGTATTAGTTATACCAGAAGCTACATTACCTATTCTTTCAAAAATATATTTTCTTCCCCCATTGAAGAAAACCTCCGAAACTGTCTTGGTTGAAAATATGCAACAATTAAAACCGATTTCTGGTGATTTAAATCTTAATATTTCTGAGATGTTAGAAAAATCTGAAACTGAGTTGGTGATTCCAGCAACACTTCTTGTCACCTTTATGTTGGAGTCTGATAAGGATTGGATCTTTAAAAAATATTTTCAGAATAGAACAAAAGAGTTTATGGGCTGCAAAGTCCAGATATTCCCTGATTTATCTCGTCAGACTCAGAAACGAAGAAAACAATTTTTGTAGCTGAGACCCCAGGCACTTCAACTTGGTATGTTTTTTATCTTGAAATATCCTTGTAAATGCTTAATTATATATTTCAACAACCAATTCATCTAACCAATTTTTTAGTTGAGAAAGGAAAGCCATTGATGAGCTCATCACCAGACACATCATGAAGCGCTCAGAATAGGAGTTTTGATCTCCCAATAACTAAAATAATTATCCTATAGTCAATTTCATTATATAGGTTATGCATTTATTGTATAATTTTACTTGGAATAGTGTAAAGGATCTCATTTGAGGGCTTGATTGACAGGAATGATTTTTCTGATGTTAACAGGGTAAATATATAATTGTAATCATAAATCATTTCTGTATACTATATTCAGGTAAATACTGCTTGATGTATTAATTATAAAACTTAATAAATATTAAATTAAAAAAAAATTATCCTACATAAACTACCCACACACCTGCTCATTTGTGCTGGTAATTTTATTCAGGAGAAAAAATGTGCATTCCCCAGGAATACCTTTGCTGACTGCAGGTAGAAGTACTCACACACCACTCAGCTACGTATACATTCCCCATTGATAGGTTAGGCAATTTTTAGAAAGCCAATTTCCATGGATAAAGCACTGGTTTACTTGCAGAAATGGCTTTTAAAATTACCTTCCCTATGTTTTTGAGACTCACAATCATAACCACAGCAAAGTGCCTGAAAAGCCTCCAGTATCCTGCTGAAATCCTTAGAAGATACAATGATTAAACGAAAATTATGGCATTAGAAAAGAGGAGAAAAACAATAAAGCACAAATTGATACCAGGTGGAAAGTGCTTGGTAGAGAAAGCATTAGAGAAGAAATGGAGAAGAGTTGTTAAAATGGCAAATAAACTGATTTTAGGATTAATATTGAACGTCGGTCTTCTGTAGATGCTCTATATCTTCTTCTCTTTGGTTTTTAGTGGGTAAGACATATGCTGAACCAGATTTCACTATTGTTTACATTCGGGATGAGGATAAGGATGAAGTATTTGAAGAGAGTTCAGAATGTATCTCTGTCTTCGATGACTCAGATTCATAAAGCAAGACGTACAGCCTATCATCATTTTGGTACTGATATGATAAAGATCTATTTGTTTCTCCTCTGTTATTTTAAGATCTTATTGTTGACTTTTCTTTAATGATAATGCACTGAAAATAGAACACTATTCTAATTCCATCTGTGGTCGAAATATTTAAATGATAAGTTTCCATTTTACATTAGCTTTAATTATTTGAATGAAAGAAAGTATATGGCCAAGGCTGAAAATATGACACAAAAGCAGCTAATGAACGTATAGGCGATAGCTTTGTAACATCACATACAATTTTACAGTGGACTTACACACATATATCTTTGAAAATTATCCTGGCAAAATTACAAGCACATAACTACACCTGCTGTTTAGTGCATGCGGTCTTGCTGACAAATTTGCGTGCATACTTTTTACAATAAAAAAGTATGTGCATAAATCCCAATCCCCGCCCAGACAGCAGCGCTAGGAACATCTCTGTGTGTTGTGGAGCGCTAGGAGAGCGATCCCACTCCTGGGAGATGTGTGTGCCCTTGGGCCGCGGCTCGACGTCAGAGGGGTCTGGAGAGGTGCCGCTGGAGGCGTGGCATGCCCGAGCATGGGCTGGATGGAGGCAAGCTGGAGTGAAGACTGGAAGACAGGCCCTCCTCCGGACCTGCACGCTTCGGAAGACCCAACAACGCAATGTTGGTCTTGTGAACAGTCCTCCGACCGTTCCCAGCCCTTTCGGACCTGCCGCAGGGTACGGCACGAAGTGGCAGGCCAGATGGAGGCCAGGGCAGCGAAGACTGGAACATGGATTCAGACGAGACTCAGGAACGATATGGACTCAGGCATAGACGTGGATTCAGGCATAGACGTGCAGGATCCTTAGACGTGGACTCAGGCAAAGACGTGGACTCAGGAACGAGGGCTGAAGGATGCATAGACATGGACTTAGGCACAGACGTGGACTCAGGAACGAGGTGCAGGATGCATAGACGTGGACAGGCACAGCCGTGGACTCAGGACTGGATGCACAGAGGTGGAATCAGGAACGAGGGCTGAAGGAAGACATGGGCACCGTCCCTCAGGGCGCCCTACTCAGACCACCCGCGGGACTGAGTCGCGGACCACCCTGCCTCATGCGCGCCCTACTCAGCCCTGGAAGGCTGGTCACGGACCACGCTGAGAGCGGGAGAGCACAGGAAAGAGGAAGCACGTTTGCTGCACTTCTGGCAGCTCAAGGCAAGGATACGCTGCACTCCGGGCAGCTCAAGGCAGGTAAAAGCATCAGGATCAGGAACAAGGATTAGGACAGACCTCAGGGCTGGAACAAGGACATCTGGAACAGTAGGTAACATCAGGACTGGAACATGGATACTGGAACAGGAGTCACATCTCAGGGCTGCAACATGGAACTGGAACAGTAGGTAACATCAGGACTGGAACACAGGTACTGGATCAAGAGACAGACCTTGAGACTGGAACGGCAGGCAGACATCAGGACTGGACGAGGAGCTCCAACAGGTAACAAGAATCACAGGACCTTGCAGAAGGCTGGAACACGGACGACTTCCTGGAGCGAAGGATCTCAGGAGTGACCAACTCCTTGCGAAGGCAAAGACAGACTGAACGCTGATCCCTTTAGTAGAGCTGAGGTGGACAACGCCCAGGGAGGGGTCAGCAGGGGGCCACACCTGGCTGGCCCTTGAAGAGGAGCAGAGAGGCGCGCGCCCGCACCATAGGAGGCTGGAGAGAAGAGCTGGAAGCTGGTGGCGTCCTCAGCCATGTGGAAGGCCCAGGGAAGCCGTGGAGCAGCCCTGGACTGGAGCTGGGTGAAGGCAGGTCACTGGAGCAGCTCCCAGCCGCAAGGACTGAAGCAGGAAGAAGCAGAGAGAGGTAAGGCTGGCTGCAGGCACCGGCAGAGAGAACAGAGAGCTGCAAGGACTGAAGCAGGAGAAGGGCTGACTGCAGGAACGGCTCATGCCGTGAAGACAGCCCCAGGAGGAGAGGTAAGACTGCAGGCAGAGTAGAGAGCTGTAGCAGGCTGCAGGCACTGGCAGGGACGGCTTCCCTGCTAGGCAAGGACCCGGGCTGAAGCAGGTACTGGCAAGGACGGCCTCCCTGCTGGCTGAAAGGTCCCGGGATCGCAGCAGTACGTTGGGGGAAGGCAGAAACAGGAGCAGAGGAGCCAGCCGCATGGCAACAGCTGCGAGGACAGCCCCAGCTGATTCAGGGAGAAAGAGAAGCAGCAGCGTCAGCAGCCCGACTGGCTGTGAGAAGGTAAGAGCTTGCCCACGCTCCTCGCGGGCAGGGTCGCAACATCTGTGTGCATAATTTTACATGTATATTAGTAGTACTGTTTTCTCAAAGGTCATTGTTGCGGCCCTGGTCACTAGTATCGCGACCGGGTTCTTACCTTTTAACCGCGCTAAGGCCTGCGACGAGGTCTGGTGTTTTTCAGGCCTGCCAGGCCTCTCCGTGGCGGCGTTTCCATGAGGGAGATGCCGCCGAGCTCCGATCCTGACTCCGCCCCCCCTTAGGCACACGCGCGCGCGCGCACGAGGAAGCCTTTTAAAGGCACAGCTGCACGGAGTCCCGGCCAGCCACCTAGATGACATCAGACGCCAGCAGGGTATTTAAACCTGGCGTCTGACTAGGGAAATCGCCTTGCAACAGGGTTCACTCCTTGGAGTCACTAGTTGCCTTGAGTTCCTGTGTTCCTGCCTTGATTCCTGTGTTCCTGCTTCAGTTCCTGTGTTCCTGCTTCTGGGTCGGTACTTCAGCTTCAGTACCTGGTTCTTGATCTTCGGACTGTCTTCCTGGCCTCGTCTTCAGTACGTCTTCATTCTGCTGTCCTGCCTGCCTCGACCTCGGACTGTTCTACGGACTACGTCTGCTCCGGGAGACCTCTCCTAAGCCCCAGGCTCCTCCTGGAGGGACCACGGGCTTCCCAGGGTGAAGCTCTTGCCCGGTCTCCCGGTCCCGAACCGCCTCCCGGCTAGTCCTCACAGCAGTGGTCCACCCACTGCCATTCTTTCATCTTCACGGCCAGCTCAAGGGGTTCACCTCTCCAGTGATACAGTTCACCACAGTTTGCAAGGCCATGGACCCGGCGGACATCTCGGGACTGCAGGCCATTCCAGGAATGGCTCAGTGTTTACAACAACAGCAACACTGCCTGGACGTACTGGCTGCGACTGTAGAGCGGCTGGCTAACCGCCTAGATGCGGTGCCTCCCGAGGCACCACCCACACTTCCGCAGGTACCTGCCATGGAAGTGCCCGCACCAACCCAGCTACCGGCTCCACTGCGCTACTCCGGTGACACCAAGACCTGTCGAGGGTTTTTGAATCAGTGCTACATCAGATTCTCGCTACTCCCAGGCCAGTTTCCCTCCGATTCAGTGAAAGTCACTTACATACTGTCCCTGCTGGATGGAAAAGCACTAAGTTGGGCCTCTCCCATGAGGGAGCATAATGACCCGCTGTTGAGTAATCTGCAACAGTTCATAAGTAATTTCAAGCAGGTGTTTGATGAGCCAGCACGGCTATCTACGGCCACGTCCGAGCTACTGCAACTTCAACAGGGGTCTCGATCGTTGGCAGATTATGCGATCGAGTTTCACACCCTCGCCACGGAGGTCGGATGGCGTAACGACTGTTTGCGAGGAGTCTTCCTGGAGGGGCTATCTGCTCGCATTAAGGATGAGTTGGCTGCCAGGGACATCCCCGATGACCTAAACAGCGTTATTGACCTAGCTGGGCAAATCAACTGCCATCTTCAGCAAAGGGCCAAGGAGGGATGGCCTCCGCGTAGGTCGGTATCTTTGGTTCCAGCCTTCTCGAGACCCATGACGTCACATCCAGGTCATCTGCATCTTCTTCCGACTTGTCGGCAGAGGAGCCCATGCAGCTGGGATGCACCCCACTGTCTGCTGAGGAAAGGCGTCAACGTCGAGTGTTGGGGCTATGCTTGTACTGCGGGAACAAGGGCCACTTCCTGGCTCAATGTTAGGAGCGCTCGGAAAACAACAAAGCCTAGGTGCAACTGAGGAGCTACTCCTAGGCTGTGTTAATTCTGCTCCTCAATGTACGGTCCCTGTGACTCTTGAATACCCAGGGGGATCGTTCTCTACTCTAGCATTCGTTGAATCCGGGGCAGGAGGGAACTTTATCCTGTCTGATCTGGTGCAACAGCTTCAGCTACCCATTCACTCTCGTAATCCACCCATATGGATCACCTCTATCTGGGGCACAGTTCTGCCTGGGAGTATCTCTGTCTCCACCGCTCCATCACCTTACAGCTACTACATTCGGAGCGAATATCCTTCTTGGTCCTGGAGAAGGTGGTGCACCCGATAGTCCTAGGATTACCGTGGCTACAAAGACACTCTATTGTTAAGAACATAAGAACATAAGAAAATGCCATACTGGGTCAGACCAAGGGTCCATCAAGCCCAGCATCCTGTTTCCAACAGTGGCCAAGCCAGGCCATAAGAACCTGCAAGTACCCAAAAATTAAGTCTATTCCATGTTACCATTGCTAATGGCAGTGGCTATTCTCTAAGGGGTACATTTTCAAAGGGGTATGTGCGTACCCCCCGAAAACCTACCCCAAACCCCCCTGCGCGCGCCGAGCCTATTTTGCATAGGCTCGGCAGCACGCGCAAGCCCCGGGACGCGCGTAAGTCCTGGGGCTTGCATGGAGGGGCGTGTCGGGGGTGTGTCGGGAGGCGTGCCGCGAGTGACACGGTGTTTCGGGGCGGGCCGCGAGTGACGCGGCGTTTCGGGGGCGGGCCCGGGGGCATGGCGCCAGCCCGGGGGCGTGGTCGAGGCCTCCGGACCAGCCCCAGGGTCGGGTGATGGCGCGCCAGCAGCCCGCTAGCGCGCACAGATTTACGCCTAACTAGGGGGCACTCCACTTCATGGAGTGCCCCCTAGTCTTTCTACTATCCGAAAGAGTAAATAACCGATTCACATCTACCCATTCTAGACCTCTCATGATTTTAAACATCTCTATCATATCCCCCCTCAGCCGTCTCTTCTCCAATCTGAAAAGTCCTAAGCTCTTTAGTCTTTCCTCATAGGGGAGCTGTTCCATTCCCCTTATCATTTTGGTAGCCCTTCTCTATACCTTCTCCATCGCAATTATATCTTTTTTGAGATGCGGCGACCAGAATTGTACACAGTATTCAAGGTGCGGTCTCACCATGGAGCGATACAGAGGCATTATGACATTTTCCGTTTTATTCACCATTCCCTTCTAATAATTCCCCAACATTCTGTTTGCTTTTTTGACTGCCACAGCACACTGAACCGACGATTTCAATGTGTTATCCACTATGACGCCTAGATCTCTTTCTTGGGTTGTAGCACCTAATATGGAACCCAACATTGTGTAATTATAGCATGGGTTATTTTTCCCTGTATGTATCACCTTGCACTTATCCACATTAAATTTCATCTGCCATTTTGATGCCCAATTTTCCAGTCTCACAAGGTCTTCCTGCAATTTATCACAATCTGCTTGTGATTTAACTACTCTGAACAATTTTGTGTCATCTGCAAATTTGATTATCTCACTCGTTGTATTTCTTTCCAGATCATTTATAAATATATTGAAAGTAAGGGTCCCAATACAGATCCCTGAGGCACTCCACTGTCCACTCACTTCCACTGAAAAATTGTCCATTTAATCCTACTCTCTGTTTCCTGTCTTTTAACCAGTTTGCAATCCACGAAAGGACATCGCCACCTATCCCATGACTTTTACTTTTCCTAGAAGCCTCTCAGGAACTTTGTCAAACGCCTTCTGAAATCCAAGTATACTACATCTACCGGTTCACCTTTATCCACATGTTTATTAACTCCTTCAAAAAAGTGAAGCAGATTTGTGAGGCAAGACTTGCCCTGGGTAAAGCCATGCTGACTTTGTTCCATTAAACCATGTATTTCTATATGTTCTGTGATTTTGATGTTTAGAACACTTTCCACTATTTTTCCTGGCAATGAAGTCAGGCTAACTGGTCTGTAGTTTCCCGGTCGCCCTGGAGCCCTTTTTAAATATTGGGGTTACATTTGCTATCCTCCAGTCTTCAGGTACAATGGATGATTTTAATGACAGGTTACAAATTTTTACTAATAGGTCTGAAATTTCATTTTTTAGTTCCTTCAGAACTCTGGGGTGTATACCATCCGGTCCAGGTGATTTACTACTCTTCAGTTTGTCAATCAGGCCTACCACATCTTCTAGGTTCACCGTGATTTGATTCAGTCCATCTGAATCATTAGCCATGAAAACCTTCTCCATTACGGGTTCCTCCCCAACATTCTCTTCAGTAAACACTGAAGCAAAGAAATCATTTAATCTTTCTGCGATGGCCTTATCTTCTCTAAATGCCCCTTTAACCTCTCGATCATCTAACGGTCCAACTGACTCCCTCATAGGCTTTCTGCTTTGAATATATTTAAAAAGTTTTTACTGTGAGTTTTTGCCTCTACAGCCAACTTCTTTTCAAATTCTCTCTTAGCCTGTCTTATCAGTCTTACATTTAACTTGCCAACGTTTATATGCTTTATCCTATTTTCTTCTGTTGGATCCTTCTTCCAATTTTTAAATGAAGATCTTTTGGCTAAAATAGCTTCTTTCAACTCCCCTTTTAACCATGCCGGTATCGTTTTGCCTTCTTCTCCACCTTTCTTAATGTGTGGAAATACATTTAGACTGTGCTTCTAGAATGGTATTTTTTAAACAATGACCACGCCTCTTGGATATTTTTTACTTTTGTAGCTGCTCCTTTCAGTTTTTTTCTAACAATTTTTCTCATTTTATCAAAGTTTCCCTTTTGAAAGTTTAGCACGAGAGCCTTGGATTTGCACACTGTTCCTCTTCCAGTCATTAAATCATATTTGATCATATTATGATCACTATTGCCAAGCGGCCCCACCACCATTACCTCTCTCACCAAGTCCTGCTCCCCTGAGAATTAGATCTAAAATTGCTCCCTCTCTCGTCGGTTCCTGAAATACATTGGGACACGCTACAAGTGGCCAAATGGAGTCCCTTCTGTTTCTCTAATTGTCTTGAGACCCCGTTTTTCCATAGACTGGCCTTACTGAATACTTCCGTTCAACCTCCAGCTCCATACGCAGAATTCGCGGAAGTTTTCTCCAAAGAGAAGGTGGAGGTTCTGCCACAGCACCGTTCTTTTGATTGTGCAATTGACCTGCTGCCTGGGACTACGCCCCCTCTCGGGAGGGTCTACCCTCTGTCGCTTCCTGAGACACAAGCAATGTCACAATACATTGCCGAAAATCTTGCGAAGGGGTTCATTAGACCCTCCAAGTCACCTGCGGGGGCAGGATTCTTTTTCATTGGGAAAAAAGATGGCACATTAAGACCTTGCATTGACTACCGGGGCTTGAATGCCATTACCCGTTGGGATCGCTATCCCCTGCCACTAATCCCTGAGCTCCTGGACAGACTACAGGGGGTGAAGATCTTTACCAAACTCGATCTTCGAGGTGCGTACAATCTCATCCGAATCCACCCCGGAGACAAATGGAAGACTGCCTTCAACACCAGGGATGGGCATTACGAGTACCTAGTAATGGTGTTTGGATTGTGCAATGACCTGGCAGTCTTCCAAAACTAATGAATGAGGTTCTCTGCGAGATGTTTGCACTCCTCTGTCATCATTTACTTAGACGATGTTGCTAATTTACTCCCAAGATTTGGACTCTCATCGGCAACACGTAAGACAAGTATTACAAATCCTTAAGGACAATTCACCTAAGCTAAGCTGGAGAAATGCTTTGTTCGAACAGGAGTCCCTTCCATTCTTGGGATATATCGTCTCGTCTACTGGATTTCGCATGGATCCCGAGAAAGTTCGGCCTTTAAGGAGTGGCCCTCGTCCTACGGGGGTGAAGGCGCTACAGCCGTTTCCTAGGATTTGTGAACTTCTACAGACAGTTCATTCCCCACTATTCTCTTAGGGTGGCTCCTCTTACCGCCCTTACCCGGAGGGGAGCTGATACCAAAGTATGGCCAGAAGCCGCCTGTCAAGCCTTTGAAGATCTAAAAGAGGCTTTCTTGCTAGACACTTGCTTACATCATCCAGACCCACTACGTCCCTTTATAGTGGAGGTAGACGCCTTCAACATAGCCGTGGGGGCAATTCTCAGCCAGACTTCCAGCAAGGGCAAGTTACTCCCATGATCTTATTTTTCACAGAAATTCTCAGCGGCGGAGTGTAACTGCAGCATAGGAGACAAGGAACTCCTAGCAATCAAGCTAGCTTTTGAAGAGTGGAGACAGTGGCTAGAGGGGGCGATCCATCCCATCACGGTTCACACGGATCATAAGAACTTACAGTTTCTATGTAAAGCCCAGCGACTAAATCCCAGACAAGCTTGGTGGTCTCTCTTCTTCAACCGTTTTAACTTCACTCTTCGCTACAGGCCAGCGAGCAAGAATATTCGAGCGGATGCATTGTCTAGGATCTCCGAGCCAGAGGGGGAGGAGGATTCTCCTCAGTACATCCTGGACCCAGCAAGAGTCAGTATAGCAAGAACGACTGTGAATCCCTTGGGCAAGACTATAGTCCCACGGCGATTACGAAAGGAGGTGTTACTTTGGGCTCATGATTCCCTCATCGGAGGACACGCAGGTCGGGAACGAACCTTGGAACTTCTGAATCATTATTACTGGTGGCCTCGAATGAGGCACGATGTCTGTGCCTATGTTAGTTCCTGTCCTTCCTGCGCTAAACAGAAGCCCCTGCTCGGGCAGCCATGGGGTCTCCTGCAACCTCTACCAATTCCCATAGAACCTTGGACACATTTAGCCACAGACTTTGTGGTCGATCTGCCATCTTCAGAGGGGAAAATGATCATTTGGGTTACAGTGGACCGTTTCTCCAAAATGGCTCATTTCGTTCCACTGCCCAAACTACCATCAGCACCGGAGTTAGCCAAACTCTTCACGCAGCATATCTTTCAGGTGCAGGGCCTGCCACAAGATATAGTCTCTGACAGAGGACCGCAGTTCACTGTCCGATACTGGAGAGCACTGTGTAAAAAGTTTGGAGTTCAGTTGAACCTCTCCACAGCCTTCCATCCGCAAAGCAATGGACAAACTGAGCGTATGAACCACTTTTCTTCATACCTTTGTTTCTGTGAGACAGGACAATTGAGTAGCCCTGCTCCCATGGGCCGAATTCTCCTACAACAATCATGCTCATTCGGTTACAGGGAAGTCTCCCTTTCAAGTAGTGTATGGGAAACAACTTAAACCACCGTTACCTCTGCCTGTGATTGTTCCTTCACCAGCGGCTCAGTTGTCTGCTCAGCAATTGCATAGACTCTGGGACTCCATTCAAACCAAATGCTGCATCAGCAAAGTCCGAGAAGAGGCATGCCGATTGGCATCGTCGACCAGTGCCGGTGTTTCTACCAGGGGACAAAGTCTGGTTAAGCACCAAAAACATTCATCTTCGGTTACCCTCTAGGAAATTGGCTCCTAAGTTCTGCGGGCCATTCCGAGTCGCAGAAAGGGTTGGAATGGTTTCCGATTGCCTACGTCTCCCCATTACCTTACGTATCCATAATGTGTTTCATGTCTCCTTACTTAAACCAGTAGTTCTTTCTAGGTTCCATCGGAGACCGCCAGATCCTGTGGATACCCCCGCTGCTGATGAAACCAACGTACCAGGTTCGGGAGGTCCTTGATGTACGCTTTCTCCACCGTCGCTGGGAGTACTTGCTGGCTTGGGAAGGCTGCGGCTCAGAAGAGAACACCTGGGAGCCTGCTCGTAACATCTTGGACAAGTCTCTTCTGCGACGATTCCACTTGGATCATCCTGGTAAACCGGGCCCCTTAAGGAGGAGGTGTAGGAGGGGGGGGGGGGGGGGTACTGTTGCGGTCCCGGTTGCTAGACTCGCGAACGGGTTCTTACCTTTTAACCGCACTGAGGCCTGCGACGGGGGTCCAGTGTTTTTTGGGCCTACCAGGCCTCTCCGTGGCGACGTCTCCACAAGGGAGACACCACCGAGCTCCGATCCTGACTCCGCCCACCCTTAGGCACGCACGTGCCCAAGGGGAAGCCTTTTAAAGGCACAGCTGCACGGAGTCCTGGCCAGCCCCCTAGATGACATCAGACGCCAGCAGGGTATTTAAACCCGGCATCTGACTGGGGAAATCGCCTTGCAATAGGATTCACTCCTTGGAGTCACTAGTTGCCTCGCGTTCCTGTGTTCCTGCCTTGATTCCTGTGTTCCTGCTTCAGTTCCTGTTTCTTTGCTTCAGCTCCTGAGTTCCTGCTTCTGGGTCGGTACTTCAGCTTCAGTACCTGGTTCCTGATCTTTGGACTGTCTTCCTGGCCTCGTCTTTGGTACGTCTTCATTCTGCTGTCCTGCTGCCTGCCTCGACCTCGGACTGTTCTATGGACTATGTCTTCTCCGGGAGACCTCTCCTAAGCCCCAGCGGCCCGGGTTCCTCACAGGGTGAAGCTCTTGCCCCGGTCTCCCGGTCCCGAACCGCTTCCTGGCTAGTCCTCACAGCAGTGGTCCGCCCCACTGCCATTCCTTCATCTTCACGGCCGGCTCAAGGGTCCACCTTTCCAGTGATACAGTTCACAACAGGCACTAACAGGCCGATGCAGTAATCTGGGCATTAAGAAACTTTGTGCTGGATTTCAGCACACATTTTTACCGCAAATGTATAGTGAAGTTTAAAAAAGCACATTAAGGGTAAAATGTGTACTATTTTAACTCTGGAAATGGTGGGAGAGGCTGCATCCTTAACAGGCCAATCAGCACCTTTAGCCATCGCCGCCACTTAGCTTTTACTAAGAATTTTCAAAGCGAACTTATACACATAAATTTGTTTTAAAAATTCTTCCTTAAGTAGCGGGAAATGCGCAGAATTGTCCAAGTACCTGTACCAGACTAGGGGACACATAATGAAGTTACTAGGTAATACATTTAAAACTAATAAGAGAAAATATTTATTATTCAATAATTAAGTTCTGGAATTCATTGCCAAAGGATGTAGTGAAAGCTATTAGTGTAGCTGAGTTTAAAAAGGGTTTGGACATGTTCTGGAGAAAAAGGTCCATTAACCATTATTAAGGTGGAGTTGCAGAAATCTACTGCTTATTCTTGGGATAAGCAGCTTGGAATCTATCTACCCCTTGGGTTCTTGCCAGGTACTTGTGACCTGGATTGGCCACTGTTGGAAACAGGATACTGGGCTTGATGGATCCTTGGTCTGACCCAGTATGGCAAGTCTAATGTTCTTATGTTCAGGTGAGGCATAACTAGTGCCTGGGAACTTACAAGCATACTTTTTGAAAATATGAATGTATGCCCATAAGTGGTATTCCTGCCCCAATTCTGCTCGCCATCATGCCTATTCCCAATGCATGTTCAAGCATGTATGAAACCAGGTTACACATGTACTTTTACATGCATTGGCCTCTGGCTGATTTGCATTGTCACTTATCCACATAAAATATAGTGATCTCTTTGAAAATCATGCCCTAAAAGTTTTCAAAGATATGCAACCAACCAGAAAGATCAAACTGAAAAAAAGTATTTAAAACATAAATCCAGACATTGATCCTGACCAGTGTGTATCTTATAAATATTAAGGATGTGAATCGGTTCCGGAATTGGTTCCGGTTTTGGCATCGTGGACCCATAGGAAATCTTCGTTTCCCGCGGTCCAGACGTTTTTTTTTTTTGCTGTCCCGAGCCGAAACCCCCCCCACCCCGACCCTTTAAATCTAATTATTTAGCATCCCCCACCCTCCCGACCCCCCCAAAACTTTCCTAAAGTACCCAGTGGTCCAGCGGCGGGCCCGGGGGGGCCCTCGCCATCTTAAAAAATGGCACGGACCATCCATTGCTCCTACCATGTGATAGGGGCCAGCCAATGGCAATGATAGCCCCTGTCACATGGTAAAGGCAAAGGGCCATCGGCACCATTTTGATTAGTGGCAGCCAACGGCCCGAGAGCGGGAGATCGCTCCCAGGACCCCCGCTGGACCACCAGGTACTTTAGGAAAGTTTTGGGGGGGGTCGGGAGGGTGGGGATGCTAAATAGATTTAAAGGGTCGGGGTGGGTTTGGGTTTTTTTTTTCTGTGTGCCCTTTCTTCCCCTCCCCCCAAAACGATAAGAAAACCACACAAAAATTTTGTGGGGTTTTCCTATCGCTTTCGGGAACCCCCCCAATACCTGACAGGTATTATCGTACGATATTTTCATCCATCAGAAAAACGATTCACATCCCTAATAAATATCTTATGTCTCTGTTCTCATGTCTTTAGCTCTGCCTGTCCTCTTTCACTCAGTTCTCCTTTATTGTTCCCTTCTCACATAATTTGGGCAGCATTCTGCAATATTCATGTATCTGCACTATATATTTTATATATTATCATTATCTAGCAGCATATGGCAATGCCTATGTATGAGCATTGTTTATTCTATGGTCCACTTGTAAGGTCCTGATTGTATGGGCTTTTCTGCTGTCTGGTTTATTTAAGTTGCACCCCCTTTGATGAATTTTCTTTCAAATAGGCATGTAATGGATCACAATAAATAAATAAAATTTTAACAACCAGTTTGCCCACCAAAATCATCGATGTAGTGATATCATATGACTATGCAAGTAGAAAAAACAGAAAGAAAGAGGGAGAACCCTGAACGATATGCCAAAGATTTCAATGAGTCTTAATTTTCAAAAAAAAAGTAATATAAAAGTTTTCAATGTCTCTCTAATTTACAGATTCATATATCTCCAGTAATCTTCCAAATCTGCGGCCATTTGTATACACGCTTTATATGGAACTCTTCATAGACGCTTCACACAGAACACAGAGCATCTGCCTCTGCAAGCCAAAACAGCAGCAGACTTGCTAACCAAGAGATTACCAGTAGCATAGCCATCTGTATCAGTTTTTGTGGCAGATAGTCACACAGTCCTCTTACAACTGCATCCAGGTCCTACCATCAAGGGTACTGCCCGGTCACTCTCTTTGTCTCCCTTGATTATGTTCCATGCTGTTGCTTGCAACACTCTGCTGAGAGAGAGCTGAAAGGGCCACCCCATGATAATCACTGGGGTAGGATATTGTGAACGTTCTGCTCTTTTACCCCAGGACCTCTAGTCTTCTCCATATTCATGTCCAAAATGCTATGAGTCGGCCTGGGAAACTGCTTCCACCATCGTTGTTTGGAGATAACACCACAAAGAGAGGCTCTTGCAAAATGAACTCCAAAGATACAGCGGCAGAAATAAAAAATAAACAAAAGAATTCAATAAGTTTCATCAAAAACATTTGCTTGTAGTATAGTAGCGTGTCACTTACAATTAATTCCAATCTATGTTTAGGATAATATTATCTCTTAATGACACTGTATTTAGTTTAATAAAATAATAGTATTTAAATTGTATTGAATATGCTGTAAGTGATGTTTTTGCTTATGGAACCAGAGAACCATACGGAATAGTAATCATACATATAAAGGATGGGCATTTGTAAAAAAAAGGTGAAAAGAAATGATAGCCTACCGATGTAATAAACCTGAATACAAATAATCAAAAGGTAGATTTTCAAAGACATACCGATTTTATAACATGCATGCATTGCTACAAACATGTTATAAAATACAATTCCCACTTGCAAATGAGCGCCCGATTTTATATCGATGTGTGCATGTGCGGGTGGGTTGCAACTCACGTGTGGAAGGGGGGGGTGATTGAAAAACAATACATGCAGCAACATAATCAGCCTGTTCCCAGTTCCCTCCCAGTCCACTCCAATTAAGGAGCAGACTGGGAGGGAACTTTCCTATCCCCCTACCTACCCTTCCTCCCCGATCCCTAACCCCAACCCCCAACTATTACAAATTTTTTTGTTTTACAACTTACTTCATCTGCCCTGCCCTGCCCAGACCCCACCCCCAGCTCGCCCCTTTTACAGAGCCCGTCACTTCTGCGCATATCGGGAGATACACGCGTGGCTGGGCCATTGCGAAAATGTGCTCGGTGTGTGCACAGCACGGCCACACACATATCTCCCGGTATTTGCGTGCACCGGGCTATTAAAATTTGGCCTCAAGGCTCTAGGGCAGAGCTTTCCAAACTTTTCATGTTGGCGACACACTTTTTAGACAAACAATTTCGGGACACAGTAAGTCTACTAGCAAACCAGAGGTTAAAGGTTAAACGAACGAAATGTATTTTGACAATTTATGTATGTTTCCTTAAATATATACATAATAAAATGTTTCACGACACAACCTATCTTGTGAAAACCTTTCATTTATATTAAAAATATATAATATTCCAAGATAAATGTTATTGTTATAATTTATGAGTAACAATAATAAAACAAAGTTATTGTGTTATTCAATTTACTTCTTTAATGAGATATATGAGCTTGATGGGATGAACACAGCTTTTGAATATTTGGGGTTAATAAAAAAGTCCAAAGGGTCTTCTGCGTAATTTAAAAAAGCTGGCCAGTTTCACACTATATAATTATTTGATAGCCTCATTCAACTAATTCTATGTGGCTATGAGAGTGAAGTCTGGAATTTATAGGAAGGGACAGAATGTCAATATAAATCCTGCACCTCCAGTTCTGTAACTCTGTGCATCCACTGAAATTCCCCAAACAATGGAACTTGCATGTTTCCCTTACAGCTCATCATACTAAAAGATATTTTCAAATTCTGGTGTCACCTCACAGTAACAGCAGCACAAACACCTTCCACTGCCAGGCACATTGTGAACACAAAACCTGGCAAAAAAGACACTCAAATACTGCAATCCCATTGTAACATAACAGTAATAACACCAAGGACTCAAACAACAATAACCCTACCTGAGAAAAAGCAAGGGTAAATATTACACTGGGTCCTAGAATACCAATACACCACCTACTGAGGAAACAAAACAAATTGCTATAGATCCCTATGCTAGCAGAATCTCTCATCATGGTCACACACACAGAGCAGAGACAGACCCTCACCAAATACAGAATACAAAATAAAGGAGCACAAATTAGAAAAAACTGAAATGGAAATCCCAAGAAGCCAGACTCTGTGTATTAATAATGGAAAAACAGAACCACCATTCCTCATAAAACAAATAAAATCAAGAAACATAAAGCATCAGTTATAATAGTAAAACCATACTAATAAAAGAATATTTTAAAACTACTAATAAATAGAATTTCTATTAATTAAAATCATTTACATTTTTTACAATTTCCCAAATACCAATAAAATGTTTCAAAACAGCACATATATCAAATAACACCCAATAATTAAAACTTATAAGGATTTTTAAAAAACCCTACTGTCCATACGTGGGAGCTCTTGATTTCCAGTCACCCTGATATTGTCAAGGATTAGGAGGTTATCCTCTCTCTCTCACACATAATCACATGTCATTCTCTCTCACACATATACACATTCATGCTCTTATACCCACCATAACCTCTCGCTCTCACAGACACTGACACACTCTCGGGCTCTAAGCCACTCTCTCCCCCTCCACACACACCTCCCACACAAACTCTCTCTCCCCTGGATTTTCTCATACACTCATGCTCTCACTCTCTCTGGCTCCCTCACATACACACAAACACACACACCCAAGTAAGTTCCCAATCATTCTCACACAAACGCACACACTCAGGCAAGCTCCCAGTCATTCTCACACACTGAAACTGACCCCCAGGCAGGCTCTCATTCATTTTCACACCACTCCCTCACCATCCCCCAGGCATGCACACAATCATTCTCACACACACACACACACACACCACACACAGGCAGGCACCTATCCTCACACCTATTCTCAGGAAGACACCCATTCATTCTCATACACAGACACACCCTCAGGCAGGCACCCATGCATTCACACACATACACCCCCAGGCAGACTCCCATTCATACACATGTACACACTAAAGGCAGACCCCCTCTCTTTCTTTTGCCAGCAACCTCGGAGCCTCTCTTATTCCTCTGCTGCCACTGTCACTGATGCCGCATGGCCTCTGGGGAGGCGCTGATTGCTGCTATTGGCACTGAAGCCCATTCTGCTGCCTCCTCTGTGCAGGCCCCGTGGGTTTCCACTTCCTCCATGTTGATCTCGTACATTGTGAGATCCGCATAGAGAAAGCGCTACTCTTGCACATTACCAAAGATTACATGTGTCAATCAGTAAAAAGTAATTTTTTTTTTTTTTTACCTTTGCTGTCTGATCTTAGTTTTCTAATCGGTTGGTCACAGGCTTTTTTGTTCCACCTTCCCTTTCTTATTTCTTTGCCAATTCCTTTCATATTGTCTTTTTTTTTCTATTTCTTTTCTCTCCATCTATCTTCTTCCCTCAAACATACAGTCAGATTCTCATTCTCACATGCTTTCTCTCTCTCACACACAGGCTCTCACTCTCACGTGCTCTCTCTCATACAATCATTCATACACAGTCTCTCTCTTGCACATGCTGATTCTCACACACCCAGGCTCTCTCGCTCAAGCACAGGCTCTCACTGTCACATGCTCTCTCTCATACAATCATTCATTCAGTCTCTCTCTTGCACATGCTGATTCTCACACACCCAGGCTCTCTCTCACTCCCACATGCTGTCTTGCTCAAGCACAGGCTCTCACTGTCACATGCTTTCTCTCTCACACACACAGACACACACAGGCTCTCACATGCTGTCTCTGCAAACATTCAGGTCCTCACTCCCACACACAATCTCATTTCATACACACACTCTACGGGACCTCAGCCTCTCTCTTACCTCTGGGCCTCCTCTTCATGGGTCGCTGCAGGATGGGCTCTGCAGCGGCCCTGATCTTCTCGGGCCGATCCGCAGTGGGGACCCTGCTACCAGGCCTCCTCCTCTTCTCAGCCCGCTGCAACAATGCTGCTCCTCTTCTGCATGCAGCTGATGCTCCTCCTCCTTCCTGCCCGTGCGGCTCCGGCAACATTTTTCTTCCGGGGCAGGAAGGAGGAGGAGCACCTGCTCATTTAGATGTGACCTTTTTCTTCGGGCCGTGGTGACGTGAGCTCCACCACGGCCCTGCTGATCTTCCTGCTGTGTGTCTCCGGCACACAGCACAGCGATACTTCACTGCTCAGCCGCCAGTGGGATGAGGTCCACCAGCGGCCGCATTGGCTCCCACTTGCCGGTGTGTCACGTGCACCGGGATTGCGCGACACATCGGCACACTGCAGGCGACACACTAAAGTGTCGCGACACACACTTTGGAAAGCTCTGCTCTAGGGAGCATTCAGCATTCACCACAGTCACTTTCACTGAATTTGGTTTTGCGGGATTTTGCACAAATAACCAGCAATGAGTGAATTACTATGACAGGAGCTTCTGAAGAATTGGTGATACATTGCATAAATTGTCTCAATTATGTCTACATAAACTTGCTTAAAACAAGGCATACCAACAGATCCCTCCACTTTCATTAATAATTATAAACTAGGTAGAACAGGGGATTTCTACCTTTTACTTCAGGGAATGAGCATTAGGGAAGTTTTCCCCCATTAAAGTCTGCCAGGAATTTGCAAGTGATCTGAATTGGCCACTATCAGATGCAGGATGGACCATTAGACACTTGTTCGATGGTGTTGGGAGTGTCAACTCCTAGGGGTGCAGAAGGAAGGGAAAGTTCTTGTGTATATTGAACGAATGCATTGTTATGTAAAATAAGGTAATGTTAAAATGTTTCTCTCCTGTGTTTCAAAGTAACTGCTTGTGATTGGACAGGGGGTTGAACTGATGACATAAGGCACACCTTCTTTTCTTTCTCTCTAAAGCTTATGGCTTGGGTGGTGGCGTGTTCTTCTCTTACTGTGTGTAGTTAGAAGTGGATCCTCAGGGGTAAGATCCTGGGATAAACAAGTAGGACAACATGCTGAATGTTAAAATAAAAGCTTTCTGATTCTTTAAAGTCAAGGTAAAATCCAATTTATCAAGAATGGAAAGATACAGCTGTGATGTTTACCGATGCCTCTTTTTTCTGGGTAGGTGGTCTTTCTCTTACTCTCCTGGGGTTTACCACTTTGAGTGTATAAACTGTCCCAGCACCATAGTGAAATTCTATGGGGGGAGGATCCTCTTTATCATGGAAAAATCCTACCTTGGTTCAGATATTCATTCCTGGTCACCAAGCCTGTGTCCTGGTCACACAGGGGTGGAGATCCTAGGGTGGACTCCAAAATCTAGGTCCTTCTCCAGGATCGTGGTGGTCTGTGACGTCTCATGCAGGAAAAGTCTTGAACAATTGGAAACCAGGCTGTCTCAGCCTTGGATCCCTTTTGGGGAGGAATGGATCGGCCAAACCTCCCCATAAAACAATACCAGAATACTTGCTTGTTACAAAAAAATCTCTTAGTGGCTGCAGCTATACTGTCACCGGTACTTGTCCCATCTAGGGAGTAGATTAGGGCTCACAGGTCTTCAACACTTGACCTTTGTATCCAGTGAGAACCTTCTTCAATGGGTGCAAGGTTTAAACAGCAATCCCCTTTAAAATTAGGATACATTTTAGCGATCAAAAATCTCGTGCTGCCAGGTACTGTCACTGGTCCTTGCATCACCTAAGGAATAGAGTGAGGCTCACAAGTCTTCAGCCCCTTCACGGGAGTCCCAAGAGGGGATCTGGCAAAAATCTATCTCACTGCAAAAAATATGAGAGAGATCCTCTGGAAGGGAGTGCACAGTGACAAATCTCCTTTAAATTAAACTTCCTGATGATGTAGGGAGGCCTCACCAGGAGTATATAGAACATCATCCTTACTCCTCTGAGGTTAACAAACTGACCACACTGAATATTAAACTAGCTTCACTAATAGGATGAGGCAACCAATCCAAGCTCAAATGCACGGTCCCCGCCGGCAGTGAATGAATGCCCGTGTGATTTCGGCGCTCATGCCTTGAGCGCCGAAATCGCACGGGCATTCATTCATGCATCAAATTCCTTATAGGAAAACCTCTTTCTAACAAATAAGTTGATCTCCAGGCTTTTTTTTTTTTTTAAATCAGAAAAAGACCACTGAACCCTAGTCATAATGAAAATAACTCTGGCTCCTGAATGGGCAACCGATTAGACTGGGATAAACAGAAACAATGCCCGTGCAATTTTGGCGCTCAAGGCATGAGCGCCGAAATCGCACGGGCATTCATTCACTGCCGGCGGGGGCCGTGCATTCATCCAGGCAGAGGGAGCCGGCGGCTTTCGCCGCCGGCTCCCTCTGCCTGGATGAATGCACGCCCACCCGGCCGCCTTGAGCACCGAAATCGGGAGGAGTGGAGAAGGGAGAAGGGACTACCATAGCAGGCCCGAGCCTTGCTACTTTTTCGGGATTTTTTTTTTTTTTTGCTTCGGGAGGGGGGGGACAGGACTGGGGCTGCACCGGAGACCGGACGGGGCCTTGAGCGCCGAAATCGCCCCCATTTTGTACACTTTATTCCCATTTTAATTTTCTAACACCACACTAACACCAAGTAGAGGGTGGCAGTAAACTAACAGGTTAAGGACGCGGCAAAATAGCGGGTTACAAAGGAGATAATCTGAGCGCGCGTCACAGTATCGGAGGGGAATAGCTAATTCCTTCATTATACAGCTAATTCGTTCATTTACATATCATATACATGCTGCGTGCGGAAAGGGTTATGCGTCTGTTTTAAGAAGCGCTAAGGACGCGTGAAACTGGAGACTGTATCGCTGAATCGCCTTACGCATCCGAATTGTGCGCTCCCAGCACGTTACAGACGGGAAATCCTCAACCGCACGTTACAGTGCGGTTGAGGATTTCATTTGAAATGACAGATACCAGCGCAGCCGTGAAGCGTTAGGCCCGCGAACCCAGGATACTGTATAGGCGCTCTATACAGTTGCGCGGGCCTAACCTTCGCCTAACGCTTCGCAGCCGCGGCATGCATTTGCATGCAATTAGAAGTGCGTATCGAGCGCTAGGTGAAGAGAACTGTGCGTGCGGGGAACGAGGGTGCGCCTGGCAATGCCGCACTCTTATCGACCTGTAAGTTGGGAGGCATTGAAGAGGACTGGAAAGGTTACAGAGATGTTGACTTTCTAAGCAGGGACCTAGGGCCATCTAGTGCACTGGTGGACAAACTATGGCCCGTGGCCCAAATCTGGGTCTTAAAGGTTTTTAGTCTGACCTGCTTATCACTGGGACACTTTCCATTATGTGCAGCCTGCTAATGCTCCGACCTGCCTGCTCAAATGTCTGACATCATCAAAGGCCAAGTTATCACCCTTGATGATGTTTGACACTTGAGCAGGCAGGTCGGAGCACTGCGTGTTTTAATGTTGCACTGGCAGAGTTTCCACCCATGCCAGCAAGGAGAGACCCCATTAATCAGCACTGGTGAAGAGGCCCGATTGTCGGTGTGCTGGCAGGGTTTCCATCCCTCGCCAGTGAGGACAGGACCCCTGCTGCTGAGGAGGAGTGGTGAGTAATAGGGAATAAAGGGAAGGGACAGAGAGAGAGGCATGGTTAGGGAGAGAGAGGGAAGGAAGGGAAAGTGGTGAGGATGATGAGTGAATGAAATGGAAGGGTCATAAATGAGTGGGAAGGAGAGGGTGAGTTTCTGAGAAGGAGGTGGTAAGTGTCATGGAAGGGAATAAGTATGTGAGTGGGTGGGTGGGAGAGAGGGGCGAGTGACTGAGTGGGAAAGGGGTTGAGATTAGACAACAAGAGGGGGGAGTAGATGTGAAGGGGTGTGTGACTGAGAGGGCAGTGAGTGACAGGGGAATGAATGGGAGTAAGAATGAGTGACTTAGGGAAGGAGGAAATGGGAGGAGAGAAATGAAGGGAGAGAATGGGAGAGAGGGATTGAGGGGTGAGTGGAAGTGGGGGTGAGTGACAGAGGGAAGGTAAGGGATTGAGTGGGAGGGTGAGTGATGGAAGGGAATAGGGTGAGGGGGTTGAGTGAGAGGGTAGGAGGGTGAATGACTGAAGATAAGTGAGAGAGAAGGGAAAAGGGAGGGAGGAAGAAGAAGACAGGAGTGAGAAGAAGAAAGGATAGAAGAGTGCATGTGTGTGTGTGTGTGAATGAACATGTGTGATTATGAGAGAGAAAGGAGGAAGTTTGTGTACCCTCCTCTTCTTCCCCCACTAATCCTACACAATCTCAGGGTGACTAGAAATTAAAAGTTTCCAGGTATGAAGAGGGGGGAATTTTTTTTTTTTTCTTATTAGTTTTAATTATTGGTTCTTTGATATATCTGCTGTTTTGAAATATCTGATTGATTTTGGGGAAATGTTTAAAGTTTATTTTTTTTTTATCCTTATTCTTCTTAATTATTAGGTGGTGTTCTATTTGTCATCTGTTTTGAAATATGCTTTTTGTTAGTATGGTTTCCTCACTGTTATGATTGATTTATATTTCTTAACTTTGTTTTATGAGAAATTGTGATATTTCTGTTCATGATTTATTGCACTGCATATGAGACTGGCTTTTAGTGGTCTGCAGTCCAGCTTTTTGTCTGCACTTTACTATTTATACTTTATGGCCTGCATTTGTGACTGAGGTAAGATAGTCTGCTAGCTGGGAAAATGCCTTGTACCTGTTAGGTTAAAGGTTTTTCATAGAGGCTTGGAGCCAGGATTGAAGGGGCTCTTTGGGTGCTAAAAATGATGGTGCTTAATCCGGCTGTGGATACTGAAATACCTGAAGCAAGAACCAGCTGTATTGAGGAGCTCCAAGGTGTTCCGTCCCCACCGAGGGCCCTCATTGCACTCGATAAATTGTAATGTGGTCTCAGCACAAAAAGGTGTGCCCACCCTTGATCTAATGGCTGACCCAAGGGAGTGCCAACTCTCCCCTCCACATGAAAAAATGTATGAGAGGAAAGGACACTTACTAACTTACAATTTTTCCACATTTAAGACATGAAAATATACAATAGTAAGACGTTGTAATAATAATTCTTGCCAGCAGGGTGCTTGCTATCCGCGTGGAGACTATGACCAACATAGCCTGAAGACTTAACTTTACAGCTAAGGCATATACAAATACATTACTACACATTCAAAAATATGCAGTATCCAGAAAAATGAAAAATGAACAGTCTGAAGCAAAAGGCCAGAACTGCCACTTCCTGCCAGCAGAGGATACTGCCACTACCCTTAGCTTGAGGGGGACACTCTCACTATTGATGAATTGCAACATTTACACAATACTAAAGACATATTACATGGGAATTCTTAGGTCTATTCCCTGCAAAGAATAAGAATCATTAGATCTTTATTCACTTTGAGGCATCCCCAGCAGGGGGCACTAAATACATTTGAATACATTATTGTCAGATGGAAATCACTCTCATAGGAATCCTCCTTCCTGCTTCCTTGCATGTAGCCTGTGAAAGGAAATTCTCATTATTAAGGAACCAGAATGACAGAAATTACTTCCACCAGCTGTGCCTCTTTCTACAAATAAATAATAACTTAGGGGGGGTTTCAATTCCAATGAAGAGGATTTCACTATAAAGAAATTAATAATTAATCAGTGAATAATGCAATAAATAAACGAAGACCACTTTTTATGAAGTTTTTAAACTTTTAGAAACTATGTGTAGAATAAATTCAACTCTTTAAGGATAGATCTAAGCATGAACCCTGCTAAGGGCTACAAATGTCAAGGAAATCTGAACATTTTCTTGTCTTCTTGACCTCTGTTCCAGGCCATGTCATCAACTGGAAAGAAGAATACTTTCTCTGGGAAGAACAGTCCAGCCTCCATTAGAGGGGTACCCAAACAGCTTCACCCTCCCAAGGAGGAGAAGTCCATTACCTGCTATTAATTAAGTTGACTTAGAAAATAGCCACTGCTATTACTAGCAACAGTAACATGGAATAGACTTAATTTTTGGGTACTTGCCAGGTTCTTATGGCCTGGATTGGCCACTTTTGGAAACAGGATGCTAGGCTTGATGGACCCTTGGTCTGACCCAGTATGGCATGTTCTTATGTTCTTATGACAACAGTCTTTCATAACTGAATTAGCCTCATTAGGCTAACTGGAACAGGTCTGTAAGAAAATTACAAAACAGAACAGACAACAGAAATAAAAACAGTCCCTTCTGAGGTAAACAAAAACAGTTCTTTTCTTCTCGCCCCACCTCAAAGGATAATCACGTCCTCCACCTCATCTTCTTCTTTCTTAGGAAGATTTAAGGGCTCGCAATGGTCAGGGCTTGATTTTTTTATGGTAACTCCATTAGGGAGGAGGCAATTAATAGAGTGAGGCCTCTGATCCCCATTGTGCCAGTAGTAAACAACAGCGTGTTTGTAGCTATTTTGCCCAAGGCGCATCTCTGTTAGCTTCCAGTTGAGGGCCCTTTGGAAATCATGATGCTCCCTCATACCTTGAGGGTTGGAAAAGTCTTTGACTATTGTCCCATCTGCATATTCCATCAACTAGATGTCCCTGTTCTCCTCAACAAAGTTCATTACGTATGAAGGGACATATGGGTACTGGAGTATGAATATACCCTGTACCTTAAGGTCGATAATCCACTGTCCTTGGGAGACTTTATACATGTTGGGTTTGTTGCCCAGGTAGCTAGGAATCACCCAGGACTGGTCCCTCACTTCAATGTTGGGAATTATTAGAAAAGGAATGGTGAATAAAACGGAAAATGTCATAATGCTTCTGTATTGCTCCATGGTGAGACCGCACCTTGAATACTGTGTACAATTCTGGTCGCCGCATCTCAAAAAAGATATAATTGCTAGGGAAGTGAATCTTTTTTTGACGATTTAAAATATCGTCCGATATATTTTAAATCGTCAAAAATCGTTAGAGGCGATATACAATAGGAATTCCCCCGATTTATCGTCAAAAATCGTAAATTGGGGGAAGGGGGAGGGGAAGGGGGAGGGCGGGAAAACCGGCACACTAAAACAACCCTAAAACCCACCCGACCCTTTAAAATAAATCCCCCACCCTCCCGAACCCCCCCCCCCAAATGTCTTAAATTACCTGGGGTCCAGTGGGGGGGTCCCGCTGTGATCTTCCACTCTCGGGCCACGGGTGCGTTAATAGAAATGGTGCCGGCGCCGGCGCCATTTTGGTTCCTGTCCCCCGACGTCACGAGCGCAGGAGATCGCTCCCGGACCCCTGCTGGACCCCCAGGGACTTTTGGCCAGCTTGGGGGGGCCTCCTGACCCCCACAAGACTTGCCAAAAGTCCAGCGGGGGTCCGGAAGCAACCTCCTGCACTCGAATCGTATTTGCCGTATTGTAAAATAGCACCGGCCATACGGCCATACAGCCAGCGCCATTTTGCAATACGGCAATATGGCCATACGGCCGGCGCCATTTTGCAATACGGCAAATATGATTCGAGTGCAGGAGGTCGCTTCCGGACCCCCGCTGGACTTTTGGAAAGTCTTGTGGGGGTCAGGAGGCCCCCCCAAGCTGGCCAAAAGTCCCTGGGGTCCAGCGGGGGTCCGGGAGCGATCTCCTGCGCTCGTGACGTCGGGGGACAGGAACCAAAATGGCGCCGGCGCTACCTTTGCCCTGTCATATGACAGAGAATGCCCTGTCATATGACAGAGAATTTGAAAAGAAGTTGGCTGTAGAGGCAAAAACTCACAGTAAAAACTTTTTTAAATATATCCGAAGCAGAAAGCCTGTGAGGGAGTCAGTTGGACCATTAGATGATCGAGGGGTTAAAGGGGCACTTAGAGAAGATAAGGCCATCGCGGAAAGATTAAATGATTTCTTTGCTTCGGTGTTTACTGAAGAGGATGTTGGGGAGGTACCCATAATGGAGAAGGTTTTCATGGGTAATGATTCAGATGGACTGAATCAAATCACGGTGAACCCAGAAGATGTGGTAGGCCTGATTGACAAACTGAAGAGTAGTAAATCACCTGGACCGGATGGTATACACCCCAGAGTTCTGAAGGAACTAAAAAATGAAATTTCAGACCTATTAGTAAAAATTTGTAACTTATCATTAAAATCATCCATTGTACCTGAAGACTGGAGGATAGCAAATGTAACCCCAATATTTAAAAAGGGCTCCAGGGGCGATCCGGGAAACTACAGACCGGTTAGCCTGACTTCAGTGCCAGGAAAAATAGTGGAAAGTGTTCTAAACATCAAAATCACAGAACATATAGAAAGACATGGTTTAATGGAACAAAGTCAGCATGGCTTTACCCAGGGCAAGTCTTGCCTCACAAATCTGCTTCACTTTTTTGAAGGAGTTAATAAACATGTGGATAAAGGTGAACCGGTAGATGAAGTATACTTGGATTTTCAGAAGGCGTTTGACAAAGTTCCTCATGAGAGGCTTCTAGGAAAAGTAAAAAGTCATGGGATAGGTGGCGATGTCCTTTCGTGGATTGCAAACTGGCTAAAAGACAGGAAACAGAGAGTAGGATTAAATGGGGCAATTTTCTCAGTGGAAGGGAGTGGACAGTGGAGTGCCTCAGGGATCTGTATTGGGACCCTTACTGTTCAATATATTTATAAATGATGTGGAAAGAAATACGAGTGAGATAATCAAATTTGCAGATGACACAAAATTGTTCAGAGTAGTTAAATCACAAGCAGATTGTGATAAATTGCAGGAAGACCTTGTGAGACTGGAAAATTGGGCATCCAAATGGCAGATGAAATTTAATGTGGATAAGTGCAAGGTGATGCATATAGGGAAAAATAACCCATGCTATAATTACACAATGTTGGGTTCCATATTAGGTGCTACAACCCAAGAAAGAGATCTAGGTGTCATAGTGGATAACACATTGAAATCGTCGGTGCAGTGTGCTGCGGCAGTCAAAACAGCAAACAGAATGTTGGGAATTATTAGAAAAGGAATGATGAATAAAACGGAAAATTTCATAATGCCTCTGTATCGCTCCATGGTGAGACCGCACCTTGAATACTGTGTACAATTCTGGTCGCCGCATCTCAAAAAAGATATAATTGCGATGGAGAAGGTACAGAGAAGGGCTACCAAATGATAAGGGGAATGGAACAAACTCCCCTATGAGGAAAGACTAAAGAGGTTAGGACTTTTCAGCTTGGAGAAGAGACGACTGAGGGGGGATATGATAGAGGTGTTTAAAATCATGAGAGGTCTAGAACGGGTAGATGTGAATCGGTTATTTACTCTTTCGGATAGTAGAAAGACTAGGGGGCACTCCATGAAGTTAGCATGGGGCACATTTAAAACTAATCGGAGAAAGTTCTTTTTTACTCAACGCACAATTAAACTCTGGAATTTGTTGCCAGAGAATGTGGTTCGTGCAGTTAGTATAGCTGTGTTTAAAAAAGGATTGGATAAGTTCTTGGAGGAGAAGTCCATTACCTGCTATTAAGTTCACTTAGAGAATAGCCACTGCCATTAGCAATGGTTACATGGAATAGACTTAGTTTTGGGTACTTGCCAGGTTCTTATGGCCTGGATTGGCCACTGTTGGAAACAGGATGCTGGGCTTGATGGACCCTTGGTCTGACCCAGTATGGCATTTTCTTATGTTCTTATGTTCTTAGGGCAAAGGTAGTGCCGGCGCCATTTCTATTAACGCACCCGTGGCCCGAGAGTGGAAGATCACAGCGGGACCCCCCCACTGGACCCCAGGTAATTTAAGACATTTGGGGGGGGGGGTTGGGAGGGTGGGGGATTTATTTTAAAGGGTCGGGGTGGGTTTTAGGGTTGTTTTAGTGTGCCGGTTTTCCCGCCCTCCCCCGATTTACGATTTACACGATTTAAAAAAAAAAAAAACAAAACCGCGACGATCCGATTCCCTCCCCCGCCCCAGCCAAAATCGATCGTTAAGATGATCGATCACACGATTCACATCTCTAATAATTGCGATGGAGAAGGTACAGAGAAGGGCTACCAAAATGATAAGGGGAATGGAACAACTCCCCTATGAGGAAAGACTAAAGAGGTTAGGACTTTTCAGCTTGGAGAGGAGAAGACTGAGGGGGGATATGATAGAGGTGTTTAAAATCATGAGAGCTCTAGAACGGGTAGATGTGAATCGGTTATTTACTCTTTCGGATAGTAGAAAGACTAGGTCCATTACCTGCTATTAAGTTCACTTAGAGAATAGCCACTGCCATTAGCAATGGTTACATGAAATAGACTTAGTTTTTGGGTACTTGCTAGGTTCTTATGGCCTGGATTGGCCACTGTTGGAAACAGGAGGCTGGGCTTGATGGACCCTTGGTCTGACCCAGTATGGCATTTTCTTATGTTCTTATGGGTAGGGGCCAATCTAACAGTTCTTCACCATTCATAAAACATATACTTCAGATGTAGTAGTGTCTTCCATAGAAGTCTTTCTCCCCTTTGGAGAATAAGGTAAGTCACTCACTAATATAGACTTGGCTCCTGAAGAGACGCCCCAGCTGGAGGTCAGTGCTGGAAGCTCCATAGCCATCCAGCACATCTCTTGAAAAGTTTTTGGGCCATGAACCATAAAGTTTACCTTCAGGGTAACCACCCCGTAGAGCTCCAGTGCTTGAGTGGGAGTGATGGCCATGCACCACTCTCGGTGATCATGTGGTCTGGAGAATGGGATAGGCCTAGACTGGCCTGAGGATACTGAGCTGGTTGACCAGTCATCTGTGGATCTCGCTCTCTGTCGATCCAGTTGGGGAGCGGAAAAAGCAGAGAGCTGTCCTGGCAGAATCCTCACTGGAGTCGATGGCTACACAACCTCCAGCACTGCCGGTGTTACAGGCCTTTGGCCTTGCCCAATTACCGAAATCAGCATAGTTGACCCAAGATTCTGTTTGCCCTGGGCCTCTACTGTTCAGCCCAAGACAACTTCTCTGCATCTCTGGCACCTTTGATTCAAGATATCCTCCACCACTACATCGGGGATATCACCAAACGAGAAGACCCAACTACACCCGGCCTCTAGCTTTGCAACACAAGCTGCAGACGGAATGACCATCTCTCTCAGGGAGAGGGTTTATTGGTTGCTGCCGCTTTCTCTTTTCCAGCACTGCTGCTGCTTTCTTCGGACCCCATAGGAGAGGTCTGGTCATCTTGCCGGTGGGTCACCAAGCATCGAAAAGCACTGAATGTTGAGGGGCTGGCCTGTCACCCCATAGAAATTCTGGGGCCCATTTCTATGTCCTGGAACAGTGGGCCTTTGCAAAAGTAACAATGAGTGAACACATGATCTGGTCATTGAATGGCATGGCAGTCAATACATTCGGCTGCAAATACTACCCCAGTTCCTGTGAATGACATATACAATCCTGCTCAATACTGCATGGGGCACCGCTTCCGTGAGGTCGAAGTATTGTCCCAGCCCACATACTGGGATCACTGCCTCACTCACCCATTGTCCGGCAATGGTCTGTATAGCATATGCTTCCTCCATTGAAGACTTTGGAGAGCTGCCTTTACTAGAGCTGGAAAGTTTGGGTATCAGCTTGTCGGCCATGCCGTTTTTGAAAAGCTGCACCACTTCTCTCTTGCTGCCTCACACAAGGTGTTCACTTTGTTGCCGCAGCTCACAGTCGAATTGCCCATAAATGTATTAATAAATAGTTGTTGGTAAGTTCCATTGCTTGCCTCAGCTATCCCTGTACATTCAGGAGTCACAGCCTATCACTCGCAATCGCTTGGCATACACGCCAGTTATCCAAACTGTCCCTCGCCTCATGCTGGGGATGAAGTTGCAAGCATGCTGCCACTTTTATAGTGCTTCATTGGTCATACGCTGCATATGCTATGGTGACATCAAACACACACAGCGCATATTCCTTCTTCTTTGGCATGCTTTCCTTCCCTCCCGATGCTCGAATGTAGAAATGATAGTCATTTTGTTGTAAGTTTCGTAGGTTTTTCTCTATACTTCCTTGTACATTTTCTGATCACCAAACATCACATTTTTCATCAAAAACACACTGCAGCACTTCTTCACCTTCCTCAAGCCCCACATTCTTTGGGCACCATTTTAGGTAACCATTTCTTGGGGGAGGTTTAAGTCCCAAGGGCACACAAATTTATTTATTCTTTGGGACTGCTCCAGCTAACACTTCTACAAGAGTAAGCTTATGGCCAGGGTGATAGTGTGTTCTTCTCTTACTCTATGTAACATAGAAACATAGAAATGACGGCAGAAGAAGACCAAACGGCCCATCCAGTCTGCCCAGCAAGCTATGTACATTTTTTTTTCTCTCATACTTGTTACGCTTGGCTTCTAGTACTCTCTAGTTCTATTTCCCCTCCCCCCACCATCAATGTAGAGAGCAGCGCTGGAACTACATCCAAGCGAATATCCAGCTCAATTAGGGGTAGCAACCGCTGCAACAAACAGGCCACACCCCTGCCCCTGTCCACCCAGACTATGCAATCCACATACAGATCCTCCCTTCCTCATTCCTCCTGCTGTGGAAGCAGAGAGCTATGCGTTGAACGAGAAGTATTAGACTATCTCCCCTGCCGTTGAAGCAAAGAGCTACGCTGGACATGCATTGAAAGTAAAGTATCTGCCCAGCTACACCTCGCTTCCCTGTGAATACAATTTTTTTTTTCTTCCACATTACCTCTTGCCTTTGAAGCCCAGAGCAATGATGGAGTCTCATCAACTGTGTGTATGTACACTGAACAAGGGTATTATCTCCAGGTAGTAGCCCCCATTTCCGCGAGCCACATTAACAAACAACAAATATTGAACAAGCCTAATAATTGGCAATGCCTATAGCCTATGACCTAATCTTACCCACCCCTGGTTTTTTTTATTTTTATTTTTGGAGATGGCAGCCCTCCATCCTTCCGCTCCGTGAAGGTGGAACACCGACCACTGGCATCCCGCTCCGTGAATGCCTCTGTGGCTACTGCCGCTCTGTGCAGTGTTCTGCCGCCTCCTTCCACCTTTCGGCTTGCGGGCCCCGGTTATTGATCCCTGCGTCTGCTACTTTTCGTGGCTGTGACAACTCCCCCCCCCCCCCCACAACAAGACCTTTAATTACGGCTTCAAGGGCTGCTGCTTCTCCCTTTTACTGCAATAGGTCTGAGGCGATCTCTAGCTCAGCCTTTCTGCGCACTTTGGCGGCAGCTGTGGCAGCAGCGGCTTCCTGTTGTTCTTCTATTTTGAGCCCTTCTACCTTGAGGGCTGCTGCTTGTTCAGCATTCTGTATGCAAGCCAGCCCCTCTTTATTCACGTCCTCTAGACTTGATGGATCCACAGTGTTTATCCCATGCCCCTTTGAAGTCCTTTACAGTTTTTGTCTTCACCACTTCCTCCGGAAGGTCATTCCAGGCATCCACCACTCTTTCTGTGAAGAAATACTTCCTGACATTGGTTCTTAGTCTTCCTCCCTGGAGCCTCAGCTCGTGACCTCTGGTTCTGCTGATTTTTTTCTGATGGAAAAGGTTTGTCGTTGTCTTAGGATCGTTAAAGCCTTTCAAGTATCTGAAAGTCTGAGTCATATCACCCCTGCTCCTCCTTTCCTCCAGGGTGTACATATTTAGATTCTTCAGTCTCTCCTCGTATGTCATTTGATGAAAACCCTCCACCTTTCTGGTCGCCCTTCTCTGTACCGCTTCCATCTTGTCTCTGTCTCTTTGTAGATAAGGTCTCCAGAACTGAAAACAGTACTCCAGGTGAGGCCTCACCAAGGACCTGTACAAGGGGATAATCACTTCCCTTTTCTTACTCGATATTCCTCTCTCTATGCAGCCCAGCATTCTTCTGGCTTTTGCTATCGCCTTGTCGCATTGTTTCGCAGACTTCATATCATTAGACACTATCACCCCATGGTCTCTTTCCTGCTCCGTGCACATCAGCCTTTCCCCCCCCCCATCGAATACAGTTCATTCGGATTTCCACTCCCCATATGCATGACTTTGCACTTCTTGGCATTGAATCTCAGCTGCCATATCTTCGACCACTCTTCCAGTTTCCTTAAATCCCGTCTCATTTTCTCCACTCCTTCCGGCGTGTCCACTCTGTTGCAGATCTTAGTGTCGTCCGCAAAAAGATAAATCTTACCTTCTATCCCGTCCGCAATGTCGCTCACAAAGATATTGAACAGGACCAGTCCCAACACTGATCCTTGCGGTACACCGCTTAAAACCGCTCTCTCTTCAGAGAAAGTTCCATTTACCATCACACATTGTTTTCTGTCTGTCAACCAGTTTGCAATCCAGGCCATCACCTCGGCACTCACTCCTAAGCTTCTCGTTTTATTCACCAGTCTCCTGTGCGGAACCGTATCAAAAGCTTTGCTGAAATCCAAGTAGATGACATCGAGCGCTCTTCCTTGATCCAATTCCTTGGTTACCCAGTCAAAAAAGTCGATCAGATTTGTCTGACAGGATCTTCCCCTGGTGAATCCATGCTGCCTCTGGTCCAGCAATTCTCCAGATTGTAGATATTTCACAATTCTCTCTTTCAACAGTGACTCCATTACTTTTCCCACCACCGAAGTGAGGCTAACCGGTCTGTAGTTACCAGCCTCCTCTCTGTTCCCACTCTTGTGAAGCGGGACCACTACCGCTCTTCTCCAATCTCTCGGCACCACTCCCATTTCTAGGGATCTATTGAACAGGTCACACAGTGGACCCGCCAGCACATCTCTGCGCTCCCTCAGTATCCTTGGATGAATCTCATCAGGCCCCATGGCTTTGTCCACTTTCAGGTTCTTTAGCTCTTCCCATACATTTTCTACTGTAAAAGGATTATCAACTACTCCACTCCCTTCCAGTTTCTTGTTGTGTAGAGATGGTCCTTCTCCAGGGTCTTCTTTAGTGAACACAGAACTGAAGTATTCGTTTAATATTTCTGCCATCTCTTCGTCTCTCTCCACACATTGATCATTTCCACCTTTCAATTTCACTATACCACTTTGAACTTTTCTCTTTTCGCTGATGTAGCTGAAAAATGTTTTGTCAGCATTCTTTATTTCCTTAGCAATCCTCTCTTCTGCTTGACTTTTTGCTGACTTGATTAATTTCTTCGTCTCCCTCAGTTGAATCAAATATTCTTCTTTGTGCTCCTCCCTTTGGGATCTTTTATATTTCTTGAATGCTGTTCTTTTAGCCTTAATTTTGTCAGCCACCTCCTTTGAGAACCAGATAGGTTTCATTTTTCTTTTTCTTTTCTTTACATTTCTAACATATAGAGTAGTTGCCTTGGTAATTGCTCCTTTTAGATTGGTCCACTGCTGATCTACATCTCTCTCGTTCTCCCAGCCTTTTAGTTCTTCCTCTAGGTACTTCCCCATTTCCTCAAAGTCTGTGTTTTTGAACTGTAAAACTCGGGTCTTTGTGCTTCTTTTCCATATTCTTTTAGTGATATTAAACCATACCGTTTGATGATCACTGGTGCTGAGGTGGGCGCCCACCTGGACATCAGAAACATTATCTCCATTAGTGAGCACTAAGTCGAGTATAGTCCCTTCTCTAGTGGGTTCCATTAGCATTTGTTTGAACAAAGTTACTTGCATGCATCCATGTAGTTAGAGGTGGATCCCAAGAGGTGAAATCCTGGGACAAACATGCTGGACAACATGCTGGGTGTTAAAATAAATGTTCACTGATTCTTTAAGGTCAAAGTAAAGTCCAATCTATCAAGAATGGTAAAATACAGCTGGGATTTTTATAGATGTCTCTCTTTTCTGGGTAGGTATCCTTTCTCTTTGCTGCGTCCATCGGTCTCAGACGGCTTCAACCCTTGTGCCTCACCTTTTTCTCTACTCTCCCTGTTAGCCTTGGGAAGTTGGCTACTGCCGCATCTCCAAGCCACGTTCTCTGGCATCCCCAGAACGGCTATGGCAAAGCCTCACGCCATGTTTCTCCTAAGGGCCTCCTAGGGAGCGCGCATGCACGCCACCCACATCTTTATCCATGTCATGGCGGGATCCTCGGGGGTGTCCCCCTCGAGTGACATCACACCATCCGGGTATTTAACCTATGCTTGTTTGCTAGCTCATTGAGTTAGCAAGGATTGGATTCATCTGGTCTAAGCTACTCTGTCTCTTTGTGCTGCTGCTGGAAGCTCTCTCTGCCCTTCGGGGTATTCTCTAACCTGGGTACCCACTCCTCGGGGGCCCTTTGCTTTCTTTCAGGTGCCTTACTGGGATCAGGTACTTGCTCCTCGAGGGCCTGCTCTCCCTGCCTCTGTGCCTGTAACCATCTACTTCTGCCTGGTGGAATCATCAACCTTACAGCTACCATCTAGTGAGTAATCTAATTCTCAGTCTGTCTCATCTACAGCTCTGCCGTGCTGGGAAACCTACACCTGGATCTCCCTATACCATCATGGTGAGATGGGTTCCCTCTGCCGAGGGTCTCTGGACTGTTACCTCTGGAACACCTCACTACTGCCACCTCTGGTGGTATACATCAGCTGTACAATAAAAGACAAAACTCTGTGTTTGTGCATCCTGAGTCTAGCCCAGTACTGTGGCTCCCCATGGGGCTCCTCTCCGTGGGCATGGTCATCTTCCACAGTACCCAAGAATCCACTCAAACACCTCAAAACCATAACAGATTGCTAACTTCAAGGATTTGGCTCAGCTCACCACATTGCAGGCCATTCCAGGCCTGGCCCAGCGAATCTCCAAACAGCAGAACACGCTGGAGAATTTGACTGCTGTATTTAACCAGCTGCACGCACAGATGAATTCACCAACCACCACAGGTGAAGAAGTTACACCACCAGAAGTGACGGTCAAGACAATTGTACCTCTACCTGCTCCAACATGCTTCTCAGGGGAAGTTTGGAAATATAGTGGATTTATCAACCAATGTTGCATGCACTTTTCCCTGCAACCTAATCATTTTCCTACAGCCTATGCCAAGACCACCTACATCTTGTCTTTTCTGGACGGAAGAGCATTGGCTTGGGCCTCTTCTCTGTGGGAGAGCGATGATCCTATCCTACATGATCTTGCCAGGTTCCTTGAAATGTTCAGATCAATTTTTGATGACCCTGCCCGGCACACAACTGCAGGATCTTCGTTGGTTCACCTGAATCAAGGTAGTAAATCTTTATCAGACTTCGCCATAGAATTCAAGACACTGGTGTCTGAATTACATTGGAACCCTAAATGCTTGAGGACCCTCTTCTTTGAAGGACTGAACTCTCGTTTGACAGACGAGCTGGCAGCTCGTGAGATGCCTGAGGCCTTGGCTGAACTGGTGAAGTTGGCAACAAGGATTGATCGCCGACTTCGTGACAAGGTTCAAGAGACCAAGACTCCCAGAAGACCTCTTCAGGGCGAAACTCGAGTTAAGTCTACACCCAGGCCTGTTCCCTCAGGTCCAGTTGCTGGCGAAGAAGAACCAATGCAATTAGGCCGCAGTCACCTGACGTCAAAAGAGAGAAGAACGCGGAAGAGGTTGGGACTATGCATGTATTGTGGACAAGCTGAACAAACATGCCCTATATGTCCGGGAAACTGGCAGACCTAAGTCCTGCGGGAGGACTCTTCTTAGGTCTAACTGCACCCTCTCCTCCACTCTCTCTTCTGTATCCTTAATTTGCGGACCCTTAGAATACCAGACTCTTGCCCTAGTGGACTCAGGGGCAGGAGGCAATTTCATTTTGAAACGATTAGTGGAGCACTTGCGGATTCCCACCACCACCATGATGTCTCCACTACTCCTATCTTCAATTCACGGGGAGCCCTTACCGGGCGAAGTGAACCAGCTCACCGAACCAGTGAATTTACGGACCGGTGCTCCTTCTTTGTAGTAGAGAAGGCCATGCATCCTGTAGTACTGGGGCTACCGTGGCTGCAGTAGCATATGCCTTAATTCAATTGGGCCACTCTGGAGCTTTCACGTTGGGGTCCAGATTGCCATGGTAAATGACTGAAGGAGGTCTCTCCTATACCCTGCATGCCAACTACCCCATTGATGCCTGGGTTGCCGCCTCAATATGCATCTTTTCTAGATGCATTTTCCAAAGAAGCTGCAGACGTACTACCACCACACAGATCCTACGACTGCGCCATCAATTTGAAGCCTAACACTGAACCACCCAAAGGAAGGGTTTACCCTCTCTCCGTGGTATAAAATAAAGCTATGTCTGAATACATACAGGAGAACCTTCAGAAAGGCTTCATAAGACCCTCCAAGTCTCCTGCCGGTGCAGGCTTCTTCTTTGTGGGGAAGAAGGACGGAACATTGTGTCCATGCACTGACTACAGAGGTCTAAACGAGATCACTGTGAAAGACCGCTATCCCTTACCAGTTATCTCAGAGCTATTTGATAGACTAAAGGGAGCCAAGATATTCTCCAAGCTTGATCTCAAGGGAGCCTATAACTTAGTTTGCATCCACTCTGGCGATGAATAGAAGACAGCCTTCAATACCCAGGATGAGCACTTTGAATATCTAGTGATGCCCTTTGCAACGCCCCGGCTGTCTTCCAAAACATGATGAACGACATTCTGCGTGATCTACTCTACAAATGTGTTGTTGTGTACTTAGATGACATCTTGATATTTTCCCAGGACATGAACACTCATCTGGAAGATGTCAATAGAGTGCTACAAAGACCCCACGAGAACCACCTATACGGCAAGTTGTCTAAATGCGAGTTCCACAAGGAATCAGTGCCTTTCTTAGGGTACATTGTTTCCAACCAAGGTTTCCAGATGGACCCACAGAAGCTGGAGAGCATTCAGAAATGGACACGACCCACAGGTCTAAAATGTTGCGTTTGTGCCTGTTCTCGCCCTTGCTCCACCCTCTCTACCTTAGTGGCGACTCCCTTCGGGTCTGACGGACAGATACTGCTGTGGATTCTCCTCGCCATACTTCCTGGAATCCCCGGGCTGGCCTGAGGCTGTGGATCCACCATGTTCTTGATGACGTAAGGGCGTGCGCGCACGCTCCAGAGTTTGTACCGGCAAGGGTGCGAACCTCAGGGGCGTCCCCCTGTAGTGACGTCATCCACTTCCACCTTAAAAGGTCTTTGCTTGCTACTACGAATCGAGTTAGCAAGGGGAATTCTTTCTCCGCTGCTCTGCCTCCACAACCTTACCTAGGGGTACCCGCTCCTCGGGGGCCCCGCTCTCTCTTCTTGATTTCAGATTGCTAAGATGGGATCTGGTACTCGCTCCACGAGGGCCTACGTCCCTAAATGCTCAGAAGACTCCTTACTACCTGGAAGCGATCGCAGACGTGAACACAGTGAGTTCTATTGCAGATGGGAACCGGTGCTCGCTCCACGAGGGCCTATGTTCCTAATCTCTGAAGACTCCCTTCTGTCTAAGACGTTATCGCAGGTACGGAGATTGTGAGTCATTATTGTAGATTGCAGATAGGAACCGGTACTCGCTCCACGAGGGCCCATGTTCCTAAATCCCTTCTCAAACTCTCTTCTATATCAGATGTATTATATACCTATATCCTGTGCATTACTATTATAGATTGCAGATAGGAACTGGTACTCGCTCCACGAGGGCCTATGTTCCGGGGACGCCGGAGGAGTGTGGCACGATGATGCCGCGGCAGCCAAACATCCAACAAGCAAAGAGGGAGTTGCCACAGAGGTAAGGTGGGCAGGGTGGAGACGTCAGGCAGCGATGGTTGCAACACTAGCTGGAGCTTCGCCATTAGCAACCCGGGGTTTCCGCAGGCTGAGTCCTTGAGTACCCAGACTGCCTGGCCGTAGGTGAACCTCGCAGGGTCTCCTAGAGAGGAAGTGCAGGGGAGTGCCCACCACGAACAAGGGTGCGCGGTCAATGTCCAAGCAAGAATGTCCAGAGGTGACAGGAGGCCAGAACAGAGTGTCCGAGTGGATAGCGAGGATCAAGGCCAGAGTAATAGTCCAGAATGGTCAGCCGAAGTAGGGATCAGTACTTGTAGTCAATCCCGGAGTTATCAGGTCAGGCAAAGGTCAAGTTCCAGGCAGCGGTCAGACGTGGTCAGTAGACAGGCAGAGGTCGGTTCCAGGCCGCGGTCAGACATGGTCAGTGGACAGGAAGAGGTCGGTTCCAGGCAGTGGTCAGATGTGGTCAGTGGACAGGCAGAGGTCGGTTCCAGGCAGCAGTCAGATTTATTTATTTATTTAGATTTTTTATATACCGGCATTCGAGACAGCAGTCACATCATGCTGGTTCACATAAAACAGGGGTGCAAAGTAAACATAACAATAACAATGGTGCTGAAAAGGCAGTTACATATAACAAGGTGATAAGAACTTGGCTTAGAGGAAGAGAAAGGACAGGTTATTAATTTACACAAGTAAACGATAGGAGATAAGGTCGACCATAGTGTAGATGGAGATTAGGGGTGGCTTGGAAGTATTAGATCAATTGACGTCTGGGAAGGCTTGTATGAATATCCAGGTCTTTAGTCTTTTTTTGAAGGTTGAGATGCATGGTTCTATTCTGAGATTTGAGGGTATGGAGTTCCATAACGGTGGGATGGCTGTAGAGAAAGCTCGGTCTCTTAGTGTGCTGTGTCTGGTAGATTTGGGCGGTGGTACCTGTAGCGAACCCTTGTATGCATCTCTTGTCGGTCTTGACGAATTGTGTAGTCGGAGAGGGATCTGTAGGTCAATGGGAGCCAGTTGGTGGATGTTTTTGTATGTGGTGAGAATGGCCTTGTATATTATTCTAAAGTGTATCGGTAGCCAATGGAGGTTCTTTAGAATAGGGGTTATGTGGTCCCTTCTCCTGGTATTTGTCAGAATTCGTGCAGCTGCATTTTGCACCATCTGAAGCGGTTTGGTGTATGAAGCGGAAGGCCAAGTAGGATGGTGTTACAATAGTCTAATTTTGAAAAAATGATTGCTTGCAGAATGGTTCTGAAATCTTGGGCATAGAAAAGAGGTCTAATTCTTTTCAGAACTTGTAATTGATAGAAACAGTCTTTGGTGGTTTTGTTAATAGTGGCTTTGAAATTCAGGCGATTATCAACTAGGACTCCTAGGTCTCTCACTTGTGTGATTGTTGGCGTGGCTTGCTGTGCAGAGGTAATGGGGTTGTTCTCTGAGGCGATGAGCAGTAGTTCAGTTTTGCCGGAATTTAATACCAGGTTTAGGCTGGTGAGGAGGAGTTTAATTTTTTGAAGGCATGTATCCCAGTAAGCCAGAGTTTTTGCGAAGGAATCCTTAATGGGTATCAGGACCTGGATATCGTCCGCATAAAGGAAGTGTTTGAGGTTGAGGTCTGTGAGTAGTTGGCATAATGGTATAAGGTAAATGTTAAATAAAGTAGGAGACAGGGAGGACCCTTGTGGGACTCCTACTGACGACGGGTGTAGAGAGGATTCTTTGTTCTGGATCTTGACCTTGTATCCTCTGTTGCTGAGAAAGGATATGAACCAAGATAGTGCTGTGCCTGAGATGCCTATGGCGGTTAACTGGTTAATGAGTAGGGAATGATTGACGGTGTCAAAGGCTGAAGAAAGGTCCAGTAGGATCAATAAGAAGGCTTGACCTTTATCGAGGCCCAGGATGAGGTAATCTGTTAAGGAGATGAGGAGGGACTCCGTGCTTAGTGTTTTGCGGAATCCGTATTGTGATGGGGATAGGAGGTTATTTTCTTCAATGTAGTTTGAGAGTCGGGTGTTCACCAATTTCTCCATAATCTTGGCTATGAAGGGGAGGTTGGCGATCGGTCTGTAGTTGTTTGGGTCATTAGGATCTAGATTAGGTTTCTTGAGTAGTGGTTTGAGAGAGGCCAATTTTAGGTCATCTGGGTAAGATCCTTGTGTTATTGAGCAATTTATGATGTCTGACAGGGATTTGGCGATGGAGTCAGGAATTGATAGAAGCAATTTCGAGGGGATGTGATCCGAAGGGTGAGAAGATGGTTTCATTTTCCGTAGTATACCTTGGATCTCAATGGAAGAGGTGAGTTCTAGTTCTTCTAAGCGGGTATTTTTGAAGGCGGTCTGAGGTGGTGTTGAAGTAGATGTGATGTTATGGGGCAGCTGAGTTAGTAGTTTGCTTATTTTGTTATTGAAAAATAGCGCTAGTTCTTCCGCTTTAGATTTGGCTTGGTTGAGAGCGATTTCTGATGGGTTTATTTGTGTGAGGTTAGAGACGTAGCTAAAGAGGGCTTTAGCGTCGAAGATTAGATGGTGGATCTTGGATGCGTAGTAGTTCCTCTTGGATCTTAATGTATTGGATTTATATTGGTGAAGAGTTGATTTATAGGTAGATAGGGTGATGGTGCATGGGTTTTTACGCCATTTGGCCTCATTTTGTCTTAGCAGTAGTTTAAGCTTTCTTAGCTCTAGGGTAAACCATGGTTGTCTTTTGGAAGAATTGGGGTGAGGTTTTTTAGTTGTCAGAGGGCATAACTTGTTGGCTATTGATTCCGTGATGTTGTTCCAAGAACGAAGCGCTGAGTTCGGATTAGTGCAGTCTATTTGGGTGAGATGTGATGATAAGTGGTTGCTAAGATCTTCTATGGTGCATGTTTTTCTGTAAGTGAAGCAATGTGAGGGTATGCGAGATGGAATGGTATCTTTTATTGAGAATGAGGAAGTTATGAGGGAGTGATCTGACCATGGTACCTTCGTGCAGGTGGGGTGCTGGACCAGTTTGATTGCAGTATTGACGAAGATAAGGTCTAATGTGTGTCCGGCTTTGTGAGTGGATTTGTTAACTAGTTGAGTGAAACCTAAAGCGGAGTATGCTGTGAGTAAGGCTTCGCAGTTAGGTGATAATATGGAGTTGTCAACGTGCAGGTTGAAGTCACCTAAGATTATAGCTGGGGCATCTAGATTGATAAGGGAAGTAGTTATTTCGACCAGAGGAGAGGCGTCTATTTCCAGTACACCTGGAGGAGCATAGACAAGTAGAATTTGGAGTTTGTCTGAACAGAAGAAGCCAAATTCGAGTTTCGAGTCGGTATTGGTGGAATGCTGAGTGAATCTGAGGTCCTTTTTTGTAGCTAGGAGGATTCCTCCTCCTTTCTTTTTTCCCTGGCGTGGGATGGAGAAGAAGTTGTATGTCTCTGTGGGTAATTGGTTGATTATTGCAGTGTCTGAAGGTTTGAGCCATGTCTCAGTAATTGCGCATATATCCGGTTTCACATCGATGAGATAGTCGTTTAGTATTACTGCTTTCTTAGTTAGGGATTGAGCATTGAACAGTGTTAATGAGAATAGTGTGAGGCCTAGCAGTTGGGTAATGGGAGTGATCATGATTGGAGAGAGGGATTTAAGGTTGTGGTGATGGGCGTGTCGAGTTGAATGTCCTTTGGAAGATGGACAGTGTGGGAGGATTGGGATTGGGAATGATGGAGACATTCTTCCCAGATTGCTGGAGTGGAAGCTGGAGCGGCTTGAATTGAGTGGAAGCTGGAGCGGCTGGAGTGGATGCTGGAGCGGCTGTAGTGGAGTGGATGCTGGAGCGGCTGGAGTGGAGTGGAAGCTGGAGCGGCTTGAATTGAGTGGAAGCTGGAGCGGCTGGAGTGGATGCTGGAGCGGCTGTAGTGGAGTGGATGCTGGAGCGGCTGGAATTGAGTGGAAGCTGGAGTGGATGCTGGAGCAGCAGGAGTGGAAGCAGGAGCGGTTGGTTGAATGCTGAAGTGGCTGTAGTAGGTGCTGGATTTATACCAGGCAGTGAAGTCTGTTTGGCTCAGTATTTTTTTATTTTTTATTGCTGGCGGCTACCGTATTATGGATGTGATTGCCTCCGTGGGTGTGGGTCGGGGCTCCCTCGGGGCTGCACGAAGGGGCGAGAGCAAGCAGAGGTCAGTACCGTGAAATCAGTCCGAAGGGTACTACCAGGTATGGAGAGACGAAGGAACAGGAGATGCTGGAACAGGAGACACTGGAACAGGCAACTAGAGACACCAGAGTGTACGACCCAATTGCCAAGGCCTGGGCTAGGGACTGAGCCCTTCTATATATACCGGGCTCAGTTGATGTCAGATTTGGGCGCTGCCCGTGAGTTTCCCACGTTTGGCCCTTTAAAGTTTGAAGAGCTCCACACGCGGATGGTAGGGGGCAGGGCCGACGCCGAAGAGGACACCGAGCCCTGGCATGAGGAGCGCTGTGAGGGAGAAGGCCCCAATGGGCCAGGGGACATTCTTGGAGGCCGCGGCCGAGCAGCGCAGGGACTGAGGGAGGAACTAGTGGACGATCGTTCCAGGTGAACAGGCCCAGTCGCGGCACCAACACGGCCGGGAAGCGCAACAGTACTCCCTCTTCTAGGCCTCCCCCTTATCAGCCTGGGCTTCTCAGGATGGGTCCGGTGGAACTCAGCGAGGAGGTCCTTGTCATAGATGTGATGGGAGGGCTCTCAGTTCTCCTACGGCTCGAAGCCCTCCCACGACAGGAGGTACTCCCAATGGCCTCTACGTTGCCGGACATCCAGGACCCCTTTCACCTGGAGGATGTCTTTGGGTTCAGCGGCAAGTTGGGAAGGTGCAGGAGGCCTTCGAGGCCAGGTCAAGACTAGTGGCTTCAATAAAGAGACATGGAATGTGTTGTGGATTCCCATGGAAACGGGATGTTGCAGCAGAGGTGCATAACCCCACTGGTTCAGAATTCATCTGTCTGAATGCGAAGAAATCTAAATTTTGCACAGAGAGTATCTTAGCAGAGGAGGGAGGTTTATTTCCTTGCCTTTTGTCACAAATTCAGTATCTCATCTTAACTGCTTCAGCATTTCAGCCGGTCAAGCATAAACCTTTGCCACAGCCACACAAAAGAGGGCAGGGAAAGAGAAACTGATAGACTATGGTTTTTCAGTAAGAGACTGGAACCAGGTCCGCTTTCTGTTTAGTACGAAGTAAACCATTTAAGGAAGCTCTCCACGCCTTACTCACACTGCAGTGTTCATGTATTTGTCATCCTACCAGCTCCACCATCAAGAGGGACTTTTTCATTTTCTTGTTTTTTTTCACACACAATTTTGTGTTTGGGACAGGGTGTGCACCCTTTACAAACTGGTGACACTGGGGTGTATTTGTCGCCCCCCCCCCCCCTTTTTTGACTTTTTGAGTACTCAGGGGTAAAGAATTTTTGAAAGCTGTGTACCTCACTGCTTCCCCCCCAACCTTTCTCTATTAGCATTCCTTATTTTTTTTTTTACTATCCATATGAGTACATTGGTTGCCCTGGCTTATATACAGTGTTATTTTTGCATTGCTAGATTTAAAATAAGCAAACTGTTATTATTTGTAAGGGTTTTGGGTGGATCCTTGGACCTGTGGCAGGTGACCACGCCCACGGGGAGAAGTCCTGTGAGGGGCCACAGGTCAGGCTCAGCGTAGGAGATACACACACACTAGTTCTTTTATTATACAGGATTGGTGAACCACCAGAGGTGGCAGTAGTGAGCTGGAAAGTAGCCCGGTTGGGCTTGTAGTCCCTCAGGCTCTGGAACAGCGATCCCACAATGGCTGCGCTGTAATAGAGAGAACTGATATTGTGAGTAGTGGCAGGATATGCAGAGTTCAGGAATAGAACCTCGTTGGTAATGTACTCACGCAGCGGTCTCTCAGTGAGGAGCACAGGAGCTGGAGTAAAGGCAGGCCCTCAAGGAGCGAATACCTGGTTCCAGGGAATAGCTCTGAGAGATAGAGATGTTATACAGATGTTATAGGCAGCGGTGTCTTCCTGGCAGAAGTGGAGTCCAAATAGCGAGTCCAGGAACATGGGCCCTCGAGGAGCGAGTACCGGTTCCAGACTGCGACCTGAAAGATAAGAAAGAGAGAGAGGCTCCCGAGGAGCGGGTACCCCAAATAGAGTAGGTCCAAAGGAGGCAGAGTTGCAAGGTATGGAGAGCGAATCCCATCCGTTAGAAAACCTTTGCTAACTCGATTAGCTAGCAATCGCGTAGGCCATTTGTATCCTGGATGCATGACGTCATCACAGGGGGATGCACCCGAGGTTTGCGCCACTGAAGGTACTTGAAGCAGGGCTGCGTGCGCCCTACGGCAGCTGAATAGCATGGCGGGAGGCAGCGACCAAGCCGGTCCGGGAACGCCGGAGGACGGCAGGCAGACGCCGTGGCAGCCAAACGTCCGTCAACTGCAGGAGGAGTCGCCAGAGAGGTAAGGAGGGTGGAGTGGAGACGTCGGGCAGCGACAGTCGTAACACAAACTGCAAGTTTATATTATACTTTGCTACTGTACTTTTCCCATTTAATGTTCTGGTTGGATTTGTCTTCTTACAAATACTAGTGAAAAGGTTAATTACTGTTTTATTCTGGTGTGATGATTTTATCTGGTCTGTGTTGCACAAGTGAGAGGTTGTTTGGAAAGGGTACAGAATTGTGATATCAGGGTGACTGGGGCCCTGTTTCATCCCCACTCAGGCTAAGAAACAACCAGCATTGAAATGTTTGGTCAACAACATAGACCCATCCTCAACCCAGCAGCCAGAAGAAAACAGATCCAGTGAAAATGATCAGCAGATCCCAACATGCCCCATCAAAGTGGCCAAAGGAGTAAGGTACCCATCACTCAATGTTCCTATGAAGCATTACGCTGTCCTGGGACTGAGGGGCAGATGCTTTGGCCAATCAGATGCAATGGTGTGCAGGCAATGGCAGGAGGTGTAGCCCAGGACTAGAAATTTTGTGTGTTCGTGACAAATAATGGACTGGGGATCCCATGGTGTGGTGAAAAGTTATAGGCTAGGGGATGACTGGTGATTTGCCAAAGATGAAAACAGGAGGGAAGAGGAAATAAAACTAAGGCAGGCTATGGAGACCCCCGGTGAAGCTGCATCAGAGTCATTTTCCATCTTCAGCTCACTGCCAAGTACAAGTGAATCTCGTGGAAAGAGGCCTGGCCACAGAGCATGAGTACGTGAGAGAGCATGTATGTGAATGGGAGAATGTGTGTGTATGAAACAGCATGTATGAGTGGGAGAAAGGGGGCATGTGTGCATGTGAGAGCGTTCATGTATGCGAGTGGGAGAAAGCATGTATGAGAGTGGGAATGTGCATATGCGACAGAGAGCATATGAGGGGGAGAATGTGTATAAGCCTGAATGAGAGAGACAATGTGTATGTGAAGGAGAGAGTGTGAATAGCAGAAACTGGATGCTATTCGGCAAATAAGGAGGGAGTAGCATACTCTTCCCCCCCAATCCTCAAATGTCTGGGCCAGGTCAAAGGGGACGATGGATTAGCGTAACGCGAAGTGAATGAGTTAGCGCTCATCACATGCAAATGCATGTGAATGAGGCTATTACTCATTCACTCCAAATGCAAAAACATAAATGTGCGTCGGTTTTCATAACCGGCTATCTGCCAGTAATGAAAATGGCTGCCGATAAACTCGGCGGCCGTTTTCATTACTGGCAGGTTATGAAAACCGAAGCCGAGTTTACCGGCGTCAGTCTTCATAACCGGCAGCTGCAGTGGGTCGCATTAGCAAGGAGCAGCTAGGGTCGCGCAAGTGACCCTAGCGCCTCTTTCCTAGCACGACCCCCTAATTTACATACTGCATGGCGCCCTCCTTGTGAGTGTCATGCGTGCATTAAGAAAGCATCGGCCCCAAAGTTCATCACCCTACCCAGCATGTGTGTGAGGGACGCTCATGAAACCGCACAACTAAGAAGCAAACTCGTGTCTCTGCTCCAGCTCCTCCGCTCCCCATCATCACGCAAAAGGCCATAACCCGCGTTTCCTGAACCACAAAATCAACACCGCTACAAAGAGGGGAAAAAAGGTTTCGAAGAGCACGGAGCACCACTCTATTTGAGCACTTTCTCCAGCTTGCAGCATGGGCCTTCTCCCCAAGGCGTCAGCAGTGGCATCAGCCAGCTCGATCCTCCCCCACCCAAGTCTCATCCGCCAAGCTGAGGAACAGTGGCTGTGACCTAGCTCCCAACATCAACATCCCCATCTACTCGCGCCATACACCCCAAGACACCGTCGGGACTCGCGCAGTCCATCTTGAAAGCTGATTAGCTGAACTATGCTTGCTCACTCTGCCCCGCCCCTGGCCAGGAAAACAAACCACAACGAAGCAAACCGCTCCTACCCTCGCTTTGCCGCTGTGCACTTGCCAAAACATCCCCGCCCCCTCTCCTCAGCGCGTCAGAGACCGCTGGTCACGCGAGGGATTCAGGGCTGAGCCCGGAGAAGCTCCCGCGTTTCTGCTGCGAGCTGACAGCCCCGCAGGCAGCCTTAATACGCGAAGCACGTTCCGACGTGCCTCTTTCATTCCCCGGCCTAATCCCTATCGCAGGTGTTACGTTTTGTCTTCACGGTTCTTTTTGTTAAACTTCAGCATTAAAATTGTAACCAGTCGGGCCCGCACAGACAATTGTTAATAAAAAATAGCAGCATTTGGCCTGCCATTTAGTAACCCCGAAGCAGGAGCCGCAGGAATCCCCTCTGCTAGGCCCTTATTCTGAACCAGTGAGTGGGCGGAGAATGAACTGGGGCGGGGTAAAGACATGATGAACGGGGGGCTGGGGAACAATTACGTCGTCTCCTGGCCCAGGAATCACTATTTGCCAGCTGCTCTTCGGGTATAAGGCTCCATAGTTGCCCAACCGCAGGCGTCTTCTTCTGACAAAGGATGCGGTGGATGTGGGGACTCCTGCGGCTTCGGAGAGCCGCTGCCTCCGTGAGTAGCGTTGCTTTCGCCCGATCGCTGCCTCTTCGGGGCTTTGCAGGGAAACATTCCTTGGCTGGATTTTGATCTGAGGGTTTATTTAGTATAGGAGAGTTTAAAGTCTTGCACTAGAAGCTGCTCGTGCCGCGAGCAGAGATTAGCTGATTGTTGAAAAAAGGGCAAATGTTTAACTTTCACAACTGACCCTACTTACTCTTAGTGGATCAAAAGCTTTGAGCCCCTTCCTCGATTTTCTGTTCAAGGTTACTTGCTAACTGCGGTGGCAGTTATTCCTGTCTGGAATACTTTTAAGAGATCGTCCACTTTGCAGCTCCCCCAGGTTTAAGGCAGAGGTTTAAGGGGCATGGCAATGATGTTTAAACGGCTTGTGCTTACACATTTTGGGGCGAGTGCAATATCGCATGGTTATGCTAACGTGTGCACAATCACCTATCCTGTGCGCCCGATGCTATATTTAAATGAGCTGCTGCGTAAAAAGGCGCTAGGGAATATTGTGTCCTTAGTACTCAAATACATCGAGCACCCAGGAGACGTGGCTAAACGGGCGCTCAAGAGGAGCGTCTGTTTTATCTCGCTGCATATAATTTACACACACAATATATACTGCAAAATTGGCCTGGAGCGTGCACATTGTGCAGCCAGAATTTTTTTTTTATTCGAGCCCTTATATTTATACTTAAATTTTAATCTCTGCAAGCAGTTTTTTTTTTTTTTTTCATGTGCCCTTGTCTTGCCAGATGCCAGCCCTGGAGCTGGCATTAAATCATTGGGTGCCCTGGATTTTCTGCATTGCAGGGTAATAGCTAATAGAAGTGTGATTCCCTTCATTATCTGCCCACCGCGGGAAATTTCATTTTTCCGCGGTTTGGGCCAATTTTATTTCGTCTGCTCCTGAAACGATGCCCGACACCTACCCCAACCCTTCAAATTGAATTAATTGCAACCCCCCCAAGACTTACCGAAAGTCCCTGTTGGTCCAGCGGGGGGGTCCCAGGAGCCGGCCAATGGCACTGATAGCCCTGTCACACGGTAAAGGCAAAGGGCCATCGCTCCTGGGTCTCTGCTAGACCACCAGGGACTTTTGGTAAGTCTTGGGGGGGGGGGGGGGTGTCGGGAGGGTGGGAGGTTGCAATTCAATTTATTTATTTATTTATTTTAAATTTTTATATACCGGAATTCCTGTATGCAATACAAATCAGTCCGGTTTACAAGTAACGAAAGAGGTTGCCCTGGTCTGGGAAGTTAGACCTGGGTTTTTTTACATAGAACATGGAACAATAACAATAAACCATTGAACATTATTACAAATAACATAGAGTGTAACAATAGTTAACAGATTTAACCTTTTTTACAAGGAACTTTAGTAGCGAATATGGTCTGCAGTAGACGGTTATATAAAGGTGAATAATGACTGTTAGAATTGTGAATAAGCAATTACGGTATGAAAATTAAGTGGCAAGGTGTTGGTGATACCCTGCAATGGTTGGATCTGAAAGTCAGGAGGAGGTGCCTATTGGAAAGCTTGCCTGAAGAGCCAGGTTTTTAACCTTTTTTTGAACTCTAGTAGATTGGATTCGAGTCGAAGGTCTGGTGGGAGCGCATTCCATTGGTGTGGTCCCGCAGTGGAGAGTGCTCTTTTTCTTAGTGTTGATTTGGCAGGAGCTGCAGCTAATGTGCCTTTGTAGGCGCTTCTGATGGGTCTGGAAGATAAGTGTGGACGAAGTTGGGTTTGTAGAGATATAGGTGCGACGTTATGAATTGCTTTATGAATGATGGTTAATGTTTTATATAGGATTCTCTGTTTGATGGGTAGCCAGTGGAGGTTGCTCAAGATGGGGGTAATATGGTCTCTTCTCTTCGTGTTAGTTAGGATTCTGGCTGCGGCATTTTGTACTATCTGTAGGGGTTTGATGCTGTTGGAGGGGAGGCCAAGTAAGATTGAGTTGCAGTAATCAAGTTTCGAAAAAATAATGGATTGAAGTACGAGGCGAAAGTCATTGAAGTGAAGGAGTGGCTTTAGTTTCTTTAGGACCTGTAGTTTAAAGAAGCAGTCCCTGGTGGTTGTGTTTATGAATTTTTTTAGGTTAAGTTGATTGTCCAGCCATGCTCCTAGGTTCCTGACGTCAGCAGAGAGCTCAATGTTTAAAGATGTGGTTTGTGTCAGGTTAGGTGTGTGGGTGTTCGGGTTGTGTGAAATCAGTAGCAACTCTGTTTTGCTGGAGTTTAGAATCAGGTTCAGGCTGGAGAGTACTTGTTTAATTGGTTGAAGACAATTCTCCCAGTAGGCGAAGGTTTTTTGAATAGATTCTGTGATAGGGATGAGGATCTGGATGTCGTCTGCATAGAGGTAATGAGTAAGTTTAAGCTGTGATAGCAGATGGCAGAGGGGGAGGAGGTAGACGTTGAACAGGGTGGGAGAGAGGGAAGAACCTTGAGGTACACCTTGGTCTGATAGGATGGGGTTAGAATCCTTGTTATTAATTCTGACCTGGTAAAACCTGTTTGATAGGAATGATTTGAACCAACTGAGAGCTGTGCCTTTAATTCCTATGTTTGATAGTTGTTCCAAGAGTTGTGAGTGATTTACCGTGTCGAACGCTGAGGATAGGTCTAGTAGGACCAGTAAGAATGATTGTTTTTTCTCAAGGTTCAAAAGTAAATTATCAGTGAGAGAAAGCAAAAGAGACTCTGTGCTTAGTGATTTTCGAAAACCATATTGTGCAGGGGAGAGAATGTTGTATTCCTCGAGATAATCGGAAAGTTGTTTGTTTACGGCTTTTTCCATCAATTTGGAGATCAGGGGCAGGTTTGCAATGGGTCTGAAGTTAGCTGGGTCCGTTAGTGATGCATTTGGTTTTTTCAGTAGGGGTTTGATGATTGCAAGTTTTAGTTGGTTAGGAACTGTGCCCATGGCCAAAGAGGTGTTGATGATTTCTGCAATAGGTTTTGCGACGGTGCTAGGGATGGCAGTGAGCAGATTGGTAGGGAGTGGGTCCGATGGATGTGCAGATGGTTTAATTTTTTTAAGTAAATTTTCAATCTCCATGGCGGATGTGGGCTCGAATGACTTTAGTCTAGAATTCAGAGTGGGTTGGTATGAGCTATGAGGTATTGGTAGAGTTTGATGGGTTGTGAGGGAGCTAGTGAGGTTTGAGATTTTTGTTTTGAAGTAGGTGGCTAATTCGTTGGCCTTGCTGAGCGCTAGTTGGTCTGGAATGGATGGTGGTGTCGGTTTGGTGAGAGATGATACGTAAGAGAATAACGCTTTAGAGTCGAAGATGAAGTTATGAATTCTTTTTGCATAGAAGTCCTTTTTTGTTTTGTGTATGGCGTTTCTGTAGGTGTTGAGTGTGGCTTTGTAGTCCAGTCTGGATGTGGGTGTAGGGTTGATTCTCCAGCTTTGTTCTTTGTTTCGTAATTTTTGTTTTAGGGCTTTGAGTTCCGGGGTGAACCATGGTTTTCTGTTGTCTCGTGCCGATTGGATTACTTTTGAGGAGGTTGGACAGAGTTGATCCGCTATTTTGTTCGTGAGTTTGATCCATGAGGTGGTGGCTGTGTTGGCGTCTGAGAGGTCTATTTGTTTGAGATCTTTGGAGCAGTGTTCTGAGAGTAACTCCAGAGAGCATGGTTTCCTGAAATGAATGGTGGTTTTGGAGATGTTTGGAGGTGGTGAGTTTTTCATTTTGAGGGTTGTGTCTATGATCTGATGGTCTGACCAGGGGATTGGTGTGCAGGTGGGATTGGTATGGATGGACCAGCTATCGTTGATAAATATGAGGTCTAATGTATGACCTGCTTTGTGGGTGGGCCCGCTGATTATTTGTGAGAATCCAAGATGACTGAGGGAGGAAAGGAAGGTTTCGCAGTTAGTAGATTGAGGGATGGAGTCCACGTGAATGTTGAAGTCTCCCAGTATGATGGTTGGTTTGTCTGAGTTTAGGTGTTTGGCTATTATCTCTATAAGAGGGGAGGGGTTAGCCTCTAGAGTTCCTGGTGTGGCGTAGATGAGGAAAATTTGTAGATGTTGAGATTTGAATATGGAGCATTCAAGATTTGAAGTGGCGTAAGATAGTTGTAGGGTTATGCCCAGTTGTTTTTTTGCAGCAAGTAGAATTCCTCCTCCTTTCTTTTTTGGTCTGGGTATTGAGAAGAGGTCGAAGGATTGTGTAGGTAATTGGTTGGTTAATGATATGTCCGTGGGTTTTAACCAAGTTTCTGTTATTGCACATATGTCAGGGTTGTTGTCAATGAGGTAATCATTGAGAAGGTGCATTTTTTTGGAAAGTGACTGTGCATTGAATAAGGTTAAAGTGAATAATGAGAGGCCTAGAAGTTGTGTAATGGGAGATGTCATGATGTTGATGAGTCTTTGTTGTCTGGGTGTCTGAATGGGGTCTGGTGGAGAGTTATTTCTGGGTTTTCTCTTGAGTATGGGGATGGAGTGGCAGTGTGTCATTGTATGCTGATTTGCTAGTGTTATAACAGGAAGGTCTGTGACCGGTTATGTTCAGAATCTGCTAGGATGGATGCTGGAACAGCTGAAGAGGATGCTGGAACCTGTGGAGTGGATGCTGGAATAGCTGGAGTGGATGCTGGAACCTGTGGAGTGGATGCTGGAAAGCTGGAGTGGATGCTGTGAGGGCTGGATAGCATGCTGATTTGTCTTGGTGGACTCTGGTGAGATTGTAAAGGGTGCAGTATTTTGGCTGGAAAGGAATGGTAGAGATGTTTGGAAGTGGTTGGTGCGTGCTGGCTTTATTCGTTCCGAGAACTCCGTTTGTCCATGGTCGTTGGCATTTGTATAAGTTATATTTTCCTCTGAGGATGGGGATAGTGGCTTCCTCGGGGCTGAGACGAAGGGGCGAGACAAAGGGGCAGGCCCCTTTGTCGCGCTCCTTAGGCGCGCGACGCAGGCGCGCGGCGCCGGGCTTAATCGAATTTAAAGCCCCTCTGGGCTGGTTCCTATTGGAGGTTGGCTTCGGCGGTTCGCGATTGGCTGCGGTAGGTTGCTAGAGGCGGGTCTATCTCCCTCTATTCAGTGCGGATGGAACGGCGTCTGGCCGGCGCGGCAGGCCTCGTGGTCGCCCACGGACTCAGCGGGGGGAAGGGAGAGGTTGACTGGCCTTACCCCGATGGGTCTGTGGCGCCGACCGCGCAGGCCCTCCCTCGATCCCGAGAGCGTTTTGAAGGGTTGGGGTGTGTTTGGGGTTGGGTTTTTTTTTTATGTGCCCTTTCTCCCCTCCCCCTAAACAATAAGAAAACCACATGAAATTTTGTGGGTTTTCTTATCATTTCATCGCCCCCCCCCCCCCCCGAAACGCGACAAAACAGGAAATATCGTCTCTATTTCCTTGCAAATGAATGCACATACCTAATAGCTAATAGCCTTATCTACATGGAATTTACATGTGATGAGTACTATTTGCTATATGTTTGTTTGGGCGTGCATTTTGGACGCGCTAATGCCCTTATTGCATCGGGTGCTACTTTAGTGCGTCCAAAATGTGCGTCCAACTGAGTGTAAACCTGCGTGCTAGGCTGGGCGCACTGTTCTTATCTTCCATATAGTTATTAAAACCCTACTTTAATTTTGAAAATGCAGTACCAAATACCAGTTCCAGAAAAAGAGAACAGCTTATCTTAACGGCCCTTGTTTTAAGTTTTTCTGCAGCGGTTATAGGATGGGGAGAAATTGCTGTGCTTTTTCCTAGTCTGTGTCAGTGGCGGTGTAGTAGTGCTTCTTAACTCAAGACTTGAGGACCACCTGGTCAGTGTGGTATTCAGGAAATATAATGGTAAAGGAGGGCAGGAAAAACCATCCAACCTGCTCAGTTATTCAGTCCACACTTAAATAAACATCTTAGTTGTTAGTCACCCTGGGGCATTTTGCCGACTGCTTGTTCAGCACATAAACCATGGCCTGACTATTGCACCAGAAAATAATATGCTTATCGTGCAACCTGTCTGCCCATAGTACCAACACCACTAGTATAGGGAGTAGCTCGAGGAATGTGATGATTGCTGTTAACCCCACCTCGACCCAGGAGGCGGGTTATGATGCCGTACACCATGCACTCTGGCAGTATAAACCAAATCCCTATCTTTCTAAAACATCTGTTTGTATGTTCAAGTCATGGTTGGATATCGGGGGCTCCTGCCATACGAACATGCCATTGTAACTGCTCAGAAAGGAAGACCATAGGTATAAGTCTTCCCTCATAGGCTTGGATATTCTGTTATCACCAGAGGAGGTCAGGACAGCCTCTTCAATCCTGGCAGGCTGAAGTCCATAAGCAATGAGGCATGTCCACCACTGTCAACATCTTCATTAAGAACTGGAGGCAGAGGTAAGGGGGTCAGTGTTGAGGCCAATAGTACTACATTCCTGTCTTTCTCCTTGCCTGCTACTGTGCTTACAGGATGTACTTTGCTCTTCTCTTTTGCACAATGTGTTCTTCTTTAATAGGAGCTGGTTTACTCTCTTTTGTTCTACGTTAAGCAAGGATGCTCGGAGTCCAGCTCAATGCCCAGAAAACGCATGGTGGTGGCTGAGCCTTCAGTCTTCTCTTGGGCCAATGGTACGCCAGTCTTTGACTACTCCTTGAAAAACATGGAGGTGTTGCGCCACGGACTTGGTTCTGGCTGGAACGACGAACAGGAATTCATCAAGGTAGTGGATGATGTTGTCTATGCCTGCTACTCTCCTGGCCACCCAGTGCAAGAAGGAACTGAATGACTCAAAATAGGAGCAGGACAAGGAGCACCCCATGGGCATACACTTGTCAAAGTAGAATTGCCGGCGGAACTTGAATCTCAACAGCGGGAAGCTCAATGGGTGGACTGATAACAGATGGAATGCTGACTCTGTCGGTTTTAGCCATTATTGCTGCCCTTCTGTACCTCAGAAGGGATGTGGTACTGTCAAATGAAGTATATTGGACGGAGCATTCCTCTTGAGGCACATAGTCATTAACGGAGAGTCCTGAAGGGTAAGAGAGGTTCTGAATAAGTCTGTATTTTCCTTGCTCCTTTTTTTGGGACCACCACCAGAGGCAATAACACCATTTCGCGGAAAGGGGTGGTGGAGAAAGGACCTGCCATTCTGCCTGAAGCAAGCTCAGCATTCAATTTGTCTTGCATGATCTTGGTGTGACGCGTCGTAGAGGGGGTGGTGTTAGCCACTGAGTTGCAAATACGGCCTTGGTAAGGGATTCTAAATCTGTCCCGGAAGCCCTGCTCAATCCTTGTCGCCTCATCTTCTGGGTTATAGGGCAGGCTGGTCCAGCATTTTATCCAGTCTGATCAGTGAGGGAGCTTTCTGAAATCCCTGAATGTCATTGCCCTGGGGCAGAACTCCTGCTCTCCTGGTTCATTTAGTTGCCGGATGGGGGGCAGTGCAAATTGAGCAAACTTGCTTGACCTTGCAATCCTTGAAGGCGCAAGATGACTTGTTAAAGCACCAGCAAGTATTGCTTGGAGTATTCACAGACCCGACCGGTGTCGCTGTTGAGGTGGCAGGTTTCTTTGACAGACTCTGGCCACCAGTGTCGACCACCTTATTTGTCATTTGCTTCAACCAGAGACTTACATCTTGAGTCTCCCAGGACATGAATCGATTTCCCTCCATCGAATCCCAGAAGCACTCATAATTCAGCCAGACCCATCCTTTGTATTCCCTGTATGCCTCCAAAATAGTGTCAGCGTAACTGAGCATGGGGCCACATTGTGATGGATCATTATTGTCAAAACTGCTCACACCCAGTTTATAATGTTCCGTGGAACCTTCGTGTCATTGCTTGGAGACGATTCGGCCTTCTTGGCCTTTCTCCTGTTGCATGGCCTCAGTCTTCCTTCCATAAGCTGGAAGATGTCGATGTATTGCCGTTTCCTTATCTTCCTGTGTAGTGACCTAGGCATGCTCTCCCACAACTGGGATAAACTCGTCAGCGCCGGAGAGACTTTAGCTGCCGCTTTGCTGTGCTGTCCTCGTCCGAACTCTTGGAATTGGAAGTTGTACTAGAACTACTGGAGCTGGAACTGTCTCTGTGCTTCCATTTCCTCTTCCTCTTTTTCTTTGCCGCTTGCGCCACCGCTCTCCCAACCACTGGAGACAGTGAAGAAGAGACTGCCCCCCCCCGACAACTCACCCTTTGGTTGCTCTCAGCTGTGCCCTGCAGCTTCTGCCTCTGAAGGGGCCACCCTTGTCATACTCTGTATGTCATCCGGACCTTCAGCCTCGGCGTTGATAGTGGTGGTACTTTCTCGGGGTTGTACCTCAAGTTCCATATGCTGATTGATGCTAGCTTTGCTGCCAACTTGTTGCACCGGTGTCGTGCAGCTGATGTTCATCAATGGGGTGCCGGCAGATCTCTCCCAATCTTCCTGAGCAGAATTCCCCTCTTGTTGTCCTGGCCATTGCACCCATGGGTATGGTGTACACTGGGCACCACTGCAACATGGCGCTATAAATGTGTGTGTTGATGCTCCAATTACTGGGCGGATACCATGGCCCGCTCGGCCAGGAATTAGGAAGTCCTGCTCTGGGGAGAAACTAGCACCGTGGGGGAAGTCGTGCTGAAAGGAGGGCTATGCCAAGGGAACCTTAGAGAAGGTCAGTGTGAATCCATTTGGTCACTGGTGAAAAGGGGTCACCCTTGGCAGCACTGAGCCCTTTAAATGCCACCGAGACGTAATCAGAAGCGGCTGGGGGGCCAGCCGCTCCCGATGACATGCCAGCGGAAGCCCGCCTGAAAGAGGTGGCCCCAAGCTGGTGCCCACCCCATCTAGGCGCCACTGTCATTGGTGACGGCCAGGGAGCTGGCCGGCCTTGATGATGTCGGGGGGGGGGGGGGGGGGGAGGTGATGGCCGCGTGCATGGCTCAGTCCCATGTCACTCGCGGGCTCCGGGCATTTTGGTGCGGGCTCGCACATTTCCTCTAGGACTTTTAGTTAAATACACAATTTGCTGCCTCTTAAATAACCCAGTTGTTTGTTTGATTCTGTCATGAAGGTATGATCTACTATTACTAGTGAGCCTTCCAGGCCCTTGTGTTATCTGCTACATAGACCCTGTCACATGAGCACCTGCATTTCTACTAGCAATTCTAGTGTATTACAGAACTTGCAGGTTGCTAGACAAACCTAGCTACTTGTTAGTTCTGCTGTCTCAGACAACCCGGCAACATGGATGCCTTTGTTTAAAACTAGGACTTTTTAAAAATGTCATATTAAAAGTTAATTCCAACACCTATAGATAAATTGGGCAAGTGTGTTGCTATGAATGCTTCAATATGTGTTGCTGGGTCATGCTTTCTGCTCTCTCCACTTCTAGCATCTAAGGATCCATACCCTCTTGAATTACATTACTGTTTTAGCTGCTACAATCCAGCCTGGGAGGGCTGCTTCCTCTAACCTGTTGAAAAAAAATGTTCTTGATGTTTCTCTTCATTCTACCCACTTGGAGTTTCATGTCATGACCCCCTTGTTCATGAATAGTGGTTTTCAGCCTGGTATTAGGGAACTGCCTGGCCAGTTATGTTCACAGGATATCCACAATAAACATGCATATGAGAGATCAACATACACTGTCTCCGTTCCATACAAATATATCTTGTGCATATTATTGCAGATATCCCAAAAACCAGACTGGCCAGGGAGTTCCCTAGTATTGGGTTGGAACCACTGCTCTAGAACGTCCTTTCCCTTGAAACCAGTTTGCTTCTTGTGCATTAATATTTTTCATGTGTTTGTGTCCCTGCCATGCCTCCCCATCTTCTTTCTCCACTAAGGTAATATATATTTAGATTTCAGTCTCATCTCATAGTGCTTCTGATTTAGACCGTACATCGTTATGGTAGCTCCTCTTGGGACCAGCTCAGTTCTATCCATATCCTTTTGGAATAAGGCCTCCGGAATGGAACATGATGCTCCAGGTTAGGTCTCTCTAACTACCTGTACAACAGCATAATCCGTTTCCTCTTTTCTACTAGTTATACCTCTCTTCAATCATCCGAGCTGTAGCCACTACTTTGTTGCACTGTCATTGAATGATATGGCCCCAAAGTCTCTTTCCTGCTTCTTGCAAATGAGCATCTCACCCCTTATGTATTGCTACTTTAGGTTTCTGTGCCCAGAATGCACAACTCTGCATTTTTGTTTTTGGTATTGAAACTTAGATGCCAAGCAGTTGACCACTCTTCAAGCTTCCCTAAATCAGTTCTCATACTCCATGCACCCTCAGGCGAATGCAGTATGTTGCAGAACTTAACATCAGCAAAAAGACAAACGTTTTCTCCTCATCCTTAAGTAATATCGCTGTTAAGTTATTGAAAGGACTGGGCCCCGGATTGGTCCCTGAGGAATGTCTCTAATTGTGTTACTTTTCTCAGAGTGAATTCCATTTACCACTACTGTTTGTCATCTTATCATGCAACTAATTTGTAATGCAGTTCACCACCTTGGGGCCCATTTCCAGGTAACTGTTTGTTTATGATACTACTATGTGTGACAGTATCAGAAGCTTTCTTGAAATCCACATAAACCACAGCCAGCATACGCTCTTATCTAACTTTGTAGTTAATCAAAAAAAAAAAATCAACTTCATCTGTTACAATCTTCCTCTGCTAAACCAGTGCTGTATTTGAACCTGAAACCTGCTGGGTTCAAGATGCTTCACTATCCTTTATTTCAGAAGAGACCATTAATTTTCCCACCACCAAAGTCAGACCCAGCTGATAGTGAATGTCCTACCATGGGCAATGGCTGACTCCTCTCAGCAAAATTCTCCGCTGGATCTCTGGAGCTAGACATACCGGCTGCAGTGGTTGTACCCCAAGATGCTACTGTCTCTGCCTGGATCAAGTCAGCATCAGCTTCATCAGCCCATGCCGGCTCCAGTCGCAGGATCTGGGCTCGAATCGCTGCTGGATTCTCAAGAGCAGCTCTATCGGGGGCAAAGATGTCAATGAGTCTGGGGAAAGAGCGAGTACAGCTTCCTCTCGCTCTATTCTCAGTGACTCTCCTCCCAATCTTGAAGTCTCACGAACCACATGGGCATCCATAGGGCCAGCTAAGGAACATTCAGGATGGTTAACAGAGACAATCCTCTCCCTTTTGCGACCTGCGTGTGGCATAATGCAGGTAATTGTTCAAAGAGGAGAAAGGTCAGCACAGTGCAGTGTGCGAAGACGTCATCTTGGATCTCTTTTTCACTCCTTCATTTTTAACAAAGTCTGTATTGTTGAAGCCTAGAACTATGACTTTTATAGTTGAGGGTTGACTGTCGAAGAGGAATTTCTCTGGGACGATGACTTTCCTTTTTGGATTAACTTATGAGATGCAGGATGAAAATGTGGAGATCTGGACAAAGGTAAAACCTGCTACACCCCTCAACTCAGGTCTGAAGCACCTCCAGCATCATGCAGCATCTCAGGAACATGGTTGAACTTCTTGCACTTCCTGCACCCTTCTTATAGGCATTGCTGCTTGGAACATGCCCTGATGGCATCACTTCTTCCTAGTATAAAGGAAGCTCAGAACTATCACTCGGTGGCTTTGCAACAGGTCTCAGCAATGCTAGTTGCTACAGTGTGTGCCTGATTTTCATTCCTGTGTGTTTTTCCTTTGTTCCTGTTTTTTGTTTTCTGTTTCCTTCCCTGCCTGCTCCTGCTTGCTGTGTTTCTTCCCCTGGCCTGATTGCTCATTGCATTGACCTCAGCCCAGACTGACTTTGCCTTGCTCTCGGCTTTCCTTGACCTGAGACTGGATACTGACCATGCCTTGTTCTTAGCCTAGCTCGACCTTGGAGCAGAACCTGACCATACTTGCTCTCAGCCTGCCTCATCCCCGGATTGGATCTTGAACATGTTTCGCTCTCGGCCAGCCTCAGGACAGGACCTCGACCTATACAATCAGTCCTGCTGGCCACTAGAACCAGAGAGGAAATATCAACAGGAATTCGGACCCCCAAGTATTTCATTTCCTTAGATACCCAGTGTAGTGGGAACCTCCCCGGCCATTGTGTTTTCAACAAGCCTAAAACATCCAGAGCCTCTGACTTTCCTAAATTAATCTTCAACCCAGAAAACGTACCAAACTAACTTTGTAGGGCCATAACACGAGGCAGGGAGGTCACAGGGTCTATTAAAAAGACCAGCACGTCATCGGCAAAAGCCGCTATTTTGAAAGAGGTATTCCCAAACCGCAAGCCACTGTCTCGCGATTCCGTAAAAGCGGATCCAGCGTTAAGATGTACAGTAAAGGTGATAGAGGACAACTCTGCCTCATGCCTCTTTGCAGCGAGAACTCTTGAGACATGCAGCCATTGGCTACAATAGTCTAGCTGGACTCATTATATAATAAGGCTATGAACCGTACTATGTCCCCGGTCAGCCCATACCTCTGCAAGGTGGAAAACAAGTAGCCCCAGTTGACCCTGTCAAAGGCTTTTTCAGCATCAAAGCCCCCTGCCAACATTGAGATTTCCCTGTATTTACTATAGGCCATAGCCGTCCACAAGCGAGCAATATGCTTGCCTGCAAATCTGCCCTTGACAAAGCATGCCTGGTGGGGAGAAATCAATAGGGGGAGAACTTGGTTCAACCGAGCCGCCAGGATTTTGGCGAACAGTTTTAGGTCCACATTAACAGCTCAATACTGTAAAGTGCGGCCGCGGTTACCCTGCTCCTAACCTGCTTTCTACTCACTTTCCGGCCGCATTAGCCCTTCCTGCGATACACTATCCCCTTTAACCAATTCTTACCGCCTCTTTAAATCCCCGGGTAACCCCTTCCGCACACGGCATGTATATCGGATGTAAACGAGCGAATTAGCTATTCCCTCCCATACAGTAACGCGCGCCCCGACTATCGCTATTTTACCCTGCCATTTTGCCCTGCGTTTAACCTGCTAACTTACCGCCTACCCCTACCCTTGCGTTAGAGGCAAGGGTTAAGGGTAGACGGCAAACTTTCCCACAAAAGAAAACCTAAAATGGGTATAAATACCTTGGATGTCACTTTCCGAATCCCCCATCTCCGGGCGGGCGTGCAGTCATCGAGGCGGGAGCCGGCGGGCGCGCGTTCATCCAGGCGGCGGTGGCGGGAGCCGGCGGACGCGCGTTCATCCAGGCGGAGGGAGCTGGCGGCGAAAGCGGCCTCCAGCAGCCCTCGCCGGCAGTGAATGAATGCACGCCTGTGTACGCCCGTGCAATTTCGGCGCTCAAGGCAGGGCATTAGAGAACGCCGACGTCACATGCCGTGACGTCAAACGTCGTGACATCACGCCTTGAGCGCTGAAATGGCACGGGCGTACACAGGCATGCATTCATTCACTGCCGGCGGGGGCTGCTGGAGGCCGCTTTCGCTGCCGGCTCCCGCCGCCGCCTGGATGAACGCGCGTCCACCGGCTCCCACCACCGCCGCCTGGATGAACGCGCGCCCGCCGGCTCCCGCCTCAATGACAGCACGCCCCGCCCGCCGGCTCCCACCTCGATGAACTCGCGCCCGCCGGCTCTCGCCAGTAAGTTTACTTTTTTTTACACTTTATTCCCTTTTTTAAAATTTTCGCCCTGCGCCTTGCTTCGGGAGGGGGGGAACCATCCACTTCCTGGTACCTGTCATTTCAAATGTCAGTTGAAATGACATTTGAAATGACAGGTACCAGCGCACCCAGGATGCTGTATAGGGGCTGTATTAAGCGCCTATACAGTAAAATGGGTTGTGCGGGCCTAACGCTTTACAGACGCGGCTTGCATTTGCAAGCAATTTAAATAGAGTATCGAGCGGTATGTGAGCAGGACTGTGCGTGCGGCGAACGAGGGTGCGCCCGGCACTGCCGCACTCTTTCTAACGCGGCCTTACTGTATCGACCTGTAAGTAAGGAGATTAGCTGATAAGAGGAGGCTAATTATAAATCTTTCCCACCTTTAGGTAAAACCGTAATATATGCCCTTTTAGCATCTTTCGAAAAGGCCCCTTTTTCATCAGCTGCTGAATAATACTTCTGCAACACCGAGCTCATCTCTGGGCAGAGTATTTTATAAAATTCAGTGCTATAGCCATCAGGGCCTGGTGTTTCATGAGAGGTGCTACCCCGGATGTGTTCACTCACTTCCTCCACTGTAATTGGCCGACTTAAATGGGACAACTGTTGTTCTGAGACTTGGGGCAGATGAAGCCCCTGAAAAAACTCCCGTTTTGCGTCTTCTTCCCCCTCAACTGTTTCCACCCTATATAAGTGCGTATAAAAATCTCGCAAAACTTTGCAAATGGCTCCGGCCGAGGCATGCTTGACACCCCGCATACTGCGGAGGTAGACCAGAGAGCACGGAAGTTGTGGTCAAGCATGGCAATGGGGTTACCTTTTTTAAGCATCTGTTATGACAGTCCAGACCTCATTGAAGACCAGTGGAACAGGGGAGAGTTGTCTTGCAACCAAGGGATGCCCAGCACTATAGGATGGATAGCTTTCTCGAGGATCAGAAACGTGATGGTTTCAGTATGCAGGGACCCAGTGCGTAGGCAGATGGGTTGTGTGGTGAACGAGATGTCTCCTGGCAACGGCTCGCCATGTATGGATGAGAGAAGCAGCGGTGTGGGTACTGGTTCGGTGGGAATGCGCAACTGTTCTACCAATCGTTTCAGAATAAAATTCCCACTTGCACCGGAATCGACTAGTGCTTGTGTGGCGAATTCAAGCGACCCAGAGATGATAGAGACCGGAAGGGTCAGTGGAGGAGATGGTGCAGTCAGAAATAGGAAGAGTCCTCCTGTGGATCCTAGATCTGCATGTTCCCTGGACAGATGGGACAAGTTTGGGCTGCATGGCCAGTCTTCCCGCAATACATGCAGAGGCCCATCTTTTTGCAAAAGCGCCTCTCCTTGGTTAAGTGGCTCCAGCCTAATTGCATGGGTTTGTCCTCTTCTTCAGGATTGGGTAGTGTCTGAACTGGAGCTGAAGGCAAGACTCGAGGAGGAGTGTTTCTTGGGAGGCTTTACCTCAGCAGATCGCTCTCGGATGCGGTGGTCAATTGATCTCTGGAGGCTAGAGTGGCAGACCTGGAGGAGCTGAGGCAGACAGAGAGGTATATAGATGAGACCTTCAGGGACATAGTAGTCAAGTCCCAACTTCAGACTGGCAGCCCTGGTGCTGCCTTGGAGAAAGAAGGTCTCATAATGGGAGAGCACCAACCAGGTGTAGCAGGAAAGGATCCTGTAGCAAGGACCTGCTCTCTAGGTGATGCATTGTCCTTTCGCACTGAGGATATCTCCCCAAGGCCTACTGCCCAGGAGGGAAGGGTTAGGTCGGCTGTCATAGTTGGTGATTTGAATATTAGGAATGTAGATAGCTGGGTGGCTGGTGGGCGTGAGGATCGCCTGGTAACATGCCTACCTGGTGCGAAGGTGGCGGACCTCACGCGTCACCTAGATAGGATTTTAGACGGTGCTGGGGAGGAGCCGGCTGTCGTGGTACACGTGGGCACCAACGACATAGGAAAATGTGGGAGGGAGGTTCTGGAAGCCAAATTTAGGCTCTTACGTAGAAAGATTAAATCCAGAACCTCCAGGGTAGCATTCTCTGAAATGCTTCCTGTTCCACGCGGAGGTCACCAGAGGCAGGCAGAGCTCCGGAGTCTCAATGCGTGGATGAGACGATGGTGCAAGGAAGAGGGATTCAGTTTTGTTAGGAACTGGGGAACCTTTTGGGAAAGGGGGAGTCTCTTCCGAAGGGATGGGCTCCACCTTAACCAGGGTGGAACCAGACTGCTGGCGCTAACCTTTTTTTTCCAATTCAAATTTTATTAATATTTTGAAATTGTCAACATACATAACACTGGCACATATTTATCAATGACTTCCTGTAGTTATACAATTCTAACAGGTCCACGCATAACAGAGTATGTATGTAACCATGTAATGACAAAACGGCCATAATAATAAGCAAATGTTGTACATAACATCCCTCCCCCCTACCCCCCCCCCCTGGAGACAACGACAGATTTAATTGCCCTGTTGATACATACATAATATAGTCCCATGCCAATAGTCATTATCAAAATCAATATCATGTAACCTGTTGCGAAGTATGAACATTATCTCTATGGGTGTAAGAAAAGTAAGGATTAATGCCATGAGAATATCAATCAGTTTAAATTAACTGAAATTGTGAGATAGTGGGGTAAATGATAAAGAACATCACGACACGTATAAAAGGGTCCCACTGTACGTTACACCATTATCCGCAGACTCCCCTTATTGAAGCTTGATATAATCTGAAAAAGGTTTCCAACTTTTGTGGAAGGAGGCCAAAGTTCGATTTTTTACGGCCGTTATTGAGGCTAACGTATGATAGGAGTGCAGACGATCGATTACATTTTTAAGATTGGGCAAGTTACTTGTCTTCCAATGCAAAGCCACTAAAGCTCGGGCCGCAATAAAGGTATGAATACAAAATTTATGATAACATTCACTCACATTCTCCGGAAGCATATTCAAAAGTGCCACCCCCATGGAGGGTATCACAGGACAGTTGAGAAGCTTGCCCAACCATTCAAAAACTGAGCCCCAAAAAGGTTGAAGACATGGGCACTCCCACCATATATGTATGTATGAACCACGCAATCCACAGTTACGCCAGCAAGTATCCGGAATATGGGGATAATATCGATGTAGTTTATCTGGCGTTATATACCACCTATATATCATTTTAAGACAGTTCTCCTGGAGCCTAGCAGAGACTGAGCTACGCCTGGCCCATAGAAAAATATCTTCCCATGACTTTTGCCCTAAAGATTTACCTAAGTCTGCTTCCCATTGAGTTATAAACCACTTAGCCTCAAGCTTCGAGGGAATCATCAGCTGATAAACTTTAGATACAGCGCCTGAAAGACTATCACTTTGTTGGATATAAGTTTCAAACATTGAGCGACCGGACCGCAACGACCGATCCCGCTGCAGGCTTCGCACAAAATGAGTGACTTGTGCATAAGCTAAAAAATCACGGTAATCCAAAGCAAATTTGGAAAAGAGGTCCTCACGTGGAATAATGGTACCCATATGTAAAAACTGTCCTAATGTAGTAAGACCCATCTTCTTCCACATTACTAGTCTTTTGGTTTGGTAACCCATCTCCAACTGGGTGGTGTTCAAAATAGACGACTGATAGTAATACTTAAATTTCCCAAGCAACCTTTGTTTATGGCTAGTCCATAAGCGCAAAGTAACCTTCAGTGACTCTGGGACTTTACGCATCGGGCGCCAAGTAGATTTAGGTTGCCACCAGAGCGCAGCCAACTCCATAGGCCCAACTATATGCTGTTCAATTTGTACCCATTGTTTTGGTGCTTTAACGCGATGAAAATCAAATATCACTCTCAGCTGCGCTGCCCCATAATACCATGCCAAATTTGGTACTGCCATACCCCCCATAGGCTTAGGTAAATATAGCACTTGTCGAGCTAGCCTGGGGGGTCTCCTTCTCCAAATAAAGTCGAATATTTTCCTCTGCCAGGAACGCAAAATAGCGGACGGAATATGTATAGGAAGCGAGGAAAACAAGTACAAAAACTTGGGGAGCACAGACATTTTAATAATAGCTATCCTCCCCATCCATGTAAACGCTTCCTTATTCCAACGACTCAAATCAATAGTTATTTTGTGAATTAGAGGGGTGTAATTCAGTGCATATAGCTCAGATAGTTTTGCAGATATGCGAACTCCTAAGTATTTAATAGAAGATTTCGCCCATTTAAAAGGAAATTGCCGTTTAATGACCATGGTGTCCGGTGAGGGAAGAGTGACATTAAGGATCTCTGATTTTTCAAAATTTACCTTAAGTCCAGACACTCGTCCAAACCCCTGTAATTCCCTCATCACCCCGTTTAGAGATGCAGTGGGATCAGTCAACATTAGGAGGACGTCGTCCGCGAAGAGGGATAACTTATATTGAATATCACCCATGACCACACCTTTTATATCTGTTGCCGCACGAATGCGGGATGTTAACGGTTCTAAATATAGCGCAAAAAGCAAGGGAGACAAAGGGCACCCCTGCCTAGTGCCCCTACCAATAGCAAACGCCTGTCCATACCCATTATTGACTTTGACCCTCGCTTGAGGATGAGTATACAGCTTTTTGATCCACTGAATAAAAAAAGGACCAAATGCCATTTTCTGCAATGTAATGAACAGAAACTGCCAATGTACTAAATCGAATGCCTTTTCGGCATCGAGGGACAGAAGTACGGCTGGCTCCTGCTTCTCCCTCACCCACCACATTAAGTCCATCACTTTTCGGATGTTATCCGCTGCCATTCGCTGGGGTACAAAGCCTACCTGATCGGAATGGACTAAATTTGGAAGGAACTTATTAAGCCTTAAAGCTAATAAACGGGCTAGTATTTTAAGGTCAACATTTATCAGGGATATTGGCCGAAAGGAGCTGCATATCGAAGGGTCTCTCCCAGGTTTGGCTATCACCGTAATACCTGCCACATTGGCTTGGCCATTTATCGACCCCTCCTCGCGGAGACTATTAAAATAGGCGGCTAGTGGTTCTGCTAATATGTGTGCAAATTTTTTATAATAGGCTCCAGACAGTCCGTCAAGCCCTGGAGATTTGCCCGGCTTCAATGACTTGATGACAAATAGAACTTCACTAATTGAAATCGGAGACTCCAGTATCTGACATTGTTCTGTTGTAAGACTTGGCAGAGCGACCGATTGTAGATAATCATAAATATGGACATCGTGAATATTCTCATCCTTACTATATAATTGTTGGTAAAACTGAGAGAAAGCCCCACGGATACCTGGTGAGTCCGTGATCACGACACCGTTTGGCCCTTTGATGTTAGACACATTATTCTGCGTTATCCTAGCCCTCAATTGTCTGGCGAGAAACCGACCCGCTTTATCTCCCCCTTCATAATACATTTGTCTAGTAATATTCATAGCATGTAGTAGTGTATGGTTATCTAACTGGGCTAATTCCTCTTTACACGCTAATAATTTTGTGTAGCAACGATGAGACTGCGTTCTCATGTGCTCCCTTGTTAGCTGAGAAATCTGGGCCATTAAAGTGTCTCTTCTCTGAGTTTTAAAGCGTTTGCAAGCGGTGGCTCTGGATATAAGCAGGCCTCTCACAACTGCTTTAGAGCAGGCCCAAAGAGTGCCTGAAGATGTGTGAGAATCATCATTAAGCACAAAGTACTCCTCTATCTGGGAGCCCAATAATGCAGTGAATTTATCATCCTGCAACAGAGCCTCGTTTAACTTCCAAAAGCGATCACCTGCATCTGTAGTGCCCATTTCCATCTCTAAACTAACTGGTGCATGGTCGGACCATGTGATGGCTTCTATATTAACTTTTTGTACCTGATTACAAAGAACTTTATCGACTAGCAGATAGTCGATTCGAGAGTAACTAGCATGTGAAGTTGAGTAAAAGGAGTATGATCTAGAATGTGGGTTGCGATTTCTCCACACGTCCACCAGCTGCCATTCCTCCATTAAATTTTTTAATTTAAGACGACTAACTTGTCCTGAGGTGGCCTGGCCACTGGAGGAATCAAGGTTCTGGGCCAATGTAATATTAAAATCGCCCCCCAAAATCAAAGCTCCTTCCGCGTGTTTTAGCAAAATCTTCTGTAGGTTTTCCAAAAAAGACTCTTGGTCACGATTTGGAACATACACAGACAATAACGTGTATATTTGATCCCCCTATACGTATTTTTAATAAAACATATCTGCCACAAGGGTCCACCACATGGTCCAGGAGATCAAATACCAGTTGAGCAGCAATAAGTATACCAGTGCCTGCATATTTATTTACACTCCCACTCGCTGCTAAGAAGGTGTGAGAGTATTCCCTGAAAGCTAATAAGTGACGATGCTTCTGCTTCAAATGTGTTTCTTGAAGAAACGCTATGTCTGCCTGTAAAAGGCGTAGCTCCCTACGAAGGAGAAAACGCTTTCTGTAGGTGTTGAGACCTCTTACATTAAGTGAAATAATTTTAACCATTTATTAATGTTGAAAAGTAAAATCTTGCAATATACACCCACTGGAGCACAACCTCTACACAAGAGACTTCCCCACCCATCGCACACATTCCATATCCCCCCCAATTACAAGCCCAGTATTCTGAAAAGCCATGGGAATAGTACCAGAAGCAAAAATAACAGAAAACAGCAAGGCTTTCATGTCGCCGTCCCGTACCCACCCTGAAAAAATAACTCGCCATCCCTTAGCGAATCTTAGATCTGAGGGCCCCTGTGTAACCACCCGTTGACCACAGCTGTCCCGCTCCCCCCTCTGGAAATTGCTATGGAACTCGGCAAAATTGAAAATGAAACAAAAAACTTCCCAATACCCAACAAAGAACATTATCATTATACTTATGATCCACCTACTAAAACGAGCCAAACCCTACCATCATCTGGAATGCAAAACCGTCCCTAGAACACGAAGACTTTCAAGACAGTTTTTATAAAGTTCAGCCCTCCTCAGCATTTTGCATTCCAATTTGAGAGCGTTGTCTGCGCAGTCTTCCTTTCCCGGGGACCGTCCGGCGCCATCTTGGAAATGCCTCGTGCGTTTCTGCCGATGCAGGTTGAGTCTGCGATGAAAAATTAACTGCGATTCCCGCCTGCTTGAAGCAATTAACGGCTTCTGTCACCGACTTCATGCGGTAAGTGATCCCTTTACTCTGGAAAACCAGGGCAAACGGGAATGCCCATCTGTATCGGATCTCCGCGTTTCTTAGAGCGGCAGTGGCTTCTCGCAGCTGATATCTTTTCTGCAGTGTTGTGGGGGCTAAATCATTATAAATAGACACCCGAATATCTTGCCAGTGCCATTCCTGTTTCTCTCGTGCTGCTCTCATGACTGCATCCTTGGTTGTAAAATAATGAAATTTTGCTATTATGTCCCGGGGGCCATTATCTCTCCTCGGTCCAGTCGCGCGATGCGCCCGGTCCAGCTCCACACTTATTTCACCCCCATGATCTGCAGTTGCTTCAGAATTATTATTATTGAGCAGGTATTTGCACAGTGAGGTGACAGTTTCTGTGCAGTCTTGAAAGTTCGCCGTCTCCGGCACTCCCCGAATTCGAATATTCATGCGCCTCGACCTGTTTTCAAGATCCTCAACCTTTTCGGTGAGTGCATCCAGCTCCTGAGAGAATTGTGTGGATTGATTTGTTAACTTTTCAATCGCAAGACTCTGATTGTCTGCCCTTACATCTAACTCGTCCACCTTCGCCCCATAGAGTTAATATCTTCCTTCATATCTTCCATCGATGCCAACAATTCAGCCTTATGAGACTTTAGATCCTCGCGCAGCTCCATGAACCAGGATCTTATTTCCGCTCTGGAGGGAAGATCCAAGTAATTGCTTTCAGTATTTATTGCTATGCTACCGGACTGCGTTTCGCTCAGTCCCGCTTCCGTGCCCGCATGGTCTGCAGGCTCCGCGGCCTTCTCTGTTTCATCCATAAGCAGCTCCTCTGCGTGTTTACTAAAAGCAAATTGCTTTAAGTCCGTTGTTCTCTTTCTGGAGGTCATCCTTGTTGGATTCGGCAGTAGTACCACTGTCCCAGGTGAGTATTGGTACGGTTATCAATTATTTTTTGCCTGATTAGCTTATTGGGGTCGAGGAGCAAGACAGCTATGCGTCCATCTTGTTTCGTGGCTCGACAGCGCCCCCCCCTCGTTAACCTTTAAAAAGGAGATAGAGCAGCTTTTAAACTAGAACAAAGGGGAAAGCCGACAGTCGCTCAACAGCGCATGGTTCGGAGAGAGGTATCTTTAAAGGATACTAATGATGCATTAGAATTAGGGCATCCCGACAGTGAGGTTCCAATAATTAGAAAAGTAGTCCAAGTGCCTGTAACTAAAAACTCACCTGAGCTAAAAAATTCTAACTTATCCCTATTAATTAAAAAGCAAAATAAAAATACAAACAAAAAACAAACTTTGAAATGTTTGTATGCTAATGCCAGAAGTCTAAGAAGTAAGATGGGAGAATTAGAATGTATAGCAGTAAATGATGACACAGACTTAATTGGCATCTCAGAGACATGGTGGAAAGAGGATAACCAATGGGACAGTGCTATACCGGGGTACAAATTTATATCGCAAGGACAGAGAGGAGCACTCGGGAGGAGGTGTGGCGCTTTATGTCCGGGATGCCATAGAGTCCAACAGGATAAACATCCTGCATGAGACTAAATACAAAATTGAATCTTTATGGGTAGAAATCCCTTGTGTGTCAAGGAAGACTACAGTGATAGGGGTATACTACCGTCCACCTGGTCAAGATGGTGAGATGGACAGTGAAATGCTAAGAGAAATTAGGGAAGCTAACCAAATGGTAGTGTGGTAATAATGGGAGACTTCAATTACCCCAATATAGACTGGGTAAATGTATCCTCGGGTCATGCTAGAGAGATAACGTTCCTGGATGGAATAAATGATAGCTTTATGGAGCAATTGGTTCAGGAACCGACGAGAGAGGGAGCAATTTTAGATCTAATTCTCAGTGGAGCACAGGACTTGGTGAGAGAGGTAACGGTGGTGGGGCCGCTTGGCAATAATGATCATAATATGATCAAATTTGATTTAATGACTGGAAAAGGAACAGTGTGCAAATCCAAGGCTCTCGTGCTAAACTTTCAAAAGGGAAACTTTGATAAAATGAGAAAAATTGTTAGAAAAAAACTGAAAGGAGCAGCTACAAAAGTAAAAAAATGTCCAAGAGGCGTGGTCATTGTTAAAAAATACCATTCTAGAAGCACAGTCCACATGTATTCCACACATTAAAAAGGTGGAAAGAAGGCAAAACTATTACCGGCATGGTTAAAAGGGGAGGTGAAAGAAGCTATTTTAGCCAAAAGATCTTCATTCAAAAATTGGAAGAAGGATCCAACAGAAGAAAATAGGATAAAGCATAAACGTTGGCAAGTTAAATGTAAGACATTGATAAGACAGGCTAAGAGAGAATTTGAAAAGAAGTTGGCTGTAGAGGCAAAAACTCACAGTAAAAACTTTTTTAAATATATCCGAAGCAGAAAGCCTGTGAGGGAGTCAGTTGGACCGTTAGATGATCGAGGGGTTAAAGGGGCACTTAGAGAAGATAAGGCCATCGCGGACAGATTAAATGATTTCTTTGCTTCGGTGTTTACTGAAGAGGATGTTGGGGAGGTACCCGTAATGGAGAAGGTTTTCATGGGTAATGATTCAGATGGACTGAATCAAATCACGGTGAACCTAGAAAATGTGGTAGGCCTGATTGACAAACTGAAGAGTAGTAAATCACCTGGGCCGGATGGTATACATCCCAGAGTTCTGAAGGAACTAAAAAATGAAATTTCAGACCTATTAGTAAAAATTTGTAACTTATCATTAAAATCATCCATTGTACCTGAAGACTGGAGGATAGCAAACGTAACCCCAATATTTAAAAAGGGCTCCAGGGGCGATCCGGGAAACTACAGACCGGTTAGCCTGACTTCAGTGCCAGGAAAAATAGTGGAAAGTGTTCTAAACATCACAATCACAGAACATATAGAAAGACATGGTTTAATGGAACAAAGTCAGCATGGCTTTACCCAGGGCAAGTCTTGCCTCACAAATCTGCTTCACTTTTTTGAAGGAGTTAAGAAACATGTGGATAAAGGTGAACCGGTAGATATAGTATACTTGGATTTTCAGAAGGCATTTGACAAAGTTCCTCATGAGGCTTCTAGGAAAAGTAAAAAGTCATGGGATAGGTGGCGATGTCCTTTCATGGATTGCAAACTGGCTAAAAGACAGGAAACAGAGAGTAGGATTAAATGGGCAATTTTCTCAGTGGAAGGGAGTGGACAGTGGAGTGCCTCAGGGATCTGTATTGGGACCCTTACTGTTCAATATATTTATAAATGATCTGGAAAGAAATACGACGAATGAGATAATCAAATTTGCAGATGACACAAAATTGTTCAGAGTAGTTAAATCACAAGCAGATTGTGATAAATTGCAGGAAGACCTTGTGAGACTGGAAAATTGGGCATCCAAATGGCAGATGAAATTTAATGTGGATAAGTGCAAGGTGATGCATATAGGGAAAAATAACCCATGCTATAATTACACAATGTTGGGTTCCATATTAGGTGCTACAACCCAAGAAAGAGATCTAGGTGTCATAGTGGATAACACATTGAAATCGTCGGTGCAGTGTGCTGCGGCAGTCAAAAAAGCAAACAGAATGTTGGGAATTATTAGAAAAGGAATGGTGAATAAAACGGAAAATGTCATAATGCCTCTGTATCGCTCCATGGTGAGACCGCACCTTGAATACTGTGTACAATTCTGGTCGACGCATCTCAAAAAAAATATAATTGCGATGGAGAAGGTACAGAGAAGGGCTACCAAAATAAGGGGAATGGAACAACTCCCCTATGAGGAAAGACTAAAGAGGTTAGGACTTTTCAGCTTGGAGAAGAGATGACTGAGGGGGGATATGATAGAGGTGTTTAAAATCATGAGAGGTCTAGAACGGGTAGATGTGAATCGGTTATTTACTCTTTTGGATAGTAGAAAGACTAGGGGGCACTCCATGAAGTTAGCATGGGGCACATTTAAAACTAATCGGAGAAAGTTCTTTTTTACTCAACGCACAATTAAACTCTGGAATTTGTTGCCAGATAATGTGGTTAGTGCAGTTAGTATAGCTGTGTTTAAAAAAGGATTGGATAAGTTCTTGGAGGAGAAATCCATTACCTGCTATTAAGTTCACTTTGAGAATAGCCACTGCCATTAGCAATGGTTACATGGAATAGACTTAGTTTTTGGGTACTTGCCAGGTTCTTATGGCCTGGATTGGCCACTGTTGGAAACAGGATGCTGGGCTTGATGGACCCTTGGTCTGACCCAGTATGGCATTTTCTTATGTTCTTATGTTCCCATAATGGTGAAGCCCAAGCCAGGGCTTTCCCAACCAACAAGGACAAGATATATGTTATCTTGGTAATTGCTGTAGGGAAGTACAGCGGTTGTAAGGAGAAGTGCATACAGCACTGATTTTAGAAATCCCCTACACAACAGGGAGTCTCCTGAGAAACGAGTAGGGGCAGGCAAAGGAACTGTAGTACGTCTGGTAACCACCGGAGGTGATGCACTCTGATCAGGAATGGAAGAAGAATTCAGTCTGGTATTCAGCTGATTAAAGGCAGTAGTCAATGACTCCAAAGTTCCCTGTTGCTCCAAAATCCATTTGGCCAGGCCAGGAATGGCCTGTAAGGCTGAGAGCTGAGCCGGGTCCATGGAGTTTTAACTTGGTTTGTAGGCTCTTGAGTAGTGGAGAGAGCTGACTCAACCCACAGGGAGGAGCCCTCTGGGGACTCTCCACGACAGGCGAGGACTCAGCAGTGATGGACACAGGAGTCAGAGCATATTTATTATACAGCAAGAGAAACCGAGGAGCAGGTTAGTAAACTAAGTCCTGGAATTAGGAGACCTGAGATGGATTCTCCGGTAGTGGTCCACAGCGCGGGGTAGGCTGGAGGCAGATGAAGGTAACTGGTACGAGACAGAGTGTGAATCCGGTAGTGGTCTGCAGAGAGGGGTAACCTGAGGATCCACACAGCAAGACAGACGTGGAATGCAGAGTAGGTCTTCTACTCACAATGCAGTAGAGAATTCATAGTAGCAGCAGCGGAGATCCGATGCAGGAGAACTCAGCCGGTAAAGGTGAGACAGGCAGAAGAGGCTCTCCGAGGAGCGGATAGCCCTGAGTGCAGCAAGGCCCCCGAGGAGCGGGTACCTGAGTAACTAAGCCTGGAACGAGGGAACAGCGATGTGAAGGGTCTGAGTAAAGGAATTAAGCAAGATGGAATTCTTGCTAACTCGTAGGTAGGAAAGTTGGTAGGTTTAAATACACGCAGGCAGTGATGTCATGCGGAGGAGACGCCCCTGAGGTCACACCAGATTCAAAATGGCAACCGGGATCGCCCTTGCCGTCCTGGGAACCCCAGGGGGGTCGGCGTGCAGAGGTGGCCATCTTAGCCAGAATCGGAGCTACTGGGAAAAATGAGGTGAGCAGCAAAGGTCGCAGCCGTCTGCGACCGGGCATAACAATTATTAGGAATGGAATGGTTAATAAAACGGAAAATGTCATAATGCCTTTGTATTGCTCCATGGTGAGACTTCACCTTGAATACTGTGTAGAATTCTGGTCGCCTTATCTCAAAAAAGATAGAGTTGTGATGGAGAAGGTACAGAGAAGGGCAACTAAAATGATAAAGGGGATGGAAGAGTTCCCCTATGAGGAAAGCTGAAGAGGTAAGGGCTGTTCAATTTGGAGAAGAGACGGCTGAGGGAGGATATGAGAGAGGTCTTTAAGATCATGAGAGGTCTTGAACGAGTTGATGTGAATCGGTTATTTACACTTTCAGATAATAGAAGGACTAGTGGGCATTCCATGAAGTTAGCAAGTAGCACATTTAAGATTAATCGGAGAAAATTCTTTTTCACTCAACGCACAATAAAGCTCTGGAATTTGTTGCCAGTGGATGTAGTTAGTGTAGCTGGGTTCAAAAAAGGTTTGGATAAGTTCTTGGAGGAGAAGTCCATTAACTGCTATTAATCAAGTTTACTTAGGAAATAGTCACTGCTATTAATTGCATCAGTAGCATGGGATCTTCTTGCTGTTTGGTTACTTGCCAGGTTCTTGTGGCCTGGTTTGGCTTCTGTTGGAAACAGGATGCTGGGCTTGATGGACCCTTGGTCTGACCCAGCATGGCAATTTCTTATTTTCTTATGTTAAGTTCTTAGAATAAATATGCCATTTTTTCTTAGCCTGTTTGTAACAAAAAACAAGTCCTGAGGTCAGATATATTAAAAGAGCAGTTACTCAGAATGCTAACTGTGCAGATATCTGAGGAAAACAGGACTTAGCCTTTCGGCCACACCTAGCTGTTTGTTGCTGATATGCTCGTTGAGGCCCCAACTGTCCGTTTATCGCATGGGGAGTGTTCCAGAGAAAGAACTAGGACAAAGGTAAGAAGAATTAACTTAAAAAGAGCAATATGAGACAAGTTGTTTGAAATCAGTGAACCAACAGCTCTGAGAAAAAAACTTTGAACATTACCAGTGTTAATGAATTGACCTATGGAGGAAGGAAAAGCTTTTTGGAGATTAGCGGTGGCTAATGAAGTTACCAATGAGCTGTTGCTGATTTCCCAACGCATTGCCCCGGATTTCCAAAATACATCACATTAGGAATTGTGAGGAAAGTATTTTGTGAATGTATTATTTAATGCAAACTCAGTTTTTTGATTGCTTATTCTCAGACTTTATAGGTAAACTTCTATACTTGTAAATAAGTGTGTTGTGTATTTTGTGACATATAACTTACCAGTCAGCCCACCCCCTTTTTACACCTGGGATGACTCAATGCTTCAATTGTGAAGTCTTCCTTGGATATTAATACATTGGTCAAAAAAGTGGAACATAAAACCCAAAGATTCCAGCCTGAGAGAATTTGAAAAGTAGTTCTGTAAATAAAGAAATGAAGGTAGCACAGGCAGATTCAGCCATGGCTAGGAAATACTCAAGTCAATAGTTTTCACTCAGATAGATGGAGATCTGGATCTTGAATTTGGAAGGAACAGCTAGAATACAACTGGAACCAAAGTTCTGATACAAGAGACTGGAGATTCAAGATTTGGCATATAGCAAATCTGATAGCAAGAGGGTAAATCAGCATTTGGATTGATGCAGTGGGAGCAGGAGATGTGTGAGAAACCTAGTTTTATATAGTTTTAGTGGTTTTTTTTTTTTTTAAGGCCTCAGTGATATAGAAATATATTACAGGGTCTGTGATGGCAAGTTCTATGCCCATGGCAGAAAGAGTGGCTCCACTCACTAGTATGTTATCTTTTGCAGATAATGTGCTTTTTTTCATTTTAAAATGAGTGCACTTTGCACATGCTCTAGGTTATGTAAGGTATGCTTCTAACTTCCATACAGAATATTTTGAGATCTATATTCTGTATGTGTATGTGGCTAAGATGAGCTCTTAGCTGCACAAATACTGGGATTTGAAAATCCTGCCAGTCACTGGCTACTATGTCAGGGATGTTTGGGGGCAAAGCACTATTTCCTAGCGTGTAGCAGATGGACTCAGGACCAGTGGGTATAGTGTATTCCTGATAGCAGTTGGAGACTAATCAGATTTTGACGTCAGCCCTAGTACATAAGAGCTGCACTTCCTGCAGGGGTATCAGTATTTTCCATCTCCATAGCAGTTCGGGACTCTATGCACGCTAGCACAGCATTAGAGTAAATTACCAAAGAAAACCAAAACAAGAAGAAATTTTACCTCGACAGACGAGCCCCGCTCTCCTGCGGTGACACCCATTGGGTCCCTCCCCCAGTTGAGAATTCCCGAGGTGATTTCCGCGATCCCTCGGAGGTAAGCCTTGGTCCAGCAGCTGACCCTCAGCGGGGACCTAGCCCCCGACATCGGGTGAGGCTGAGAGGTAGCGGGTGCAACTTCAAGCGTGGCGGTGAAGGTATTTTCCCTCTTCCCCCCCCCCCCCCCCCTGCAGCCAGAGACCGCCCGGAACGAGACCGGGAAGCGCCGAGACAAGGTAAGGTAGAAATCTATTTAAAAGTCTCCGGCCTCTGAAGCTCAAGTCGCCAGCCGGGACCAGTGCCGGCTTGATCTGCCCTAGCAGGGCTAGACCCCAGTCAGATCAGAGGGTCCTCCCACGTGGAGACCCTCCGAGGTGGTTGCCATATTGTCCGCGTGGTCGCCGTCACCATCTTGACCTGTTCGCCGCCCTATCCGCCGCCCCGATCTGTGCGCACAGAGGCGAGCCATGCGCACAAATATTGTGCGCACACAACGTCGCGCGCCCAAGTACTGTCTGCACAAGCGAAGCGCATGGCCACACGCTTACTGGGCCGGGCGCACAACTTCGTTCTGTGCGCACAACAGTGCACACATCTCCCTGAGCTTGTACCAATCCTAAGCGCATAAGTTCGACGCACCGGAGTGCATAACTAAGCCACTCGGGCCCTGCACTTTACGCACACAAGCCATGGCACCACCGGAGAAGAAGCTCAGGGCCTTTGCCCAGCATGCCACCTTAGAACTGCACAGCATGAGGAGGCCACGGCCTTGTGTATACAGTGCGAGGAGGCTCTGGGGGATCCAGCCATGGCCCTCCCCAGCCGGTACCAGGTTCCAGCTTCTCGAACAGTACACCGGACCAGCGCTCCCCAGGGACACAGCGCCTCTTAATTTAGACCCAGCATCTATCTCCTGGGTGGAATTCTTCAAAGGTCTGCATACCTTCGTCCACGTGCAACCGGGGCCTCCGACAATACGGCCACAACCTCCGCTAGAAGACCTCAACATCCTGAGACCCTCTATGTCTAGGGAAGTGATTCCACTGCCCAGAAGCCCCACCTTCAGGGACACGGTCAACTCAGATGAGGATTCAGAACCCCTGGAGGAAGGGGAACTCCCCCCCCCCCCCCCCCCCCCCCCCCCCACAGGGAACAGAGCCCCACCGAACCATGAGGTGCTTCTTCACCAAGGACGAGCTTCCAGACCTGGTCACACACAGCTTGAAAGACCTCGCTATCCTGGGCACAAGTGCCTTGGGGGAACCTGAGACGAATCCCCTCCTAGAGGGACTCCGTCAGACCTCCCATCATTTCCCACTATTAGAAGCCGTCCAGCAGCTAATTGACCTGAAATGGGATGCCCCGGAGACTACGTTCAAAGGGGGGCGTGCCCTTGCAGCCATGTACCCTCTGGACCTAGCCGCCAAAGATCTCCTGGCATGTCCGAAAGTCCACTATGTCTCTACAGATTGCGGCCTGCTGTGCTGTGGTGAAACGCGCCTGCTTATCACAGACCAGGAATAACACTGCTGGGAAGCCCTGGAACCAGCAGTATCATTCCTCACAGATGCTGCTTCTGATCTGGTGCGCACCGCCGCTAGAGGAGTGTCATCAGCCATGGCAGCCAGAAGACAACTCCGGCTCCGAAGCTGGTCGGCCGACGCATCTTCCAAAACGAGGCTCACAAGGATGCCCTTCAAGGGAACCCTCCTGTTCGGAAGTGAGCTGGAGAAGCTGGCCAACAAATGGGGCGAATCCCCATTGCTGCGGCTTCCGGAGGACAGGAATAAGAGAAACCAGCGACCCTTTCCCTAAACTTCCAGGGGCAGAGGATCACAGCGCTTCAACCCATACAGAAGCACATATCAAGCGGCTCGCCCTGCAGGCACGAGCCAGTCCTTTCGGAACAAGCACAACAAAAGGGGAGCCGGCTCGGGCCCAGGCCCCAGCCGCACCCCACAATGAAAATCAGCCGACCCGTCCAAAGGAAGAAGCCATAGGGGGCAGACTTGCCCTATTCTACCAAAGATGGGTCGAGAACTTCGGACAAGTGGGTCCTAGCCAACATTCGAGAGGGGATATTATCTGGATTTCCACCACCTCCCTCCAGACAAATTTGTGGAATCACCCTGCCAAGAGGATGGCAGTGGAAGCTACACTGACCAGATTGCTAGCCTTAGAGGCTATAACACGGGTGCCCGCACAACAAATAAATACTGGACATTATTCCATCTATTTTATCATTCCCAAGAAAGAAGGAACTTTCCGGCCCATCCTGGACCTCAAGTCGGTCAACTGCCACCTGAAGATTCCTCGCTTCCGCGTGGAAACCCTATGCTCGGTAATAAGGGCGATACAACCGGGAGAGTTTCTTACATCCCTGGATCTGTCAGAAGCCTACCTACACATTCCGATCCATCAAGAGCATCAGCGTTTTCTACGCTTCACGATCCTGGACCGCCACTACCAGTTCCGGGCACTACCATTCGGGTTAGCCACAGCACCCTGATTTTCACCAAGATCATGGTGGTAGTGTCAGCAACACTGAGGAAGGAAGGAATCCTCGTACACACTTATCTAGATGATTGGCTGATCAGAGCGAAATCCCTAGAGGAAAGTCACCAGGCGACCAACAGAGTCAAAACCCTACTGGAGAGCCTCGGGTGGGTGGTCAACACAAACAAGAGCTTTCTGCAGCCCTCCCAATCTCTAGAATACTTAGGAGTTCAGTTAGACACCAAACAAGACAAGGTCATCCTGACACAGACAAGGAGATCAAAACTGACGAACCAGTTGCGAACCCTGTTGAGCGAGCTTCGTCCCACGGCATGGGACTACCTCCCAAGTCCTCGGCCTCATGGCATCCACACTGGAAGTAGTGCCATGGGCAAGAGCTCACATGAGACCCCCTACAGTGCTCACTATCACAATGGAATCCACTGTCCCAGAACTACACCGTACGTCTTCAGCTCCCGGACAAAGTTCGGACCCAACTACAATGGTGGCTGCAAGAAGGCCATCTAAGCCAGGGAGTGAGACTATCCTCACCAACCTGGATCCTGCTTACCACGGACGCCAGCCTACGAGGATGGGGAGCACGCTGCCAGGAGCTAACCGCCCAGGGGCAATGGAACAAAGAAGAGTTGGGATGGAACATCAATCGCCTAGAAGGCTGGGCAGTCAGACTAGCCTGCCTACGGTTCGGTCACAGACTCCAAGACAAATCAGTCAGTCATGTTGGACAACGCCACAACAGTGGCCTACATCAACCGTCAGGGAGGAACCAGAAGCCAACAGGTGTCTCTGGAATAGACCCCCTAATGTCATGGGCGGAAGCGAACCTTCAAGAGACTCGGCCGTCCACATCGAAGGGAAAGACAACATCGCTGCGGATTACCTCAGCAGCGAAAGTCTAGACCCAGGAGAATGGAGGATGTCAACCACAGCATTCCAATTGATAGTAAACCGTTGGGGAACACCAGCCATGGACCTCCTACCAAACCGATCAAATGCCCAAGTGCCCAGCTTCTTCAGCCGCAGACGGGAACCTCAGTCCCAGGGAATCGATGCCCTGGTACAGACCTGGCTACAGGAAAGTCTATTATATGCCTTCCCACCGTGGCCCCTATTGGGCGCAATCGTCCACAAGATAGAACACCACAAGGGACCAGTACTTCTAGTGGCCACGGACTGGCCAAGAGGACCGTGGTACACAGACATGTGAAGGCTGCTGACAGGGAGCCCCCTCCCGCTACCGCCACACAGGGACCTGCTCCAACAAGGGCTGATCCTCCACGAGGATCCAGCTCTATTCTCTCTTACGGCCTGGCCATTGAGAGGACTCGCCTGAGGAAGAGCGGATACTCGGGGGCAGTAATTGACACTCTGTTCTGAGCATGCAAGTTTTCCACAATCCTAACATACATAAGGATTTGGAGAGTATTCGAAGCCTGGTGCGAGGCCCACGACATCATACCACGCTCAGTCAGAATTCCTGCGATTTTGGAATTCCTGCAGAATGGCCTACAGAAGTGATTGTCTCTCAACTCCATCAAGGTACAGGTGGCCGCATTGTCATGCTACGGAACCAAGAGTGAGAGCGGCAGCCTAGCCTCTCACCCGGATGTCTCCCGCTTTCTGAAAGGCATCAAGCAGATCCGACCACCCCTAAAGTGGCCGGTGCCTCTATGGAACCTCAACCTGGTCCTAGATTTCTTAGCAGGAGCCTCCTTCAGACCTCTTCGCGGCCTGTCTCTCCAACTTTTAACATTGAAGACAGCCTTCCTGGTGGCAGTCTGCTCGGCTCATCGTATCTCCGAGCTACAAGCACTGTCCTGCTGGGAGCCGTTCCTCAGACTCACTCCAGGAGCTATCCAGTTACGTATGGTCCCGTCCTTCCTCCCCAAAGTGGTTTCTCACTTCCATCTCAACCAAACCATCTCGCTACCATCGCCAGATGAGGATAAGAATTCGGAAGAGTCTCGCAGTCTACGCCACCTCAACGTTGGCAGACTCCTAGTCTGATACCTAAGGTCCCATTCATATGAAAGATGGACCATCTATTCGTCCTTCACAGCGGGAAGAAGCAAGGGGAAGCAGCCTCGCGAGCAACCATAGCCCGCTGGATCAAAGAAGTCATCAAGGCGGCCTACTTAAAGGCGGTGGCTTGCCTGCTTCTACAAGTCAAGGCCCATTCCACTAGAGCCCAGGTAGTGTCCTGGGCGGAAACCGAGATGCTGTCACCTGCCAAGATCTGTCGGGCGGCGACATGGTCCTCCATCCACACCTTCTCCAAGTTTTACCGCCTGGATGTTCAGGCTCGAGAGGACACAGCATTTGCAAGAGCAGTACTAAGTGGGCCACGGGCAGCCTCCCACTCGGTTCGGGAGTAGCTTTTATACATCCCATTGGTCCTGAGTTCATCTGCTACATGCTAGGAAATGGAGAAATTACTTACCTGATAATTTCGTTTTCCTTAGTGTAGACAGATGGACTCAGCATCTCACCCACGGCTGCCGTTATTCATGGAATTCTCGGGTGACATCCTTGAGAGCGAGTGATTCATAGGTAAGCCATGCTTCCCTCCAACTAGGACACACATCCTACTGGGTGTCAACGTTTCTCGGTTGAGGGCACTGGCGGTCTCCAGCTATAACCAATTCAACCAGTTCAAGTTAGTCAAGTTAACAAAGTTATTCAGTCATGTACATGCCCCCACCAGTGGAACATGCTCCCCCCAAATCTAAGACTTGAACCCAATCATCAAGAGTTCAAAAAAAGGCTAAAGACTCTTCTTTTCCAACAAGCCTTCCCAGACTCACAATCCTACCAAGACGGAAAGTCTGCCAAATAAGAAGTATCCCCTAATTATGGTCACCATACCAAGTCCTACCTTCAGGTCTCTGCAACTGGACAACAATCTTTGAGTTCTAAAAATTAATCTTATTTATATTTTCCTCTGCAACTGGACTACAATTTCTAAGTTCAAAATTCATTTTATCTTATTATTTATATTTGGCATGGTTAATATGTCACTATATCCAAGTTAAATATTTAAATTATACAGTTTATATTACATAATTTTATTAATTACAAATTACGTGGGAAATATGCGCTTGCCAGCAAGCCATTTCATCAGGGTTTAAACACTAACTTCCCTTCTCCCTGACATTTGCCTGAATAAAAGCATCACTTGTGCTTAAGCCTCTCTGCCTAGGAAAGGATACCTGACTGCCCTGAATTCCTGGGGGAGGGGCTGGGTGTTCCCTAGTCAGAGGCAGGACAAAGTCAGGAGGTATAGATTTCAGCAGCCGATGAGATGATCCGTGCACACCCCCTGAGCCAAAGCCAATAGTGTAGGAACTCGTCTGTTGCTATGGGGAAAGTAGCCAATCATGTAATGACACATCATCTGCCTTTGTATGAATGTAAAATAAAAGAGAGCGCTACATTGTGCTCAAGTCCTTTTGACCTGCCTGCCATGAAAGCTGCCTGAAGTGTCTTCTTTGCCTCCATATTCAACATCGTATATATCCACAATTGCTTTTCAAGTAGAATACTGAAGAGCTGCACTTCCTGCAGCTGACGTCAGATTGAAATCTGATCCGTCTCCAACTGCTATCAGGAATATACTATACCCACTGGTCCTGAGTCCATCTGTCTACACTAAGGAAAACGAAATTATCAGGTAAGTAATTTCTCCATTATACTGCAAAGTTAGTTGGATAATACCAATATTTTTTCAGCATTCATCTGGTTGATGGGGGCCAGCCAAAAAGCAGACCTAAAGTTAGAGAGAAAAATGTATCCCGCTAACTTTAAGATAGCTGGGTATATTTTTGGTGATGCACCAGTGCCACTGAATATCCTGGTAAAGTTAGCTGGCTAACTGTCCTAGCCGGCTAACTGACTTAAGCAGCCAGCAGCTGAATATGAATCTCTTTATTTTATTTTATTTATTTATTTATTTAGGGCTTTTTTATACCGACATTCATGATACCAATCATATCGGTTTACAAGAAACAATGGTGCAAAAACATTAACATCCACATGAACAATAGGCGAAGAGAGAACAAGTGAACCAAAGTTACAATAAAACAGGGGCACATGAACTGGGAGGAGGAAGAGCCAGAGATATGGCTGTCTCAGAAATAAATAATATCTAGTCAAATATCCAGGATTATAATAAAACATGTACTCAGGACTGGATTATTTCAAATATGTAAATATCATATACTCAGGGCTGTAATAATATCATATGTTCTTGACTAAATAGTGTCAGTTCATAAAACTCGGGACTAATTAATGTATAGTCAGAAGCCAAGTCAGGGATATGGTACGTAGACTGGAGAACTATGGCGAGTTGTTATAGTTGGGGCGGTTATAGATCAGGGAAGGCTTGTAGAAATAGTCATGTCTTGAGTTTCTTTCTGAATGTCAGTATTTATGTGTATCTGTGGTATAACTGTAACCGTCTCTTTTTAGTCAGTAAGGAGGTCCAGACAACTGATCCGTAAAGATAGACTTTTATTGCCAGCAAGATGCAGCTAAGACAAAGGCTCAGTACAACTGCATGCCACGCCCCCTTCGGAGCAAACCTTTATACACTTTACAGTTCTTATCTTTCACACATGCGTTCTGGTTTTGCTGAATAAACATTTTACAAACTGCTGAGCGAGCATATTCCGGCTGAAGGGGCTACTGACCCCCTCCCTAGACACCCTGGAACTTTCGTGAAACTTCTCCCATGTTCTGCAGGAGAGGCTGCTGGGACTTGCAGTTCTGGAAAGGAATTCGCGAGTCTGCAGTAATACATCCATTGTTCTAATCTAGGTTACAGCAGTGAAAGCTTATCAGAGAATAAGAACAGCGAAGCCAAAAAAAATGAAAATGTGCAATGTGCTGACAGAGAGTTTCTCAATGTCCTAATTACAGCTGTATTGCAGACTGTAAGTAATCCCGTCATGAAGCAGGGAATTCTGGTACATGAAGTCCTTTGTCAGGTTGAAGCGTTCAGACTCCTTCATTCCCCCCTTTGATACTTATCATTCTCTATGAAAAGTATCACACCATCACAACGCAACTGTGGAGCTGAAAGAAACAGAAACAAGAAAAATTAGCAATTTGAGTTCTCAGGGGGCCCTAATTTCCCAAACAGTCCGATGGTTTCTTCACGGGTTTGAGACGGATGGGCCCTAATGGCTCCACCCCCCTTTGTAGCCCGAACTTGTCATGTATGGGAAGATGGCCCAGGATAAAACATGAGGATGGTTAAACAGGTTCTATAGGCTCAGAGGAATACATGTACAGTAACAGGAGCTGCGTGGCTGTTTTGCGTTCAGCAATGTCCTTCATCACCCGACGAAGGCGGTTTGAGCAAGAAAGGAATAATTCAGGGTCCTAAAAGACAAAACAGAATTAAACTGGCTGGGATAACAAACAAGCTCTTAAATCCATCTATCATGGAAAACCAACCACGGAATCCATTGGTCCAGTCTCATGCACTATTCCACTGCTCGACAGGGACGTGTGCCATCTTGACCATGCGATCAGTGATATCTTGGATAACCTTGCTTTGGTCATCTACCTGTAAACAACAATTGGAGAGGTTAAATGTTCCACAAACCCTCCTTCCTGGGCCAGAGGGTAATCTAAAACCAATCTATTCTGGTACACTGCAGTCATAATTTTGGTATTTTCTTTTGCCCAGAGTTTAAGAGCGAGAGCAGTCGTTGGTGATGAGCTCCAGGACTGCCTGAAGCCTGATTGTTCAGTTGTTTTCCCTCTATAATGCTCCATGCACTTGAATTGTAAGAAAGGCATATTTAGAGTCTGTTTAGATATTTACAGTTTGTCCTTCTGCCAACTGCAGAGCTCGAGTAAGGGCAATTAGTTCAGCTTTTTGTGCAGACGTTCCTGGGGGAAGAGGTTGAGCCTCAATGATTTCATCTTCGGATACAACAGCATATCCAGCAGAACGTATCTCATGAATGATTTGGCTGTTCCCATCAGTGAATAAAGTCCAAGCTCCCTGCCAGGGTTGATCCCTCAGGTCTGGTCTACTGGAATGTATTGTAGTCATGACTTCTTCACAGTCATGGGCAACTGGTTCAGGTGCCGGCATAAGAGTGGCCGGGTTCAAGTTTTTGCTGTCCTGTATTTGGATTTCAGGAGTTTCACATAGCAGAGCTTGATACTTTACAAGACGTGAATTAGTCATCCATTTTGGTCCATGAGTTTCTAGCAGTCCTTGAATGGTGTGGGGGGTTGTTACATTCAAGATTTGTCCAAAAGTTAATTTGACTGCTTCTGGAATTAGTAAGCATGCAGCCGCAATGCTTCGAAGACAACCTGGCCATCCTTTTGCAACATTGTCCATTCCTTTTGACAGATATGCAACAGGTCTTTCCCATGAGCCTAGAGTTTGAGTCAATACCCCAATGGCCATGCCTTTCTTTTCGTCGACGAATAGATGGAATGGTTTCATTACATCTGGCAATTCCTAAAGCAGGTGGTTCAATCAAGGCATCTTTCAGTTGTTGTAAGCTTGTCAGTTCATGGGTTTCCCACTGAAAAGGCTGAGATTCTGCCTCCTTTCCCCGCAGCTTGTCGTACAGAGACTGGGCAATAACAGCGTAGTTAGCAATCCACAGCCTACAGTATCCTGCAGCTCCAAGGAACGCTCGGAGCTCTTTCTTGCAAGTGGGTACAGGTTGACCTCGTATTGAACTGGTACGGGATATTCCAAGGCAGCGGGTACCTTCCCGGATCTGGAATCCCAGGTATTCTACTTCCAATTCACAAATTTGCACCTTCTTTTTACTTGCACGGTATCCTTTTGAGTACAACGTCTTTAGTAAGTGGAGAGTGGCTACTGCACATTCGTGATACGTTTCACGAAACAACAGAAGGTCATCCACATACTGTATTACTGGCCCATACGTGACTTGGTACATCTTCAAGTCTTTTGCCAGTTGCTCCCCGAACATCGTGGGTGAGTGCTTAAATCCTTGCGGTAAGCGAGTCCATGTGTACTGCTGCTTGATTCCAGTTTGTGCATTTTCCCATGTGAAGGCAAAGATCTTCTGGCATTCTTCTGCTACTGGAACGGAGAAGAAAGCGTCTTTGAGGTCAATGACACTGTACCACTTGGAGGTAGGGGAAACTTGAGCCAAGATTGAGTATGGATTTGGTACAAGGGCTACTAGATCTGCTACTTGATTATTCACTTTCCGTAAATCTTGTACAGGTCGGTAGTCAGAAGAACCGGGTTTCTTTACGGGCAGTAGAGGGGTGTTCCAAGCAGATCGGATTCGCCTGAGAATACCCAAATCATACAGTCTTTGCAGATGTATCTGGATTCCTTGCCTGGCCATATATGGAATGGGGTATTGAGGTTGATTAATCACCTGTGCATTCTGTTTCATCTCTATCCATCAGTTGTCTTCGTTTTTGTTGAGGGGGGTGTTGTTTTCATATCGATGTTCGATGGTTCGTTCGACTATGGGAAGATGTAGTCTCCATTCTTCTTGGAGGGGACAGATGAGTATCACTGGATGGTCCCCGAAGGAGGCTTACACAGCAGGTTCCATCCGATAAGGGATACCATGGTCCCGCCTACTTGTATACTTCATTCTTTCTGCAGAGGGGCAGTGAGTACCTGACCTGAGGCACCCACTATAGAAACAGTCTCTTTCGTCGGGGGGGCCAATTGGTGCAGTCATGACAGATCGTTGGCCTCTGAGTCCAACAGGCCCCTGATTTTTGTTGTGTTACCTCGTGGATCTCCACCAGAGGGTCAGTGGGGATTCTTCCCTCCCGATCTCTTCAGGCTGTATGCTCCTTGTCGCCTCCCCCGCCATCTGCCAGTGGGGGTTGTCCAATCTCCTTCCTCCTCGGCCCCTTTGTGTCGGTGCAGGTCCATTTTTGTCGTTAGTATTCACTGCAGGGCTCCCGTATTTCTTTTGCCATTCTTCACAGTCTCTCTTCCAATGGCCTTCATTTTTGTAGTACGCACACTGATTCTTTCCCAAAGGGGGGGGTCTTGTTCCCCCTCCTCTTCGTTGTCTGCCATTGTCTTGGCTCCTTCCCGTCCCGAGTGTCCTCGAGAGCGGCGGCTAACAGTCACTTTCTCCTTCATGTCTCTACTTGCTTCTCTCTTTTCTCTTCCACTTCTCTATTTCCACATACTTGGTCTGCTATAGCTTTTAACTGGCTGAGGCTCATGCCCTCAAAGCCTTCGGCCTTCTGCAGGTTCTTTCGGATGTCAGGTCTATTATTAAGTTCCTGGTTGCAGGGACGGGCCCCTTTTCTTCTCTTCCTGATCCCTGTTCCCATATATCTCAAAATACGATGAAAAGATCACAGTCCATCTGGGAATTGAATAGGTGACCTGCGCCTGGAGGCAAATCAATTCTGACGAGGCTGAGAAGCTGCAAAACATTGCTTCCTTCATACTTGTAAGTTTGGCATTGGGTTAATTCAATAAAGTCAACCTGGATCTGCAGGCAAGGATCCAGGGGGGCGCTTTAGGTGTGCAGGAGTGATGATCAAACCCTTGGAAGCCTTGTACCAATTACATTGCAAACACTAAGAACATATGGTAATAGCCAGAGCCCAGCCCCCACCAGTGGTAAAAGAACATAATTGCAATATATATATATATATATGTGTGTGTGTGCTACTACTTTATCATTTGGGCCGACTCATATTTGCTCTTGTTCCTAATCTTGCATAGTGGCCCCTTTTCTTGCCCACAACTTCCAATAATCCTTATCTTGCGCCTGCCACTGAATCAAAATTTTTAATATTAAGTCTTTGTTTTCTCCGTTTTTTGTTTTTTTTTTTTTACAAACGGCATCCTGTAATTCCCACAGTCAGCGCTGCACATGCTTGGCTGTCTTATCTTGCCAGTTCCTTAAAACAGGGAGTAGCTCTGCATATTTAACTACTGCTAGCCAAAGAAGCAACAAGAAAAACTTTAACAAAGAACCCATTCTTAATCATTTCTCTAAATTTCCCAGAGACAGCTTCAAAATAAACTGCGTCAGCAAAAGAGAGTTCATACTTTATCATGCGTTCCAATGTAACTTTTAAATAACAGATAATATATAGGAGACAAGTAAGAACAATAATTAACATGGTATTAGAGAATAGAAAGATAAGCATAGGGAGGACACTGGGATAGAAGATATGAGAAAACTGAAAGCTTCTGATTAACGTCAGCATTGAAACGCACAGCCATATTGAATGCACTACGCACTGGCTCAACGTCTTTTTTTTTTTTTTTTTTTTTCTCTTTCTCTGGCTCGATTCCCTCCTCTCTCCTGTAATTATCTCTGCCGTTAACCCTTAACTGCCATCAAGTTCTAAACTTCAACACCAGTAAATGCATTCTCCAGTAATCAAATCAGTATTTTAACTTAACACTGTACATTAATTTGTTGTATAGTAGTCTTGTGCAGCATCTGTAAACCAAAATCTCTTATTGGGGTTTAAAACAATTAAAACAATTAAAAAAATCCCTGGTACATGTGCTTGCAATTCACAGATAGCAGTTATCAAAAGAAATAATGCATTTGATCACAAAAAGAAATTTGTCTAACCGATCTACCACAGTAGAATTTTTTTTTTTTTTTTTTTTTTCAGGTACCTTACAGACAGACAGACACTGGGGACTTCCGGTTCCCCATTTTGCGTACTTGAGTTACCATTATGAGGGCGGCTCCCTCTACTAGCTTCTTTGCCCACGACGGAGGATTTTCAATAACTGCAATCCAAGCGGTTATGTATAGTATATCCTCAGGGCAACCCGGATTCCCTTCTTGTATAACTATATTCTGGACCCTTGTGGCCGTTTGGAAATTGAAAGTTCCTGCCGGAGGCCAATTTACACACAAACTGGGCCACCTATGGGTACATCGTTGAATCATTCCGGGTTTAGTACATTTATGTCTATCGAACACTTCCCTATAGTGTTCCGTCATGACTTTTAATGGAGTCGAACCGCCCCCTCCCATCAGGATAGAATCACAGACAAAGGAGGGAAGAGAAGACGGATAGGTAAGGGGTCCGTATCCGTCAGACACAAAGGGTCACAATCGCCCCGACTAGGACGCGGTCAGCCCGGCCTAGAACTGCGAGGCCATTCACTCTCTTTCACACAACAAGAAACCTATTCCCACTATCGTATACGTTTACTTATTATTTCCATACATATCATCCGCGTGGTCTTCGGAATGTAATTCCTACTAACACACTGCGTGGGGTGTGATCAAGGCCCCCTCGGTCAGCCAGAAAAGACCGGGCTATTTCCTTAGCTAGCTAGTCTTTACTTATTTCCATGTACCCATAATACTCGCCTGCAGGGGTCTTCCGATCGTCGTGAAAGCCTTCTTCCCGGATCATCAACCCAGAGGTCCCGGCAGAATTTCTGTGGAACGATCCCCTCAGAAACCTGATCGCTGAACTCAGCGGTGGCCACTCACCAGGTATATCTGGGGGACTGCTCCGCCACCAAACTACCGGACCTTCTGGAGAGCTAAAATAGCGTCTCCGGTACCTCCTGGCTGGCTCGCCAATGTAACCGTCTCTTTTTAGTCAGTAAGGAGGTCCAGACAACTGATCCGTAAAGATAGACTTTTATTGCCAGCAAGATGCAGCTAAGACAAAGGCTCAGTACAACTGCATGCCACGCCCCCTTCGGAGCAAACCTTTATACACTTTACAGTTCTTATCTTTCACACATGCGTTCTGGTTTTGCTGAATAAACATTTTACAAACTGCTGAGCGAGCATATTCCGGCTGAAGGGGCTACTGACCCCCTCCCTAGACACCCTGGAACTTTCGTGAAACTTCTCCCATGTTCTGCAGGAGAGGCTGCTGGGACTTGCAGTTCTGGAAAGGAATTCGCGAGTCTGCAGTAATACAGCCCATCACATAATACATCCATTGTTCTAATCTAGGTTACAGCAGTGAAAGCTTATCAGAGAATAAGAACAGCGAAGCCAAAAAAAATGAAAATGTGCAATGTGCTGACAGAGAGTTTCTCAATGTCCTAATTACAGCTGTATTGCAGACTGTAAGTAATCCCGTCATGAAGCAGGGAATTCTGGTACATGAAGTCCTTTGTCAGGTTGAAGCGTTCAGACTCCTTCATAACTAGTTGTCCCAGAGCTGATTTTGGTTTTGAGGGCCAACTTTTTAAAGGCCCTCTGGTTAATGAAATCTTACCATTCCTGCTTTTGAGAGACTGACCACAGACTTTTCAAGCAGTATGAAAAAAGAGCATACACTCTGTCAAAAGCAGGCAAAGGAAGAGTGGAACTTTGAGGGTTGTGTTTTGTTTGTGTTTTTTTTGTTTTTTTTCTAGGGACCTTTTGTCCTTTCTGTCTTGGACTGCTTCCAGGAACAGTGGAAAAATAAACCATACCACTTCCAGTTACATTGACTAAAGGCTATCTTTTACTCCCCATTTTAGCCTCTGCCTCCCTTCATGTTAAAGGGCATTTGGCAAGAAGCCCAGATTGCAGTGGGAGGAGGTCAGATGTACTGTACACAATCAGCAGAGTCCAGCAGACCCATTGGGCGATATCCCATACCTTACAAAAAGGATTTGCCATATGATATTGTGGAATTAATGGAGGAAGTGGAGACAAAGGTAAGAGCTGTTCAATCACACTGATACTGCTCTCCCCATCTCTAGAACATGTCTAGCTAAGTCAATAAAGATTGTTACTATCTAAAATAAGAGGAAGAAATTTAAATTTTGACATTTGAGAAAACTGAAAAATACATTGGCTAGTTGAGATTTTCAGGCAAAGATCCTTGTGCATTTAGAATGTCTCACTTGAGGTTTTTCTGTTTGTAAGGATGCATTGTGGCTTCCCCTATACTGTTTTGGCTGTTATGACTAAAATTCATATTAAGAAACTGAGGCAACAAAATCAAACTCTTTATCTTTTCCTAGTAGTACAATTTTATTCATTTCCATGGGGATTGTTCTCCATTCATCCCAGTAGGAAAAATTCCATTGGTCTAGTCCAGCCCAAAACATTTAGCTGTACAAAATGGTTTACATATTCTTAAAATCCATGTTGCCTGCCCAATGGTGAGTATCTTCTTTTACAGTTATATAAAATAATGCAATATTTTCTTCATGTATTTGGTAATGTAAATTAAAAATGCGAGGGTGAATGCCAGGTCAGGATCCAGTCAGTTTAGGCCCAGGTAGAGACCTGAAAAGTAGGACTCTGGTTTTCTGTGACAATTCAGAGGTAGATTGTGCAGGATGTGCTAAAATCTGTGGTAGTCTAAGCACTTTTTTTTTTTTTTTAAATAAATGAGCAGATATATTGTACTTAATATATATACTAACTTTCTTTTAAAAAATACTCCTTTGGTATACCTCCAGCCACCTGTCGAACACGCGATGAGTAATTTAAGGAAATATTTCTTTACAAAAAGGGCAGTGGTAACATGGAACAGCCTCCCTGTGGAGGTGATGGAGACAAGGCCAATATCTCAATTCAAGAAAACATAGGATGAACACAGAGGGAACCTATGAAGGAGTGGTAGGGATTGTAAAGATGAGCAGTTGGTGTGGATAGGCAGATTAGGTAGACTATATAGTCTTTTTTTCTGCTGTCACTTTTATGTAATACACAAAGTTTAAAACTTTATCTGCTTAGTTTTTTCTCCCTTGCTTTTTCTTACTGTCTTTTTCTTGTCACCACTCTTTCTTCTCTCCTTCTCTATCTAATCTCTATTTCATCCCCTCTTATTATAGCCAGTGTGTCCTGATGTGGTTACCTGAAATACACTTAGAGCCAACAGCTGTAGAGAAAAGCTTTTTATTTAAATGCTCTAAAATAATATAATAAAACCTTATGGAAAGAGAGACTGGCAGAATATTATGCAAAGCACAAGCATAAACTTCCTCTCTTAAATGATTTTACTGATAGTAAGATGATAGGATTTACAGCTGTACTTTTCCAACCCCTAAACTAGGTTAAATAATTGTCAAAATTCTGTGATTGCCTTTTTTGAAAGGAGTCACTTGTCCCATGCCTATGTGTTTTATTCCTTCCTCCCAAGGTCTTGCCGAGTTTCCTCTCTTCTCCTACGGTCCTCTTTTCCCCCAGTTTTCAATTCAGTTTTTCCCCATTCTTTTCCATGCTGCTGCTGCTTTCTGCTCCCAGCATCATGTGGTTCTGCTTACATTTCGTTGCAAGGAGGTGATGCTTAGGAGGGGTAGGATTTGGGTTGAAGTAGTGGCAGGTATGGCGGATGGGTCAAGAGAACATGATGCTGGCTGCTAGAGATGTCATCCTGAATATTCTTGGCTGAGTGTTGGTGTCAGCAGCAGGACTGAGTGGTTTTGGTCATAAGTGTAATCTGGGCCGGATTTAGGTTTTGGGTGCCCATAGGCAGCAATGGCAGAGTGACCCTTCCTCTTGAAGTCATCAGAAATAAGGGGAGGAAGGAAGCAAGGAACCCTAAATTGCCTCATCTAAATCCTCTTCTCTCTGGTCCTCCTCCCTCCTCCCTCCTCTCAACCCCACCTCTCACTTCCCAGCCACTGGTTACCTAAAGCAGCAGTGTCCTAATCTGGCAGAAACAATTTTGAAAAAAAAAAATTCTGCTTGTGCCTCCAGTTGCCTGTTGCACATTGTGGTGGCACCAATTCGTCCTCTCACATGGACTTCCTGTTACTGTGGAAACCATGTGAGGCGTGGGGCTGTTGCAGGATTTTGAGTAAGGGATGGATGTCTGGAGGACCCACACTTTTTTTTTTTTTTTTTCCCCTAATTTGTTTCTGCCTTTATAGAACTCTGCTGCTTTAGGTAAGAAGTGACTGGGAAGCAGGCCCAGATAGAGGCATAACAGCAGTGGCAAAGCTCCGGCGTTTTCAGAATTTGGTGCCAGAGGTCGTTGCCCATGTTTCTCATTGACGGCAGGGCTGAATTTACCATGCTGTCATGGGAACTGTCTATCAGGGCCCAGGAGGTGGAGCTTCTAAGAGTTCAGAGCTTTGCTCTGTACGGCTGCGCGTGCCTTCCTGCGCAGAAAAACAGTCATTCCTCAGTCTGTTTTTTCCGCGCGCGATCGCATGCGGAGCTTCTTCTCCTCAGACTGAAGAATTTGGACGTTTCTTTAGGAAATATTAAAGTCAGAACCAAGGCTGTCCGGCTTTAAACCTTGTGATTTTGGCAAGAACATGTCCATTACAGATGGACATGATCGTTGCTATCGCCGTCTGGGAACAGACCACATTCAGGCCACATGCAAGCATTGTGGCCGGATGTCACCGCGAGCCCCAACGCCAATGGGCTCTGAAGATCCAGGGCATACGAGGGGCATCAGGGGGCTCCTATGCCCCACCATCTGAGGCGCATTCCTCTCCGGGTTCAACTAAACAAAAAAACCCGAAGGTAAGGGGAGCGGCATCCATGGAGCCCACCATCTCCGGGACTGGAGGATTAGCCAGGGAATTGGGGGCCCAAAGTACCCACGGAGCTCAGAGGGGTAGGCTGCGAGAGAGAGACCGGCAATCAATGTGCCGCTCTTCGCAGGAATCTGCGACACATGGTGGGGGTGAGCCGCAGAGGTCCACATCGCAGAAATCCACATTAGCAGCGTCTGTGCCAACGCAAAACCTCCCAGCAACTCATACCATTTCACAATCATAGCACAAGTCGAGGCAGGAAGAGCCGAGAAAGGAATCTCCATCGCATCGTCATCGACGCACTCAAAGACAAAACCCGCGTCGACAGCGTCTGAATCGATGCCTGGACAACATTCGAAGCATAAGGCGTCGCAGGGAGCGTCGTCTTCCACGCAGGGAACGTCTTCATCGACGCACACAGCGCAAATAGTATCCTAGACAATGCCCCGGCAGACGCACACATAGAGTCATCAGTCACAACTAGAGTCTCGCTCGAAGCAAGAGCGTCAAAAAGGGAAACATTGTACCAAGTTAGTTCATGGAAGCAGCCACTCTTCCACGTCTTTGGGAAAGAGACCATCAGACCCCTCAAGACATTAGGGGATGCAGCTTTCTAGCCCTCATTTATCGCAGCAATCACCATCGCCAGGAGGTGAGTATTCTCATGCGTCTTCCGTACATTCCAAAGAAGAGTACGTTAGAATAACATCATCTTCTTCGTCTTCACCACAAGCAGTGTTTTCAGATCTTTCGTCCATCTCTGGACACCTGGCTGTTGACAAGGGACTGCAAGAGTCCTTACGAAAGAAAAGGAAATTCTCAGAGGACCTTCAACACCGATGGGTCCAGTCTGATGCACTAGCCGCTGATTTGTTGCTGGTGGCAATTTCACCACCAGCTCCGATGAGACCTATGAAGCCACACATGCCACCAGAAACTCAGCAAGCCTTCTCACAATTATCAGCTCTCTCTGGTTTCTTTGAAACCTTACAATCTACATTCACTCTACCACCATCTTCAACAGGAAGCGAACCTGGATCGCCTGCACCACAATCATCTCCAGAGCATCCAAGGACCCCCTTCACCGCAGGTCCATTCACCTCCACCAGTGACATACCCTGTCGTATGGGAATAAACTCTCTGTGAACCCTGACTCCCCTCAATCATCTCCGGGATCATCCACTGGATACCCATTGGACCCTCCTGAGGATCCTCCTGAGCCGTATTCTCCACATGAAGATTTGTCATACCCCAAATTCCTGGACAAGGTGGGTGCAGTCCTCAATCTAGATGTACAAAAGATTCCAGATCCTTGAGCGGAGACATTGGGTCTCTTTAAAATATTTGATTTACCAGCTGAGCCCATCTTGTTACCATCGCACAAGGTGTTGAATTCGGTCCTAGAAAAATCGTGGGAAATGCCTTTTTCCATCCCGCCAGTCTCCAGAAAGACTGATTTAAAATGAAACATTCACCATTTTATTCCACACCGCAACTCCCACACTCGTCCCTGGTCGTAGAATCGGACATGCAACGTGCACATGCCTCTGTACCTCCAGGAAAGGAAAATCGATTCCTGGATGAGTTCGGGGAAAAAAGCGTTCCAGTCATCATTGCTCTCGGCTCGAATAAACCAGCATCAGTTCTATCTGGTGCAATATTTGTATGAGTGCTTGCAAACCGTAAAAGCTGCAATTCCTATGGGAGATCAATCGTCATTGCTCGTCAACCAGCCTATCCAAGACATGGAAGAGGGCATAAGTCACCTCCTGCGCACTGTGTACGAGGCATTTGAATCTTTGTCTCGTGCATCAGCGTCTGCCATAGCGGCTCGGAGAATAGCTTGGCTCTGCTCCAGCGCAATAAGAGAAGATCTGTACGACACGCTTGCTAACTTGCTCTGCAAAGGCGTTAACCTGTTCGGTGACCGCTTCCAAGAGACGGTGGCAAACCTAAAAGAACAAGCTGTTGCGGTTCAGTCCCTGATCCAACCATCGTCCTTAACCACACAGCGCCGATACTATGCCGCTAACTGAAGACAGCAATATCAGCGGCGACTGTTCAGGCAGTATAGACCTGCCACATACAATCCTCCTCAGCGGGCTCACCCTCAGCCGTTACAGAATAGGAGGGGTAGACCTAGAACGCAGCGAGCCCTGGCACAGCAATCTCAAACTACATCAAGACCACCCCATCTTTTTAATCTGGGTACCACCATCACTGCCACAGAACCCACCGGGCAGAATAACATTATGCCTACACCACTGGGAGGCCATAACAGATCAGTGGATTCTGGAAATTGTAAGGCAAGGGTACCAATTACACTTCACCACCAATTCAATTCAAACTATGCCACCTTATGCCTGCAACAAGGGATTCTACTCAACATATTTCCTAATTCCCAAGAAGACAGGTGGTCACCCTCCCCTCCCCTCTTACCAACCAAGCTGTCTCTCACCCTCCCCCACACCCCCTCTCCTCTCTCACACATACATTCTCTCTCACTGGCATCCACCCCACTCTCCCTCTCTTACCTCTCCTGCTCTCTCTCACCCTCCCCACCCCCCTCTTACCAACCATGCTCTCTGTCACTCTCCCCTCTCTCCATTCGTGGCAAAGATGAAGGCTCGGGTGCGCCGTTGTGGCACACGGGGGCCTTCCCTTTTTGCCGCGAACGGTGCGCCGGGCCTTCATCTTTGCCGCGAACGGAGCGTGTCCTGTGTGCCGGAGGACGCTCTCCGTTCGCAGCATGCCAGGGTCTCCTCTGCTATTTTCTGCCGTGCTGCGATGCCCCACTCTCGCAATGGCCGCTGTCTGTGCGCTTCTGGTTTTGAATCCTCTTCCGGCGAGGGAGGAAATCGGCAAGGCGGTGAGGGAGGAAATCTGCGGGAAGGAGGAATTCTGCATTCCGCAGTTGCGCAGAATTCCCACAGGAGTATGTTGTGATCCCGACTTTGGCATACTATTCAGCTGTAGGTACATTCCCCAGAGAGCTTATACATTAAGCTGTAGGTTCCAGCTTTAGAGAACTTATATTGGAAATGTAAGTCTTTCCTGGGTCTGAGATGGAGTACCACACTGGGCACAATTGACAACAGTGGCCACCAGAAAAGTGAGTTTACTCAATCTCAGACCCAAGAGTAAATGTAAGCTCTCTGAGGCAGGCACCAGACACAGGTTTTCTTTATTTTCCTGAACAGCTGCACAGCACATGCATATGTATTGCTAAAGTGAGTACTGTTCAGCTGTTGGTGCCCACCCAGACAACCTATGCATTTTGTTCATCTGGCTTTAGGTGCTTTCCCCAGGTCCCTTTTATTTTACTTGCCAGTCCTTGTCAAAATGGCCTTGAATGAGACATTGTACCCACAAATTGGGATGCTCAGCACCAATTTTGCATGCAATGCCATTTTGGCAAGAAAACATCAAAGCATAAGCTCTCTGAGGTGGGCACCTTCAGCTGAATAGTATGCACTTTGTGTCTATGTCTGATTTTGGTGTACTGTTCAAATGTAGGTGACCCCTCCCTCGAGTTTATGCTTTTAAGCTAGCTGTAGGTGCCAACCCCAGAGAGTTTATGCTTTGATTTTACTTGCTATTCTTTGCCAAATGGCCTTGGATTCAAGAATTTGGTCTCTAGAGTGGGCATTTACAGCTAACTGAACAAAGTTAGCTCCCTGGGGTGAGCATCTACAGCTAATCAGTATGTCAGGATGCATAGTGCCAGCATACTGTTCAGCTGTAGGTGCCCACCTTGAGAACTGGCTCTGGAAATTTAAACTCCTGGGTCCAAGGTGGACTAAACTCACATTTTCTGATGGCCAAAGTTGATAAAAGCAAATTTCAGAAACACCATTCAGAGATATCTACAGAAAATAAAAATATAACATAATTAGCCCACAACTGAGGGAAGAAGGTTGAGATAATCAGTTTTCACAAAGAAATGCCAACTCCATTACTATTATAGTTCTAGTATTCCCTAGTTGCATGGATAGAAGGTGAAGAAATACTTCAAGCTGTTTAGGGTCAAAGAACAACAAATAATTGTCAATCCTTATCAGACTCTAAAGCAGTGGTTCTCAACCAATGTGTGGCCAAGCACCAGCTGGTGTGTCGTGGCTCCCGGTGTCCCACAGCCCCAGTTATACTTCCCTTTACCTTTTTCCTGCCCCCGCAGGCCAATGGGAAGCCTCCTCCCTTCTTCCTGCCAGTGGGAGGAAGAAGCCGCTGATTGGGCAGGAAGAAAGGGGGCATCTCACAGCCCGGGGGTGGGGTGGTTTGAGGAGGGCTGGGAGGAGTGGTAGTGTCCAGGCCCATGGCAGCGAAGAAATTAAACATGGCGGCGAGCCGCAAAGAAAAGAGGCTAGCTGCGCCAGGATTTCCCGCTTCCAAAGCAGCTGGGAACCGAGATAGAGTAGGGATTCCCCAAAGCGGCAGTGAGTCGCAAGCACGAAGAGGCTGGTTGCTCCGGGGATTCCCCCCCCCCCCCCGATGCAACAGTGAGCGCGGCAAAGCCGCGATTAAAGTAAAAGTGGCACTCAGCTACGCTGATTACAGATGGGGCAATTGGAGCTCCCAGCGGCCGTAAAAGAAGGCAGATGGGGAGCCTAGGGATATCCCTACAGCCAGAAGAAAGGCTTGAGTGCTGTGGCATATTTTTCTAAAATGTTTGCTGCTTCAGTGCAGCTAAGGAGGCAGCGGTAGCACTGGGAAATCTGCCACTGTGAAAATAAAGGGGAACACAGCATTGGGGCTCTAACCAAAGTGTGTTTGAGAGACAGAGACTGGGCAGAGAGGTAACTGGGGGGTGTGTGTGAGAGACAGAGACTGGGCATGGAGGTGACTGGGGTGTGTGTGTGAGAGAGAGAGAGACTGGGCAGGGAGGTGACTGGGGTGTGTGTGTGAGAGAGAGAGACTGGGCAGGGAGGTGACTGGTGTGTGTGTGTGAGAGAGAGAGACTGGGCAGGGAGGTGACTGGGGTGTGTGTGTGTGTGAGAGAGAGAGACTGGGCAGAGAGGTGACTGGAGGGGGGTGTGAGACAGAGACTGGTTTAGGGTTTAATGTGTGTGTGTGTGTGTGACTTGTGGGCCCTAAAGAAGAGGAACATGAGAACAGAGCTTCAGCAGCCACTGCTGCTCCTGGTATGTGCTTTCAAGGGAAAGGAGTAGGAGAGTAAGTAAAGGTGGCATTTTAAGTTTAGTTTTCTTGATTGACTGCCATTTTAATTATTATGATGTCTGCTGTTTTGAAATATTTTATTGATATTTGGACAATTTTTAATAATGTTTGAGTTTTGTCTGACCTTATTCTGTTCATCAGCTGTTTTGAAACATTTATTAATATAGTTTTACAGTTATTTCTATGTGGGGATCTATAGCAGCTTGGCTTGTTCTGTTTTCCCAATAGGAGGTGAATTAGTGTTTAGGACCTGATTTAATATTTGTAGTGTTGCCTTTTCATAGATAGGGTTTTTATGTGTTCCATAATGCAGGTATAACTTTGTGAAGAATAGTTTCTGTGCATTATTGCAGATCCTGGGACTGTGTTAGGTGCTATATTTCTCTTTCCATTTCTCCAGGTTTGCACTGCATGCAGAGTGGCTTTTTTGGTTTTCCATTCCTGTTTGTCTCCATATTTATAATTTGTGGTCTTTCTGTACTTGGTGAAGGTCGGTTCTGTGGGTGTGACCAAGGTGAGGTATTTTATTAGCATGTAGGTGTTTGTACCAATCTTATTTGTTGTGTTTTCTCAGTAGGATATGCATTAGTGGTAAATTATTGCCTTTTCATAAGGAGGGCCTATTGTGCCTGGTAGTAAAGGGAGTTTGTTTTGCTTTTACTGAGATGTCATCAGAACCAGAATATCTTTTTTTTTTTTTTTTTTTTTTTTTTTTTTGTATGGTGAGTTCTATGGGTAATGCCCTAGTTCTGCTCTGCATCTATTGTTAGAGGTCAAGGGGGTTCCTGTGGATGCAGAGTGTATGTTTACATCTAGCCCCATGACGGTCACATGTTCAGTGTGTCATGCATGTGAGAACCATCTGTCAGGTGTGTCCCGACCGAAAAAAGGTTGAGAAACACTGCTCTAAAGCATATACAACCAAGAGTTTGGCTCTGGATTCTACCTTTGAGTCATCTAAAACAACTGGACAGGTTTAAATTTCTACCTTGATCTTCCTAACTACGTTCTCATTAGGAGCAACAGACATAACAAGAAGATAATACAACTTAGATAAGGGAGGAAAAGACTCAACTAGAATTTGAAATACCTCAGAATAATAATTTTAAGCAACTCAAAAAAGGAGATTAAGGAGGATCGATGAAAATTAATAAATCTAAGATTTAGTCTGTTTAGATAATTCTCATAGTTTTCCAGGCTATGATGAAAATATCCTTTATCCATAATTAATGCCATATTAATTTCCTGGAGCTCTTTAATACTCCCTGATAATTCTTGAATTCTATTTTCACAATGAATATGCTTTTGAAAATGAGAAGATAAAGTAACAACATTAACTGAAGAGAATGCATTTTCAATACTAGAGGTAAATGAATTTTGCAATCCAATTATAGTTGTTCATACAGTTTCCAGGGTAATCAAAGTTTGTTTTACAGGAAGAACGTTAGCCAGTCTTGCCAGGGGCATAGGGAGTAGAAAGTATCAAACCCAATGCCTCTCGAAATACAGGTTGTACTCCACCAGCAGGCGAAGAGACATGAACATTTAAATTCATAGTCTTTCCCTTCGAAGAACCTGTAGAACGATCTATTCCTGGTTGTGGATTATAGCAAACTTCAGGTCTGAGTGAAACAAAAGTCTTGTTATGGGTAGGGGAAGAAGAAACAACCCAAAGCCCTTCACGTCCTGTTTCTGAAGTAGAATCTATAGTGGGCCGTAGGAGCGAGGGAGAGGAGACACACAGGTGGAAAAGACTGAATCCCACGTTTCCTCTTCTTTCCATCAATCTAAATAATTTGAAGGGTCAGATGTCCTCACAGCAGTGAACTCAGCAGAACACCCCCCCACCAAAGGGTGCATCCCACTGCCTGCCGCAATTTAATGAGATGTTCTGGACACAGGGAGACAAGATTTCCAATGCTCAGAGTGGGTTGGCTGCAAGAGGTATTGCCGCCATAAAGCCCCTTGGTCTCGCAGCCGTCTTCCCTCAGCCAAAGTTACTCTTACTATGCTTGGTCTGGTAGAAGCAGCTGGTAACAGCAATAGTATAATACAGCATCCAGAAATAAGAGTTAAGTTTTACTCCTGCTGTGACCTAGGAGTTAAAGCACATTTCTTAATGCTGGAAAATTTAAGCTGTCTTCCCTTTAACAAACTTATCTGCATTGCTGGGTAAAGCTAATGCTTTCTTTTACAAGGAATTTGCATGACTCCACGCTAATTTGAATGGTTTTTATTCCTGTTTTAGTGCATATGTTTTAGAGGTTAACTTGGGTATTTAACAGGGGTTTTAACTTGCTCCAGAAAACTGTGCACTAATGTTAGGCCCCCCCTTTATTATATCAGCCCCTAAATTAGGAAAAGTTATGCTGAAGGCCAGGCTGTGGTTCCAATACAACTTTACTGAGGGTCATTCAAGCATAAATTAAACATTGACAAATCCATTTGGCAAACAGTTCTTTACATCAAAGACTTTCTGTGTAAATATAGGATTCTGTGATTCCTTTCAAATAGTTTCTCTTCCAAATCTTTTTCCCAGTCTCTAAAGGTAGCTTTTTAATTTCACTCCAGTTTTGAATAATAATCTACAGCTGCTTCAAATCTCTCCAACACCTTTTGATTCCTGGATGGTACCTTGCGAGTAATTTTCCCCCAAATATATCAGGGATTCTATATTATATTGCATTAACACCAGATGGGTGCCACTCTTCTTTCTCCAACCTTTTGGTGCTTGGAGGGTACTTTGCAACTCTTCTTCCCCCAAAATATCTCAGTAAACTCAAGTGGTTGACACTGGAGGGGGTGACACTGTTCTCCTTTACTTCACTCTTCCCACAGAAATGAGGGAATGTTCCAGGCTCCTCAACAGTTCTGGGTTTGAGGGTCTGACTTCTCCAGCTGAAGGAATTTAGAGGGCCAAAACAAATAGGCCTGGTAGTGGAAATGCACAAAATAAGAGAAGAGTGGATAATAAATAAAACAAAAAAAACCCCCTCTTCCCCAACAGAGATAAAAGGAGAAAGAAATAGGAACTTAGAGGGGCGTGGTTTGGCCACGGAGCGGAATGGCAGCTTGAGAGACGAGCTCCTGTTCACCACGAGTGGAAGATAGCAAAATCCCCATCCATCCTCCCCGTGCTTATAATATAACACTAGAGGGAGACTCTCCTAACTAAATCCCTTCATGAATGCTAAGAAAAATGGGACAAATTTGAGCAAATACTCATATTCTAAGCTCAAAGGTGATCCGACTATGCCGGGTACCAGCGAGACTCTGATGATGGCCGCGCCGTTGGAGTCGGGCCTTGAGTGTCAGGAGGAGGAACAGGACCGCACATTATCAGAGGTACCCACGCGACATGAATTTTGACAGTGGTTTAGTGATCTCCGACGAGACATGAAAGAAAATAAAAAAAGAATTGCTAGACAAGATGGTGGAAATGCGCGACGAAATGGGAGAAATAGGATATAGGGTAGATGACTGACATCAGATTAGAATCGCATGCAATCAAGTTGGAGAAATTACAATCACAATGCGACGCTGCGACCAAAGGGGGAGACGATATCCTTGTCAAATTGGAACATCTGGTAAACAGAACCCGGAGATGCAATCTTCGGTTTCAGGGAGTCCCCGACACTGAGGCCTTTAATGACAGCCACGAGGTGGTTCGCTCCCTCTGCAATTTTTTTCTCTCTCAAGGGGCAGGGAATGAAGGGCCGGCTCCTCACCAACCGATTGAGCTGGAGCGGGCACACCGTTCCTTGGGGCCACGAAACGGGAATCTACCCCGAGATATTATTGCCTGCTTTTTGAGATATCCGGACAAAGAAAGTCTTAGCAGCTGCAAGGAAACAACAAACATGGCAGTGGAATGATGTGACTGTCTCAGTTCTCCCTGACCTCTCGCCAGGCACTTTAAGGCGTCTGCAGACTTACAATCAGATCACTATAGTATTGTGTAAAGAAAATCTTCGATATCGCTGGTTGTTCCCAACGGGGATTTCAGTCACCATACAAGGAGTCACATTGAGAGCGAATACTCCGGAAGAAGCGGCAGCCATCTTGACATCTGCCGTCTTTTCACCCAGGCAGACTACCGCCGCAGAGTACAAGGATAGGCCAGATCCCCACGCTGGCAACAGGTTGACAAGGGCGGAAGGCGACTAAGGCGGCAGGAGACAAACGGCGGCAGTGGTGCGTCTGGAGGCACAGGATGAACTTTCCTTTGGAGGACACTTGTGAGATCTAATATATAGGAGGGTTGTTCTTTGTTAGCTGTTAACTTGTTCAAAATGTGGTTGGGGAGTTTATCTTTTGAATATCTGCCGCTATCCCAGTTGCTAAATAGGAGAGTTTATCAGAACTGTGGGGGGATGGGGAAGAGGGGATAATAAGGATGGGGTAATAGGATCACTGGTGTAAGGGGTGCTGCTGTTTTGTGATCGAGATCCATGGTGCCCCGCACCTGCTCAGGCAGGAATACCAAGGGAACCTGGTGCAACTTGGGAGAGGGGTTCATGGCAAAATATTTGTGAACTGTGGAAGCTCAATGACTCTCTCCTGGGGGACGAGGCCTTCTGTAAAATATTAGAGGGGGAAATCACATCTTACCTTAATGTTAATACAGGAAACCCTAGGGTCATTTGGGACTGCTTGAAGGTAGTACTGAGGGGCTAATTGATCTCCAGAGGCTCATATCTCAAAAAAGTTAAGGAGCAACTAAAAAGATCTCTGTTAGATAAAATAAATTAACTGTCCGAGATTCATCGTAAAACATTGGCCAAGTCAGTCTATGCACAGTTGCAGAGAACAAGGGGAGAACTGCAAGGGATGGCTGATGCAGAATTAAAGGCTAAGCTGGCCCTTATTACCCAGGAGAGATTTGAATGGGGTGACAGATCAGGGAGGCTCCTCGCTCATCAGTTGAAACAAAAGCAAATTCATCCACAGCTCAGATGGGAGACTCCTTTCTTCTTCTCCAGAAATTAGACAAAGATTCCAACAATTTTATGGGGATTTATGTCATGATCATACCAATACATAGAGGCCTACTTGCAAGACATTGCTCTTCCCTCGCCTTACTGAGGAGGAAAAAGAGACTGGAGCAGGAGATTTCACAGGAAGAAATGGTTGCAGCCATTAAGGATCTTAAATGTAATAAGGCACCAGGGCTGGATGGGTACACCCCCACCTTCTACAAAAAATTTTCATCCATAATTACGCGCCCTTTACAAGAATTCTTTAATTACTTATGGGGAGGGAATCACCTGGGCGAGGGAGCCAATACGGTTGGCATTACTATTCTCGGCAAACCAGGCTGTGACTTAACTAACTGTGGGTCTTATAGGCCGATATCTTTGATTAATATTTTGATTGAAGAATCTAAATATGTACACCCTGGAAGAAAGGAGGAGCAGGGGTGATATGATTCAAACCTTCAGATACTTGAAAGGTTTTAACGATCCAAAGACAACGACAAACCTTTTCCGTCGGAAAAAAATCAGCAGAACCAGGGGTCACGAGTTGAAGCTCCAAGGAGGAAGACTCAGAACCAATGTCAGGAAGTATTTCTTCACGGAGGGGGTGGTGGATGCCTGGAATGCCCTTCCAGAGGAAGTGGTGAAGACCAGAACTGTGAAGGACTTCAAAGGGGTGTGGGATAAACACTGTGGATCCATCAAGTCTAGAGGACGTGAATGAAGAGTGGGTGGCTTACGGGAATGACTGCTACTGCCTGGAGATTATACCCTTATTCAATAAACATACACACAGTAAATGCGACTCCAACATTGCTCTAAGCTTCAACGGCAAGAGGAAGTGTGGAAAAAAAAGGATTTGCATTCACAAAAAGCGGGGAGTAGCTTGCTTGTTACGGCAGTTACTACCCCAAACTAAATAAGCCAGATAATTTACTTTCAATGCATATCCAGCATAGCTCTCTGCTTCAACGGCAGGGGAGAAGTCTTATACTTCACTTTCAACACACATCCAGCATAGCTCTCTGTTTCAACGGCAGGGGGAACGTAGAAAGGTGGAGCTATATACAGACAATAACCAACAAGGATTGAGTTACATAGTCTGGGTAAACAAAGGCATGGATGTAGCTTGCTTATTGTGGCGGTTACTACCCCTAACTATGGTAGATATTCACTTGGATACAGTTCCAACACTGCTCTCTACATTAATGGTGCGGGTGGAAGAGAAATAGAACCAAAAGGTTACTAAGAGCCAAGAGTAACAGAAGTATGAGTGGGGGAAAAAAGTGCATAGCTTGCTGGGCAGACTGGATGGGCCATTTGGTCGTCTTCTGCCATCATTTCTATGTTTCTATAATATCGATCTTAAGCTCTTCGCAAAAATTATGGCATCTCGACTTAACAGAGTTTTGGGGCGCCTAGTACACATCGATCAGGCGGGCTTCATACCCGGCAGAATGGCAGCGGACAACATCTGCAAGATTGTAAATCTGATGTGGTGGGTACAAGACCAGGACATCCCGACTGTTTTACTGATGGTCGATGCAGAGAAGGCTTTCAATATGGTTCATTGGCCATTCCTTTTCCATACTTTGCGGAAATTTAATTTTGGCCCGAAGTTTCTCAACGGGTTGCAACAACTATATACTGACTCTAAAGCCTGGGTGAAGGTAAATGGGACATATTCGGAGGCCTTCTCTATTTGTCGTGGCACGAGGCAAGGGTATCCACTTTCACCATTATTGTTCACCTTATTTCTGGAACTGCTGGCTACTAAGGTTCGTATGAACCCTCACATTCAGGGAATCACTCTGGGGGATATCCATTACAAGATGTCTCTGTTTGCAGATGTACTGTTTTCCCTTTCTAACCCGGCCTCTACCCTGGTTGCCACCTTGGCGGAATTACAGAATTTTAGTGAGGTATCTGGCTTCAAATTAAATGTGGGAAAAATCTGATATTTTAAATATCTCAGTCCCTACAGATCAGATTCCCGGATTAAAATAGCTGATTCCCTTTCAATGGGCTACCAAGAAAATTAAATATCTGGGGGTTTATATTAGTAGGAACCCCAATGACCTTTTTCAGTTAAACTACCCACCATTAATACGCAAGATTTTTCAGGATTTAGATAGATTGTCTGGCCTTTATGTATCTTGGTTTGGTCGCAAAACCTCCAACAAAATGAATGTTCTACCTCGGCTCGGATATTTATTCCAATCTCTCCCCATTTATATTTCAAACTCCATTCTCAAACATGGCAACGTAACATTTTTTCCTACATTTGGAGACGTTTGCCACCACGGATTTCCCAAGCGATCATGTATCACCCAAAATTGAGAGGAGGACTTTGCGTTCCCAATATTTGATGGTACTACTTGGCGGCACAACTGAGGGCGGCCTTTAATTGGCACCGTAAAAGGGAGAAAAAACCTTGGGGAGATATTGAACAGTTTTTAGTGGGCAAAATGCCTCTTCACTCTCTTCTCTGGCTACCTAAAGGAGCATGGAGCCCCCTACAACATATATCTCTGCCGGTTCAAACTACACTAACGATATGGGGGAGGTGGAAATCACACTTTTGTAGGAGACAGGAAATATTTCTTTAGCTCCAGTATTGCTGCTAATGCTCTCTTACAGGAGGGGGGTCAGGGAAACTCTTTTCGGAACTGGGAAACCAGAGGTATAGATGGACTGGGGAAACTATGGGCAGAGGGTAATCTGATTCCCTTCCCTATACTACAGGAACAATATCAATTACCCCCGAACGATTTTTTTGCATATCTACAGGTTCGCCATTTCCTACAAACTGAAGGGATTATTAGAGATCTAGAGATGGGGGGAAAACTCAAATTGAACACTGGTGTGGGCGTGCGGACGCTTTACCAAAGAGTATTTCACGAGCCTATGATTTTTTGAATGAAGACCCCAGCACCAAACCGGCCTATATGAAAGCGTGGGAGACAGATATCAGTAGGTTAGCCACTGAAGACATATGGGATAGTATATTTGTGGCCACCAAGAAGGGGTCCCAATTCACTCCACTCGCTGAAAACTGCTATAAAGTGATGCTACGGTGGTACATTCCTCCTGATAGAATACATAAATTTCAACCTTCAGTAAGCCTCTTATGTTGGAAGGGCTGTGGATCCACAGGAACCTTTTATCACATGTGGTGGTCTTGCCCACGCGTGGCTACCTTCTGGGCAGACATTATGCACATCCTATCCCAGATGGTAGGAATCCCAATTGTTTTGGAGCCTGAGAACGCCCTCTTAAATTTGCCGCTGGACGTTTCTCCAGCCATTCGGAAATTAGTACAACTAATCATAATTGGGGCGAGATGTGAGTTAGCTAAGTTGTGGAAATCTAGGGATCTTCCCTCAGACGCTAATCTGAGACAAAGATTGCACACTTTGTGGAAACATCATACAGGGATAGCTGCTCTGAGGCATACTCATCCGAGATATGCGCAGCTTTGGGCTCCTCTGGGCCGCTGGTTGACCCAAAGTTGAGGATTGTTACACCCTTAATGTACAGTATGCATACTATGTTATCAATTTAATGCTTGTCCTTTACTTAATGCTTCTTTATATGAAAATGTTCCAATTGTTTGCTTCTACTTTGCTACTGCTACAACACATGTTGTTCCGAGGGAAGAAGGGGGATGAATAATCAAGAGCGATCGTGTGTAGTGAACATGGATGTTAAGGGTGGATACCATGATCATCAGTTAGACACAAGAGACATGGACAGTTGTATAATTTTCTGTTTACTGATTTATTGTAATGTGTTCATACACTGTACAGTTGCATTGGAGAACTGCAAAAAGAAAAACTAATAAAATATAAATAATAAAAAAAAAAGAAATAGGAACTTAAACAAAATGCACCTGCCTCTTCCAAAATGAAACTAAAAATCCACACGGACTACAGTAGGCCCTGTTGTTTATAGCAGAGAGCCACTACCATTGCAGCAACCCACAAAAGAAGAGCTGAGCACCAGGTGGCTTGTTACCACTAGGACTTGACCTATATGAATTTCAGAAAAAAACAAAAAAAAACTTAGTAGGCCCTACAGTTATTTATAACATTTTCAGTTTGAATTTGTCTTTTTGGCCATAGTGTGCCACACTACACATAATGACATTTTTAGTGCAATTTATGGAATAATTGCTTATGTGTTGGCTTTTGTCCACCCCGTCTGTAATAGTTACATCAAATGACCTTGCAGTGGGAGTAGGAAAAAATGAAAATGGAATGGTAGGAGCCTAGGCCTTGCTACCTGAAGAAAGGAACAGTGGCGGCAGCCTGAAGAGTGGGGTTGCTAGAGACTCCAGGACCTGCCCACCCACCAAGCAACTGATGGGAAAGAACAGGACGTAGAAAGAGCCCAGGCTCTGCCTGCATGCTTGCCAAAGAGAAGGCACCATAATGGTGCCCAGGAACGGGGGAGGAGAAGGTGAAGGACAGGAGAAAGAGAGGAGATGAAGGTCAGAGGAAGGAGAAAATGTGTTCTCAACCTATCCCTACCCCTTCCACACACCCTCCTTCAAACAGACATACCATAACTCTCCCCAAACACATCTACTACCCACCCTTCTCTATTTGGCCAAACACAGAACCCACTCCTATTCTACCACCACCACCACAGAGCAACTGCAAGGCACCCGCACACACACCATAATATAAATATACAAATCATGGAGTTATAAAATTCACGCTTTGAAGTTGCTTTACAATTCTAGACACACCTCACAGCTTGTCAGACAGAGCTTACCCAGTTGATAGTTGAGTTTCTGGCTAGTTTATTGAGGAGGAGTTTAAGGGAATGAGAAAATGTCCTGGTCTGATGGTTGAGCCATTAATTCTGTAATGGGAGTTCTGAATTTGACTTTCTGGATCTGATTTTAAAAATGAGCTATAGAAATATCATTGTCTTCCATACCCTCCGCTTCCTTGATGCTGCAACTTTAGTAATTGCAGGAGGCGTAATGTTAAGTTGAATATCTCGGTTAATTGCACAGCTGTTGTACTTTTTTTTCCCTTTCCTTCCATCAGAGTGGATTTCTGCCAAACGTGTTTAAAGTCCTGTCACACCGGCCTGCTGAATTCCGTGCGTTCTTTGCATACTATAATGCCATTATGAACAAGGAAACAGGTAAAACTACTCAGTAACATTTACACTACCGTGCTGCTTTTTTTTTTCTGTCTGCAGGGACAGATATACACTGAAACACTTTCGAGCGACAAAGGTAAAAGCTATAGACTAATGTATTAGATCTTTCATGGACGGTAATGACATTATTAAAAAAATAAAAGGGTATTAGAACTTTCATAGTACAGGATTTTATAATGCCAGCATCTTCCCCTAAAGCAGTTTGTCTCTTGTTGCTCAAAAAGTGTTAACATATGTTTGGTTTATTTTTAAGTCTGGAACTTCCAGAGCATATGACTGATATCCTATAGTAAATATTTTTTTCTGATATACTTTATCACAGTTAGTTTTGTGGCAGAATACAGGGCTGGAGAATATTTGTAATGGAACTGTAGGTAACTACATATTCTGCACAAGAATTCTAGTGCAATATATAAGAGATGAACTAAATCAATATTTTAGTTTTCTATTGCACATTGGACAAAGAAAAACTTTTGATATTTCAACATTCTCTCTTTTTTTTTTTTAATAGCTATATAGAAAAATAACATTTCATTATATCCAGCTTGGCTCTTACTCATTTGCAACCAGTGACAAAAGCATATAAAATCTTATTAGATATTTCAGATTGCCATAAATTAAAGGCCTTGAGGCTGGCTGGCTCATATTACTTTCACAAATGACCTATGACCAAGTTTGGCAGGCTGCATTTCCAGTTTCACTCAGATTGCAAGAAAAGAGCTGCTGGTACTCTAGAGAAGTGGTTCTCAACCAATTCCTCTTGTCTGCACCCAGCCAGTCGGGTTTACCAGGATGTTCGTAATGAATGTGCCTGAGATCTGCAACTATGGCTTCCATTATATGTAAATATCTCTTCTGCATATTCATTGTGGATAAACTGTAAATCCAGTTGGCTAGGTGATTTCTGACAACAGGATTGAGAACCACTGCTATCGTGCATAGAAACATTGCATCCATTTTCATTCAGCCACTTTAATGCATTTTGGCCCAAGCCAGACACTTTTCTTTATACAGTCAATCCATGCATGCATCTGCAGATATTTTTGGGGAATGGGGTGCTTTCTTAGTGTACAGACAGATGAATCCAAAACCAATGGGTTATGCACCTCTACCAGCAGATGGAGACAGAGCAAAGCTGACATCACAGTATATATATATACCCCTGCAGTGACATCAGCCCGCCAGTATTCTCTGTCTCAAGCAGATGGTGAAGGTGCATCTCCATACTGGGAATTGCTTTAAAGTTTTGAAGGAGAAAAGAGGAAAATTTAATTTGCCGCGCTCTCCTGGGGTGATACCATATGTTCCCTCCTTCAGTTGAAAACTGAGGTGATTTCCGTGGTCCCTCAGATGAGTTCCATGGCCCGGCAACTGGTTTTTCAACTGCGTGGACTTAGCTGTGTAAAAAAAAAAAAAAGAGGACTAAGAGGAGTTGAGGATTCCTTCCTCCCACCACCTCAGGCTCGGTGCATGATTGGACAGTTGTTCTCACCTCTGGAGTTCTGGGAACGGGGGCAACCTGGTGGGTTGAGCAATCCTTGAGGATAGGCCCTGCTGTAAGGCTCTGCTGGTTCACTGTGTGATAGGCCGTGACGGCATTTTCGCATTTTTTTTTTTTTTGCGCCACAGACTGTCCTCTTTAGTTTCCATCGGATGTACTATTGGTTGAATGCCTAGTTGGGCTCCTAGTTAGGTGCATAGAAGCGCCTACCAGGGTGCCCATTTGTGCGTGCATGCACACACCTTTTTTTGCAAGTATTATCTGAGCATCCTGAGGGAGCTCAGGTTGGGCACTTTACATAGGCACAGTGTTTTTAGGTGCCTTTTAGGTGTATTGGCCAACTGTGTCGCCCATAGGAAAGAAACCTGAGCGTCTTGCCCTAAGTGTTGCTTGTCATATTTGGGCATCTCAACTTGGCATTCCCTCAAATTTGTGTTGGTACTGCTTGGAGGCTCAAGGAGAATTACCTCCTGATTTTATTAAGCTTGGTTCTTCCTAGCCTAGTGCGGGAATGGAAAAGGAGCTGTCCGAAGGGTCGCCTGATTTTGGATCTCCTCCAACTGGTTCCTCAGCAGGGGGAAGGTAGTTCAGTGGGCGCAGGTCAGTTGCCCCCTGGTTTTAGCATGGATCCTTCTGCCTTTTCATGGGTAGAATTCTGTCAAAGACTGCACTCCTTCCTTCAGGCGCAGTCCCCAGCCCTGGTCAATCTTAACAACTCAGGATCGCAAGCAGTGAAATCCTGCATGCCTGGTCCTGCAGGTAAGCACCGGGGTATTCCTGGAACCGGCTTTCCCGATAGGGACCCAGATGACACAGAAGAGGAGACCAATCCTTACTCCCTGGAGGATAGGGAATTTCCTCCAGCATTGGAGCTTATAAAACTATATTGAGGTTCTTTAATAGAGAGAGTTATACTTTGATAAGGTGGAAGACCTTACCCTTGTCGTTCGAGGGACGGATCCGACTTTACCAAATGATGATAGTGCCTAAATGGCTTTACCTCCTTCAAATGCTGCCGCTGTGGCTTTCCAAGGTTGATTTGAATGTACTGACCTGGGCTCTCCGGAATTTCTTGTGGGGGGGCAAGAGAGCTCGCATTCCTTTAAAGATGCTATATCTCCCCCCTGACCAGGGAGGGGTTGGGGTGCCCAACCTCAAAATGTATAATCTAGCCTGTAATTTACGTTATGTCAAGGATTGGATATTCGGGTCTTCTCATTTTCTGCCTCACTCCGTTCTACAGATCTGGTATGAAGTCCCCTCGCTCAATTTTTTGCTTCATGCACGGCCCTCGGACGTCCCGGCCCATCTCAGATCTCACATGCTAGTGACCACGTGCCGAGCGGCCTGGGCCTGCCTCTGCCGCATGTACAGTCAACCACCTGGTATCACGCCTTTTTTACATATACAGAATAATGGATATTTTATACCGGGGGAGGGGGAAACACCCTTTAAGCGATGGAAAGCGGAGGGACTCACATTTCTCTCTCAATTGTTTGATCAGTCCACTGGGATTTTATTCAGCTTTGTTGATCTCCAACAACAATTCAATATCCCACACACTGATTTCTACGCCTTTTTACAAATTCGCCATTTTATGCAATCCTGTGCTGAGCATTGGAATCATTCTTCACGCCACACTGCCCTCCGACACCTTCTCAGCACAGCGGCTAATAAGCCCCCTAAAATCTCGGGTTTTTATAAAGAACTGGCCCAACCGAGAGAGTCCGGTCACTTGCAATCCCTATACCAGAGATGGTCCAGTTGGAACGAGCTGGACATCACTTATGAGGATTTTTTGAAATGTTTTGCGACCATTCCCGATATCTCCATTAATGAGGATATACGGGAGACCCAATACAAATTCCTATGGCAGGGATATATTCCTCCCACCCAAGCTTATAAGGCTAACCTTTGTGATTCTCCTATTTGCAGAAAGTGTGGAATGTCTCCAGGTACTTTTACCCATGTTTTTTGGACTTGCCCGAATGTCCAGTCTTTGTGGCGGGAGATCAGCTCCTTTTGTGCCCGTCTTTGGCACTGTCAGCTACCACAGACACCTGCATTTTGGCTGTTTGGGGTTATGTCCAGAGACATTATGTCAGGTCCCTGAAGAGCATTATTGAAAGCTTTTATGCTTAAGGCGGCTCTCATAGGCAAGAAAGTGATCCTTGCAAAATGGTTGGATGCTGATGCCCCAACGTGGGATATGTGGTTTACACTGTTTCTCCGATTTTTTACTCACGAAATGTATATCTGTAATCACCAATCCTCCTCCTCGCATACCTCGGATCTTGCACTTCTTTGGGCACCCTTTCTTAGGTACTTACAACCCACCACAGGGTAATATAGCGGGTTTTTTGCGGTACCCTACACTGGCCATCACTGCTCTTTTACGGTTCTTTTACAGATTACGAAGATCATACACTCAAGTGGGATGGGAGGGGGGATTTGGGGAAGGTGGGGATGGGGATAGGAGGGGGGAGGGGAGGGAGATGGGGCTTAGTTCACCTTGGAACTGATGGGTCGATGTGCACCCTATCTGGCATCATGCCCACGTTGTGGTGCTTATTGTAAGAAGCGCTTGATTTGCTGGTTTTTTATTGTGTTCAGTTACGGCACTTCGTTTGGAATGTATATATTTTCTATTTCCTGTTGATTGATGCAGTATGGTAAACTACATTGTACTTTGTACCCATTCTGTGTTGATGTATGGTAATAGTCCCATCAATGGGAATATGTGAACAAAACTCAATAAACAGAGTTAAAAAAAAAATAGAGAGAGTTACCAGCTCTGATTTCCCAGACATTGAAGTGCTAGGAGTACCTGGGGCTGAATCCATGTCTAAACCAAAGAAGAATCCAATTTTGATTTCCTTGCATAAAGCCTCATGCTTTTTTCCTATTATGGAGGCCATTCAAGAATTAATTGATCTTGAATGGGGTGCCCCAGAAGCTAATTTTAAAAGGGGACAAGTCTTGGAAGGACTGTACCCCTTGGATCCAGGTGCAAGAGAGCTATTTCATTTTCCAAAAGTGGATGCGCTTGGGTGTGCTGTTACCAAGCGGACAAATATTCCCGAAGAAGGGGGAGCAGCCTTGAAGGATGCACGGGATAGGAGAATTGAATCTTATCTTCTTAGTGTTTGGGTAATTGCCAGGTTCTTGTGGCCTGGTTTGGCCTCTGTTGGAAATGGGATTCTGGGCTTGATTGACCCTTGGTCTGACCCAGCATGGCAATTTCTTATGTTCTTATCCTTAAGTAGGCCTTTGAAGCAATGGCAATTAATTTGCAGATAGCTTCCTGTTGTTCCTAGTGGCTCACTTTTTCTTTTTTTTTTTTATTGCTCTCTCAGGAGGTTGATGAACCTGGCATTAATTGCAGGGCAGTGATGGAACCAGCATTTGCCTTTTTGGTCTGTACTTCGGCCAGAAGGGTGGCTTTGGGTAATAGCAGCTAGACGTCTGCTATGGCTGAGAAATTGGTTGGCTGATACAGCCTTGAAGTCTAACCTTACAGTGTGGCCCTTTAAAGGTTCACTCTTATTTGGGAGTGAGCTGGAGAAAATGGCCAATAAGTGGGGTGAGTCCCTGGTTCCTCATTTACCAGAGGATAAGAAACGGGCGCTGCAATCCTTCAGCACAAGAGGTAGTACTAGAAGGTTCAGAAGTTTTCGACCCTACAGAGGTTCGACCTTTCAGAAGACTTGACCCCGGGATATAGAGATAGGAGGTTGTCTATCTCTTTTATTGGAAGTGAGTTGAGATTGCGACAGACCAGAGGGTGCTGGAGGTGATGAGAGATGGCTATGCACTAGAGCAGAGCTTTCCAAAGTGTGTGTCGGGACACATTAGTGTGTCGCCTGTAGTGTGGAGGTGTGTCGCCGGTCCACAGGGCCGGCGGAAGCAGGAAACTATAGCAGGAAGATCGGCGGGCAGTGGTGGAGCTTACATCACCACGGCCCGAAGAAAAGGGTCACGTTCACTCCTCCTCCTTCCTGCCTGTGCAGCCCTGGAAGAAAAACGTTGCCGGAGCCGCGTGGGCAGGAAGGAGGAGGAGCATCTGCTGCGTACAGAGGAAAGAGCAGCATTAATGGGCCGTTGCGGATCCCACGTCGCGACGGCCCGAGAAGAGGAGGAAACCCGATAGCAGGGCCGCTGCGGATCCCACGTCGCGGCAGCCCGAGAAGAGGAGGAAACCCGATGGCAGGGCTGCTGCAGATCCCATGTCACGGCCAGGGAAGATCAGGGCCTCTGAAGAGCCCATCCTTCGGCAACCCGTGCAGAGGGACAGCATGTGCCAGTGAGAGCTTGTGCTTGAGCAAGAGAGCATGTAGGAGTGAGAGAGCCTGTGTGTGTGAGAGTGAGACAGCATGTGCACGAGAGAGACAGTATGTATGTATGAATGAGAGAGAGGCATGTGAGAGTGAGAGCTGTGGATGTGTGAGATTGCATGTGAGTGAGAGCCTGTGTGTGTGAGATAGCGTGTGAGAATGAGAACCTGATTGTGTGTTTGATGGAAGACAGATGGAGAGAAAAGAAATAGAAAAAAAGACCCTGTAAAAGGAATTGGCAAAAAAACAAGAAAGGAAAGGTGGGAAAAAAAGCCTGTGACCAACCGATTAGAAAACTAAGATCAGACAGCAAAGGTAAAAAAAAAAATTACTTTTTAGTGATTGGCACATGTAATCTTTGGGAATGTGCAAGAGTAGCACTTTCTCTATGCCGATCTCACAATGTACGAGATCAGCATGGAGGAAGTGGAAGCCTGCAAATATTTATTATGAGATAGGTTGTGTTGTGAAACATTTTATTTATGTATATATTTAAGGAAACATACATAAATTGTTGAAATACATTTTGTTCGTTTAACCTTTAACTTCTGGTTTGCTGGTAGACTGAATTACTGTGTCACGAAATTATGTTTGTCTAAAAAGTGTGTCACCAACATGAAAAGTTTGGAAAGCTCTGCACTAGAGTTTCGCAGTGCTCCTCTGGACGTATTCATGGGGTCTACCTGCACCTCTCCTCAGAAGAGACAGGCTGTGGAGGTTATGTTGTCAAGACTCCTCACCGCGCCCAGAACTTTTTCCAAGGTTATGGTGGAGTGGAGAAAAGATGGGATCCTGGTACACCCATACTTGGATGACTGGCTGATTCAGGCCAAGAAGGTGATCTCCTTGTTGCAGGAGCTAGGTTGGGTAGTGAACCTAGCCAAGAGTAATCTTGGCTAGGTTTACTACCCAAGAGCAATCTTCAGCCATCACAATCGCTAGAGTTATCTCGGTGTTCAGTTCAGCATGAAACAGGGCAGTGTTCCTGCAAGAGGGCCATATTCCAGAAGCTGATGGTGCAGGTGATTCTGTTGATGAACACAGTATGCTCAACAGTGTGGACCTATCTTCAGGTGGTGCAGTGGCAAGGGCGCATATGCATCCACTTCAGTGCTCTCTGCCCACAGTCTCAAGTATACTCTATTCAGCTCCACCTACCAATGGAGGTCTGCTCTTAACTATGGTGGTTGAAAGCGAGTCATCTCAGACAGGGGGTTTCCCTAAAATCCCCAGACTGACTAGTACTCCCGACATAGCCTCCAGGTTTGGGGCACTCACTGTCAGTAGCTGACAGCGCAAGGGCGCTGGAGTGTAGAAGTCTCTCTGGAATATCAATTGGCTGGAAGCCCATGCGGGCCGGTTGGCATGCTTGCAGTTCGGTAACTGATTGCAGGTTTGAGCGGTCCGAATAATGTTGAACAATACAATGGTGGCTTATATCAATTGGCAGGGAGGAACCAAGAGCCAGCAAGTGTTGCAGGAAATAGACCAACTTATGGGCGAGTATGGGCAGAAGTGCATTTCAGGAGATCTCAGCCTCGCACATTGCAGGAAAAGACAATGTAAGAGTAGACTTTCTTAGCAGGCAGAGTCTGGATCCAGGAGAAGAATGGGAATTGTCAAACGAAGCGTTTCAGCTAATAGTGGATCACTGGGGTCTTCCATTTCTTGACCTGCTGGCGACTTCTTGCAATGCAAAGGTTCCTCGATTCTTCAGTTTAGGAAAGATCCAAAGTCCTTGGGCATTGCTGCTTTCATGCAAAAGTGGCCAGAGGGCGGGCTTCTGTATGCTTTTTCCCTCGTGGTCCATGTTGGGTAGAATGGTTTGGAGGATTGACTCACAGTGCGGATGGTGCTTCTGGTGGCACCAGATTGGCCCAGGAAATGGTGGTATATGGATCTGCGACGGCTTCTAGTGGACTCTCCCCTCCGGTTTCCAGCACACAGGAATCTGCTTCGGCAGGGGCCTGTTCTTCATGAAGATCCGAATCTATTTTATCTTACAGTATGGCCCTTGAGAGGGCTCGCTTGCAGAAGCAAGGATATTCTGTTGCGGTGATTGCCACCTTGCTACGAGTAAGAAAGTTCTCCACTTCTTTAGCCTATGTGCGGGTTTGGCGAGTGAGGCTTGGTGCGAAGATAGAGGTTATTCCGCATTTGGTTAAGATCCTACTCATTTTGGAATTTTTGCAGAATGGATTGAGAAAAGGGTTGGCCCTTAATTCCTTAAAGGTTCAATTAGTGGCTCGGTCATGTTTCCGAGGTTAGGTGACTGGTGAGCCTTTGTCGGCTCATCCAGATATGGTCTGTTTCTTGAAAGGAGTGAAGCATCTTCATCCTGCCTTGCAGTTACTGGTGCCCTTGTGGAGTCTTAATCTAGTTTTGGATTTTTTAGCGGGCTCTATCTTTCAATTGTTGCGTACCCTTTCCCCGAGGTTACTGACTTTGAAAACGGTATTTCTTGTGGCAATTTGTTCTGTGCGTCGAGTATCTGAACTACAGGCCTTGTGTTGCTGGGAGCTGTTTCTATGAGTGACTCCAGGGGCTATACAACTGCGTACTGTTCCTTCTTTTTTGCCAAAAGTAGTTTCGGATTTTCTCTTGAATCAGTCTATTTCCCTGCCGTCTCTGGCAGGATAAAAGATGCGGAGGAATATTGTCTTGCGACCTGTGTATGTCAAAAGGCATATCTAGAGTTTTTAGAGGTTTTGGGACTGACTGTTTGTTCTCCATGGTGAATGTAAACAAGGTGAGCCAGCAACGTGGGATATAAATAGCCCGCTGGATTAATGAGATAGTCATGGCCGCCTAGGTGGATGCTGAAAAGCCGTTGCCTACTCAGCTCATTCCACTAATGCTCAGGCAGTGTCATGGGCGGAAGCTAGATGATTGTCTCCCATTAACATTTACTAAGCTGCAACATGGTCTTCCTTACATACCTTTTCCAGGCATTATTGTTTGGATGTGCCGCCCAGGAGGATGCAGCCTTTGCATGTGTGGCTTTGACTGGACCGTGGGCAGCTTCCCGCCCTGTTTGGGAGTAGCTTTGGTACATGCCACTGGTTTTGGATTCACCCGTCTGTACGCTGAAATAGGAGAAATTACTATTTATTTGATAATTCCCTTTCCCTTAGCACAGACAGTTGAATTTAACTTCCACCCTTTGCTGCCGAATGGTTGTGTTATGGTCCTCTTGCATGGATGTGTGTTCCAGGGGGGTACTGGTAAGTGTCAATCCAGTCCCTAGATTAGTGACCTTACACTCTTTATCTGATCTCAGTGTTTTTCCTGTTTGCTGACTGCTGAAATGGTTATCTGTTAATAATTAAGTTTTTGCTAGTTTGTCCACAGTTGGCTTTTGCAGAGAATACTGGCGGGCTGATGTCACTGCAGGGGTGTATATATAGTGTGATGTCAGCTTTGCTCTGGCTCCATCTGCTGGTATCGGTGCATAACCCGCTGGATCTGGATTCACCTCCCTGTACTAAGGAAAAGGAAATTATCAGGTAAGTAGTAATTTCTCCATATAACTGAATGGAAATATTGAACATCCAGAGGGATGGAGAAAATGAACAGCAAACAAATAGTGCAGTATTGCATTACCTTGTTTCAGACCTGAATCACAACTTTTAGAGCTGAAACCATGAGAGATGCTTTTCTTTACAGGACGACTCAGCAAAGCTGACAGAGAGCTCATTGTTGTGGCTACAAGTACTACTAATAGATGTCCCTACTGTGTAATAGCACATAGTGCTCTACATAGAATATACTCCAAACAGCCAACGTTGGCCGATCAGGTTAGTATGTAACACTGAATCATGCTTTTCCTCCCCACTAAAGGAAGCAGTGATATAAGTATTCTTGAACCTACTGACCACATAAAATTAATAAGCACATTCAATTCTGGTTCAGAATTGCATGTCATTTTGAATTTACACAAAAGGGATTTTGTCACCCAGAAACTGCAATCTGAAAATAGCTATAATAAATGGTAGAAGCCTGAGAGGTCATCTGAAAAAGTGGCTTTTATGCATTGATTATATAAAGGTTTGTTGGGGATTCTGTCCCTTTGATAAGTAACCATGATAAATGGTAGAAGGAGGTGTTGCTTTAATAAAAAAAACAAACAAACCCAAACAAAAAAAACCCCCCCAAAAACAGCTTACATGCATATAATCAGTTTTCTGAATGTTGATGTATACAAATCCTGTTTAGAGTTGTGCTAGAAATGCATAGAAGTATGTGTTTGGGGTGACCTGAGAAGGATTTTATTTCCTCCCCCTCCCCTCCTTCCCCAGAAGTTACAATCTGAATAAGAAGCTGTAAGTGGTAGAATAGGTTGAGGGATGCTGAAAAGTCTTGGCTTTTACATATATGATCATTTGTTAGTGTGAAAGTGATCTAATCCTGTTTAGAATTGCATGACTTTATATTTTTGGGTCCAAGAGAGATTTTTTTTACCCATACAAGCTGCAGTCTGAGAATAAACAACTATAATAAATAGTACCAGACTTGGAGGGGTGGCTTTCTTGAGTAGTCATTTTTCTAAATGTGGTTATATTTTAGTGAGACTTGTGCGAGACGTAAGTAGGTCTGTTTTGAGGGAGTAATCTGAGAGAGATTTTGTCATCCTGCAGTATCTATCTGTAAACAGGTGTTATGACAAATATTAGAAGTGTGTGTGTTGGTGGCTGGAGGGATGGTGATGCTGAAACATATTTGATCACTTTTTTCTCAGTCCAGATTTAGCCATATTTTGTTCGTTTATTATTTGAGGCTTGCATAAAGGTATGTTTTTTTGTGGTGACTTGAGCATGATTTTATCTCTGTGACACTGCAATGGATAAAGAAGGAGTTATGATAAAGGATGGTGTCAAAAAGAGAGTGCATAACCAGAAACTTGGCATAACGAAACCAGCTTCACTCAGTACAAAAAAGTGGTTTCAACATGGGGATCTCCCTAGCATCTTCCACAGTAAAATCATTGGTCCTCAGCTTTGCAGGCTGTTTACTTGCTTGGTAGATATCTGTAAGTACTATGACATACACCGCAACCAAAGAAAGAGCATTCTCTATAGCGGGACCCACTGTTTGGAACAATTTACCTCCAGACCTCAGACAGGAACCCTGCCTACAAACATTTCGAAAAAGACTTAAAACCTGGCTATTTAGCCAAGCTTTCCCTTAATCTATTCAATTTCAGAACTCCATCTCAAGCCTACTGGACAACTTACTTAGCGATACCCTTTTATCACAATGGTTATCCCTCTGTCCTTCTCTTTCTTCTTTTCCCAAGTTCGATCTCCTTGTTATATGTAACTTTATTACCTTCTCTGATTATTTTACTGTTAAATGGTTGATAAGAATGTTTACCCCTTTGTTACATGTAAACCGATTTGATATGACACCTGTCATGAAGGTCGGTATATAAAAGAATTAAATAAAATAAATAAATGACATGGCATGCATTGCACTCTAGAAGTTAAGGTATATGGAAAGTAAGATGGCTGCTCTTATTACAATTTTGTTTTAATTTACATATTAAATTTGTCAAACTAGATATTGAAATACTTGAGACTTAACATAGAGCAGTGTTTCCCAATTGGTGAGCCTTTGGACCTGATCCAAGTGTGCCATGGAAAAGTCACCACTTCCTGATGCTCAGGTCCAAGCCAACATCCAGACACTGCTCTCAGCCCCTCACAGTAACACCAGCGCTGGCTCTAAAACTTGTAACTCCTTTCTGAAAACGTGCATTCTCTGTATGTACCCGGATCAGTCCAGACTGCTGGGTTTTGCCTCTCTTCCAGCAGATGGAGACAGAGAAAGTTTCACAGGCACTGCCTCTTCACCTGGTGTGGCACCTGCTGCTCGCAGAAAAATCTTCTAAAACAACCTACTTATGAATTAACCTAACTTTATCCCCCGAACGAGCAGAGGATGAAGAACAAAACTTTGACAATTGAAACAAGGAACTTTCTTAAAGCAATATGAAAAGCCTATGCCATTCTTCAGAAAAGGCTAGAGAAAATAGTACAGTTCGAGTGGACTCTCCACACACACCCCTAAACCCTTCAGTGGGTGGCGTCTGGACTGATCCGTGATACTACAGGAACAAAAATTAGAAGGAAAGAACCAATTTTCCTTTCCCTGTACATACCCGGATCAGTCCAGACTGCTGGGATGTAGCCAAGCTCTCCTAATTAGGGTGGCACTGCGAGAGTCCCGCTCGGATGACACTGGCCCCGAAATTGCCAGCGTCCAAATCCTGGAAGTCCAAATGGTAGTGTCAAGCAAAAGTGTGTAGACTTCCAGGTAGCCGCCCAGCAGATTTCCTGCTGGGAAACCAGCTGGCATTCCGCTCAGGACGCTGCTTGCACTCGGGTAGAATGAGCTTTCAGGCCCTCTCGGACTGGGCGACCACGACAGATATATGCCGATGCAATGGCCTCCTTCAACCAACAAGCGATAGTAGCTTTAGATGCCTTCTGTTGCCATAAGACAAAAAGGTGATCCGACAAACGGAATCCATTGATAGCCTCCAGATAGTGCGACAATGCCCATCTGACATCCAGACGTCTCAGTTCCTTCGAATGAGGATCCTTCAGCTCCACATCAATAAAGGCCGGAGGCTCCACCGACTGATTCAGATAAAAAGTGGAGACCACCTTCGGCAAAAAGGATGGGACCGTTGTAGCGAAACTTGCAGCATTCAATGGACAGGAGTTGCCTAGCCCTGCCTTCGTCCTATGTAACCAGCCTAACCAGCCCCTTCTTTCAGTCTTACCTTATTGTCCTATTCTGATAGTACAGTGTGGGCATTATGTATCTATTAATCTACACATACAAACTCTTGGACTCATAATGATCATACTTGCTCATATGCATGTATACCTACAAGAAATGACATCACACAAAATTAATAAGAAAAAAAATTAAATATTTACTGAAAATATTCAAGGGATGTAAGATTTCTTCTACTTCTGTCCCCAACTTCAGATCTAGTTCTTGGTCTTAGGTGGAGTTTTTCTCACAATAAAAGTATAGATCAGTGAAACAAACCCCTACTTTAATGGATTTTGATTTAAAATTTTTAGACAGCAGAATGTGAAAAATGTATAAGGATGTGAAGACTTTTTTTTTTTTTTTACACACACTGTATCTCACCATTTAAAACCAAGGGAACAAAAATAACACCCCTAACACCTCTACTACATTTATACTTATTGCTCCTCCTAAAATAAGCATACTGACCTCTTCTCCCATATAACATAAAAATTTGACTCCTTTGCCTTAACTCACCATCTACTCTGACACACAAACATTTATAATACAAAAAAATGGAAGCATTGGCTAAAAATATAAATAGAAAATCTGATTGTAAGTTAAACCAATCCAAATTTTAGGCACTTTCAATCTTCACGTAGATTCTCTACCCTGATCTTTAGCATGTAACGTTTGACGCTCTGTCATCCCTTGGCTGGGAACAGACTGAAAAGAATCCTACTTACAAGGCCGGACACATTCTTGATTTATTATTTATAAATAGTGACATTGCAGAGCAAATCCTTGTGGCCAGCAAACCTGGTCAGATCATAACCTTATCCAGTCATCTATAACTTTTAAATCCACCCCTCCTGCTATTAAGACTAATGAATCAACTGTTTCTTATCGTAAGCCAATTAAGATTGGTGATTTAGCCAAAAGACTTCCAAGAGTTTTGAATAATATATTAATTATGATGATAATGCTACTGCATCTTGGTTTGATATTACTACCATCGTTGCTGATGATCTTAGTCCCATGATTAACAAAAACTCTAATAACAAGAAAAATAAGCCCTGGTATACTAATAAAATAAGAGAATCAAAAAGGTTACTTAGACAGAATATGGCGAAAGAATCCGTCCAACCAAACAGTGGGGATGTACAGAGCCTCCCTTTCTAAATATAGATTGCTAATTAAAATTACAAAATGTGAATTTTTTACCATGATATTAGATTTTAACCCAAGAATGTTATTTTCCGTGGTCCAAAATCTAACAAAAGCTAACACATGCACCTTAGGGCCTGACACTGGATTATCAGGCAATAAATGTAATGTTTGCATGCTTCTTCAAGGATAAGATTCAAAACCACCTTAGCATCCCTTCAGCTTCAGATCATACAATTATATTAAAACCTCCTTTGACATCTTTCGAAAGTGTCTCTACCTTAGAAATTGAATCAATTACAAAGAAATTAAATTGAATCCAGCAACTCATCCTTTTAGATGCAATTCCCACTTTGGCATTAACATCAGTGGTCCAGTTAATTTCTTTTCCCATTGGTAAGATAATACATTTTGTCATTTTCCCAAGGCAAGATGCCTTTGTCTTTAAAATGTGTGGTTATAAGACCAATATTAAAAAAGGGAAATTCTGATTCTAATATGTTAAATAATTTTAGACCCATTTCAAATTTACCAATTATGGCCAAGATATTGGAAAAAGTAGTACAGGCCCAGCTGGCAGAGCATATTGATGCAAATACAAACTGAGACAGAAAAAGTATGTTATTTAGAAAACATTTTAACACCGAATCATTATTGCTTGCCTTCATCTATTAAGACACCATATTAAGGGAATTTGATTCAGGCCAGTCATATTTATTGGTATTATTCGACCTTTCAGCTGCCTTTGATACGGTCAATTACCAGATCCTAGTTCGTAGATTGTCTGTCTGAATTTGGCCTCAATGGTATAAACCTCCAATGGTTTATTTCATATTTACAGAATCGCTCTTTTCAAATGAAAATTGGTAATTCCATATCAGAGAAATTCAATAAAATGGATCCATGAGTACCATAAGGATCTTCCTTATCTGCTACCCTTTTTTAATATTTATATGTTACCTCTCTGCCAATTATTAGCCGGACTAGGCATTATCCATTATTTATATGCAGACCTTTAATTCCTGGTGCCCATCAAAGATTCAATAGAAAAACAGTGACTAATTTCAGAGTATTATCTCAGCTATTCAACACCTATTAGTTCATCCTGAATCTAAAAAAAATAGAAAATTGACATTTAAATAACCCTCCCCTGTTTCAAATGCACTCCACCGAAAATGAATTAGTCAGTCATGCACACGATCTAGGAATAATCGATAGTGACCTGAACATGAAAAAACATATTAGTTTGAAAATTAGAGATGGATATAACAAACTTTATACATTAAAACGTTTAAAACCTCTCCTCACTCATGAAAACGTTTTTGTACACTACTCCAGATGCTAATATTTTCTAACTTAGACTATTGTAATGCCCTTTTGTTTAGCCTCCCAGCAAGTACTATAAGACCTTGGCAATTCTGCAGAACGCTACAGCTAGGGTTTTAACCGGGTGTAGAAAGTTTGATCACATTACACCAATTTTAATTTCTTTGCATTGGTTGCCAATAAAATACAGAATTGATTTTAAAGTTCTTTGTCTGTTACACAAATGTATTAACAGTGATAAAACAGAATGGTTCAATGCGGCCTTACATCTTTACACCCCACAGAGAAATTTAAGATCAGCAAATAAAGGCCTTCTGGTTGTCCCCTCTATACGAACTGCACATTTAAGTGAGGTTAGGGAGAGAGCCATTTCAATACAGGATCTAAATTATGGAACTCCTTTACCTGTCGATTTAAGCCTGCAAACAGATTTTTTATTTTTTAATCTTAAAACGTGGCTTTAAAAAAAAAAAAAAAAAGCTTTTGAGGGATCTGATAAATTTGATATTTTTGTGGGAAAGAAGTTAAATACTTTTCTGAAGAACGAGGCACACTTTCTTCTATTCATTAGATCATTCATAATTTATCTCATACTTTTATTATCTTAATTCCTGTAATTTCTTTACTAAGATATTTATTGTAATTTTAATTTAATTATGATTTATTGATTTTTATTTTTTCTTAACAGTTGATTGCTTTTGTATACCATCATTAAGTATTCAATCAATCAAATAGTAGGTAATCAGCCAGTCATAAAAATATCTAATATCCCTGGGCATTCTCATAAATAAAGCCCCTTCAGCGGTGAATATGTTGCTGGCCTGGAAGTGATGTCACAGATGGGTAGGAAGTGCCAAGAAGGTCCCTGCAGGCTGGATAAAGCTCACAAAGCAGTAGGCCTTGCTCAAGCTACTCCGCAGCTTAAGGGATGTCCAGTTTTTGATAATAATTTTCATGCTGCTTTGTCCTCTTTTTATCCTATGGAGCAGGGCTATAAATTTTATTTTATTTAGATTTTAATATTCCACTTTTCACCCTTTTTTCAGCACTTCAAAGCAGATTACATTCAGGTACTGTAGGTATTTCCCTCTCCCCAGAGGGGTTACAGTCTACGGCCTGGATTTATCAAAATGCACTAAATATCGCATATGATAGGAAAAAGGGTGTGTTTTATGGTAATAGGCTGTTTATTGCAAAGTGTGCTATCTTAGCGCTTCGCATAGGTATTACCGCAAAGTGCGAAAAAGCTATTCAGGTAGAGAGTCCATCAAGCTAGTTGGAGAGATCATTGCACAAATCTCATCTTTGGGTGAGTTTCCTCACTCCAAAGGTCATCAAATCTTCACAAGAGTGCACTGTTCTGTTTGTACGCTGCACTCTGAATGTCAAAGTGGCCCCTAACACCTACACTAATACCTAAAGCTCACCTGGAGTAGCTAGGTGGTCCTCATACAGGTATAAATACCTACCTAGTATGAGGGCCTTATAGTCTGTCTGTCTGTCTGTCTCTCTCTTCTCTCCTCCCCCCCCCCGCAGCTTAAAATGCTATTTGTGAAAATGTCGCACGCCTTAACACAAATGAAGAAGATGTAGTTAAAGCTGTGCAATATATGGCTTCGCAAATTGCGAAGCCGCCCCAAACTCCTCCCCTTTTCCTAATTTGCATTGCACCATGCATTGAAGGTGCTTTTCGAATGCAAAAATGCCATATAGCACTTTAATAAATGACCCCTGACTTAGTACCTGAGGCACTGGAGGGTAAAGTGACTTGCCCAAGGTCACAGGGAGCAACAGTGGGGCTTGAAACCTGGTCTCCTGGTTCATAGCACGCTTCTATAACCACTAGGCTACTCTGAGAGGATATTTAAATAAGGCTGAGCAATAACTGAACTGTGTGGGCAATCAAGTTTGGCTTCTCACCTCTAGAGCATGCTGATATCTCACTGTAAGCATGGAATGTGCTTCCTCTTCCCTATTTCAGATATCCTTAGCAGTGATGTTGCTTGCCCAAAAAAGGGTTATTGAGCCTCTCACATGTTGATTAAGTAGCAGTGGTCATGCCCATTAAACCTTCATAAGGGGGGGTTTATTCAGATTTTTACATAGTAATGACGGCAGAAATGGACCAAATTTTCCATCCAGTCTGCCCAGCAAGCTTCTTATGGTAGTATCTGCCGCGCTGTGTAGGTTACCCCCGTTTCTCTTAAGGGTAGCAATTGCTGCTCTGTGCAGTTAATCAGTAAGCCATCTTGAAAATTCAGACAGTGCTTACTAGTTATGGACTTGGCCTTAGAAGCAGTCCTGTAATTTTTCACTTATGTCTGCATATCAGTACCCCATATCATAAAAAGCCAGGGCCCATGTTAATGATTGTCTGAATCCAATTCCTCTTTCATCCAACCACCCAGCTGTGTGGGACTGCTCAATTTAATGTATTCACCTATGCCAGTAAATAAGTTTTTGCCAGAATTTTTTTTATAAGTCCTGAGCAGGGATGAATAAGCCTTGAATGCTTACACATTCATTATATTAAATATATAACATATTTTAAAAAAAAATCATGCCATTCTTTTCAATAACTAGTTTATATAGCCATTGATTTTTTTTTCCCCTGCTTTTGGGGTTAATACTTTTACTACACACAGTAGCTGGTGATGTGATATTCTTGACTTTGCAGGACTTGAAATGGTCACACATAGTGGGATAAATTCCATCATCATATTTATCTTTAAATATATAAAAATTGATGCAGAATTTGTGAAATTCAGTTTATAGAGTCTCCCCATCTCGGCAGAGAGGATTATCCTATATGGGAATCAAACTAGGTGGTTTATCAAAGGGTAAAGGCTTCATAAATATTTACTCTTTTAGTTCCTCTCCCCTACTGCCTCCTAGGCATTTGCCTTATACAGAATGAGTCATTTGTGGTATCACCAACTGAGTTTGGTGGGGCTGTTCTGCTCTGCAGTAAACCTGAGCTATTTACTGAGGATCCTAGAGTGGGCGTTAGCAGTTGTATGATTCCTTTAACATGCACTCAGAAAAATCATTTTAGTCTCTCCCCCACCACCCCCTGCAAAAAGGAAGGTTCAAAGGAATTACATTTAACCAATTTTTCTTTTTCTTTTTTTGTTTTTTTAATTCTTTATTTTCAATTTTTGAAATTTACCAGGAAACAATCATCCTTACAGAAAAACAATGTCTCCAAAGAAAAGGAAAAAAAAATTACAGTTATCACTTAATTCTCATCATGTATATTATTAGACATTTAAATTATAAGAAAAAGATAATATAGCAATTAGGAGGTTGAAGGAGCAGTATTTTCATCAGTAAACAATATCATTACATCTGTAATAACGATAAAACGCCGGTTTTGCTACATCCATATTTTCATAGCTCAATCCGGGCCTGTTGAGACATCAGCGAGGGGATGCCCAGCCAAGAACTCTTTTAATTGATCAGGCTAACCAATTTTTCTAACAAAACTTCAAACCACAGGCCAATGAAATACCTTTAAAAAATAAAACCAAACTTTACCTGTTTTTTTGGGTTTTTTTTAGTATACAGTGAAATAAAGTGCAGTTGTTTTACTCTACTGAAGTGTTCTGACTGTGTGTTATTCTGGGCTGCTTCAATTCAGAGTTTCTCAATTGTCATTATTGGCTAAAATTATAGTTACTTATGTCTTTCTTCCATCCAGGTTACTGTGAATTGGGAACTTGCTGAGTTAGGTCCACGGGAGCTGGCAATACTAAGCTTTGCTCTGGCAGTCACTCATGCTGAGAACATAACCGATGAGCACTTTAAGAAGCTGGAGGTGCACGGTTTTGACCGGGAAGATGCCTGGGACATGGCCATGGTTTCTGCCTTTTTTGCCATGTCCAATCGTATTGCACATTTCACCGATCTTCGACCAAACAAAGAATTCTATACTATGGGCAGATTACCTAAGGAAAAGGCAGAAAAATCCTAAAATGACTTTGTTAGCCATATGTTGGAAATCAACATCTCTCTTTTGACATAAAAAAAACCTACATTTTAAGTGTAAATTAAGGTATAAAAATCATATACATTTCTGGAGCCACAGGTCAGTTAAAAGTTTTGTGTTATATCTCTTACTTTGTTCTCTGCAAAGAAGCTGCATTTGCTATTATAAAAAAAACAATTAGACTGTTAAAGAAGACAGTTTTGAAAACTAAATGATTAAAAATAGCTTGGGTGAAACGTGTCACCCTCCTCTCTGGCTACACGTTTGTGTGAATTTCTGCAGCATGCAGACTTTTAGCTGGATGGGAAAGAGGTATTCCCAGAGCCATGCTCTGTTTTATTCCTGGCAGCTGCCCAGACGAAAGAGCAAATGTAAAGCAGGGAGGTGCTTTTAGCGCACATCCTTTTATACAAATTTTCAAAGAGAAATAACCTGCTAAAAGTAGACATATGCTTTCAGTGGTGCTTGCTGTTTGACAATTGCCTTGAAAATTAATAGCACACAGAAACATTGTTTTTTGTACTTTCTTTTACAGGAGAAGAGCTAGGAAAAATGGGTCATAAAGTAATAAATGCAATATCTTTATAGTCTACAGCTATGTATATGTGCATAGAAGGTTTTCTTTTAGCACTGCTGGAATGTAACTACAGCATGCTTCATGATGGACTTCTCAAATAATGTCATGTTTTGAATAAATTATGTACAGAGAGAGATCTATATAGATCCTGTTATAACAAGCTGAAAAATCATTGGACTGTGCACATTGTTTGGCAATTTTTTTTTAAAGTAGTGGAGCTTATTGTATTAACTTTCCTTGCATCAAGTCATCTGTACCCTCAGGTTTATAAACATAGAACATGATGGCAGATAAATACCATATAACCCATCCAGACTGCCCATTACACCTTTCCCTCTGAGCTACTCTGTGCTTGTTCCATGTTTTTTTGAATTCAGATACTGTTGTTCTACCATCTTCACAGGGAGGCTGTTCATACATCCACTCTGTGCCATTGTGAAATACTTCCTTAAATTAGACCTCATTCTACTCCCTTTTACCTCCCCCCCCCCCCCCCACCCCAATGACCCCTTGTTCCAGAACATCCTTTCTGTTGAAAGAGGCCCTCCTGCTGTGCATTATGACTTTAAATTTATTTAAATGTCTCTGTCAAATCTACCCCTTTCCTCCTTTTTTTTTTTCAGGCTACAGTGTTTACATCTTTAATTCTACCTCCATTTACTTTATGGGGATAGACTTAAAGATTAAAGGCAGATTTGAATGACAGTACTGGTGGAGGGTAGCAAATATAATGCCAATTTTCAAAAAAGGCTCTAGGATGATCCAGATTACTACAAACTGGTGAGCCTGACAGGTAAAATGCACAAACCCATTAAAAAAAAAAGTTTAAAACCCTCTAAAACAAAAAAATGAAACAGCCTGAAACTTCCCTAGGTTCCACTTATCCCATCTGTGGGAAGTCTCATCAACATGGACGAAAGCAGACAGTCACGCAGAAGTGCATGGTTTGGAGGAAGGTATCTTTGAAGGATACTAATGATACAGGAGAGTTAGGGCATCCCAAATGAGAGGTTCCAATAAAAGCAAAAGTAGTCCATGTGCCTATAAGTAATCACCTGAGCTAAAGGATTCAAAATTATCCCTATCAACAGCAGGTTGTTAAATCAAACAAAAAACGCACTTTGAAATGTCTGTATATCAGTGCCAGAATTCTAAGAAGTAAGATGGGAGAGTTAGCCTGTATAGCAGCGGATGATGAGATAGACATCATTGGCATCTCAGAGACTTGGTGGAAGGAGGATAACCAATGGGACAGTGCTGTATCAGGGTACAAATTATATCACAATGACAGAGAGGATCAACTTGGTGGGGGTGTAGCTGGGAAGGCATACAGTCCAACAGGCTAAAGATCATACAAGTGACTAAATTCTCAGTAGAATCAATATGGGTAGAAATCCCATGTGGATTAGGTAAGAGTATTGTGATAGTATCTCATCATTTTTATTAGGCGGATGGTAGTATACTAAGAGAAATCAGGGAAGCTAACCAATTTGGCAGTGCAGTAATAATGGGAGACTTCAATTTCCCCAATATTGACTGGGTAAATGTAACCTTAGTACATGTTAGAGAGGAAAAGTTTATGGATGGAATAAACAATTGCTTCATGGAGCAATTGGTTCAGGAACCAATGAGAGTGGGAGCTATTTTAGATCTAATTCTTTGTGGAACGCAGGATTTGGTGAGAGAGGTAATGGTGGTAGGGCCTCTTGGCAATAGTGATCACACCATGATCAAATTTTGAATTAATGACTGAAAGAGGGACAATATGTAAATCTACTGCTCTAACACAAAAATTTCAAAAGGGAAACTTTGATAAAATGAGGAAAACAGTTAAAAAGATACAGCTAAAAGGTTAAAAATGTACAGCAGGCATGTTACATTGTTTAAAAATGCAATCTTAGAAGTACAGAACAGATGTATTCCATGCATTAAGAAAGGTGGAAGGAAGGCCAAACAATTACCGGCATGGTTAAAAGGTGGGTGAAAGAGGCTGTTATAGCCAAAAAAAATCCTTCAAATAGTGGAAGAAGGATCCTTCTGAAGCAAATAGGAAAAAGCATAAGCATTGTCAAGTTAAGTGTTAAAACAATGATAAGACAGGCTAAGAAAGAATTTGAAATGAAATTGGCTGTAGAGCCAATTGGACCATTTGATTATCATGGAGTTAAAGGGGCTCTTAGGGAAGGTAAGGCCATTGCAGAAAGACCAAATGATTTCCAGGGATGGTTTTCAAGGGTGATGAGGCAGATGAACTGAACCAAATCACTGTCAACCTGGAAGATGTAGTAGGCCAGATTGCCAAACTAAAGAGTAGCAAATCACTTGGACCAGATGGTACGTATCCCAAGGTTCTGAAGGAACTAAAAAATGAAATTTCAGATCTATTAGTTAAAATTAATAACCTATCATTAAAATCATCCATTGTACCTGAAGACTGGAGGGTGGTCAATGTAATCCCAAAATTTCAAAAGGGCTTCAGGGGTGATCTGGGAAACTATAGACTAATGAGCCTGCCTTCAGTGCTGGGAAAAATAGTGGAAACTATTCTAAAGATCAAATTCACAGCATCTAGAAAGACATGATTTAATGGAGCACAGTCAGCATGGTTTTACCCTAGGGAAGTCTTGCCTGACAAATTTGCTTCATTTTTTTTGAAGGGTTAATAAACATGGATAAAATTGAACCAGTAGATGTGGTGTATTTGGATTTTCAGAAGGTATTTGACAAAGTTTCTCATGAGAAGCTTCTAAGAAAACTAAAAAGTCATGGGATAGGAGGTGGTGTCCTTTTGTGGATTACAATACGGTTAAAAGATAGGAAATATAGAGTAAGATTAAATTGTCAATTTGCTCCGTGGAAAAGGGTAAACAATGGAGTGCCTGAGGGATATATACTTGGACTGGTGCTTTTAATTATATTTATAAATGATCTGGAAAGGAATATGACTAGTGAGGATATCAAAGTTACAGATGATACAAAATTATTCAGAGTAATTAAATCACAAGCGGATAGTGATAAAATTGTAGGAGTAACTTGCGAGACTGGAAGATTGGGAATCCAGCTGGCAGATGAAATTTCATGTGGACAAGTGCAAGGGGATGCATATAGGGGAAAAATAACCCGTGCTGTATATATACAATGTTAGGTTCCGTATTAGGAGTTACCACTCAGGAAAAAGATCTAGGCATCATTGAAATCGTCGGCTCAGTGTGCTGCAGCAGTCAAAAAGTAGAAAGAATATTAGGAATTATTAGGAAGGGAATGGTGAATAAAATGGAAAATGTCATACTGCTTCTGTATCGCTCCTTGAGTATTGTGTCAATTTCTGGTCGCTGCATCTCAAACATACCTGTAGTTGCAATGAAGAAGGTATAGAGAAGGGTAACCAAAATGATAAAAGGGATAATGAAAAGCTAAAGAGATTAAAGCTGTTCACCTTGGAGAAGAGATGGGTGAGGGGGGATATGCTAGAGGTCTTTAAAATCATGAGAGGTCTAGAACAGGTATATGTGAATTGGTTATTTAATCTTTTGGATAATAGGACTAAGGAGCAATCCATGAAGTTAGCAAGTAGTACATTTTAAAAATAATTGGAGAAAATTGTTTTTCACTCAACACAATTAAGCTCTGGAATTTGTTATCAGAGGATGTGGTTAGTGCATTTAGTATAGCTGGGTTTAGAAAAGGGTTTGGATAAATTCTTGGAGAAGTACATTAACTGCTATTAATCAAGTTAGCTTACAGATTAGCCACTGCTTATTACTGGCTTCAGTAGCATGGGATCTACTTAGTGTTTGGGTACTTGTCAGGTACTTGTAGCCTGGATTGGCCACTGTTGGAAACAGGATGCTGGGCTTGATGGGCCCTTGGTCTGACCCAGTATGACAATTTCTTATGGTCGGCCTGAGATCTATGCCTGACATGGAAGCCACATCCTAATGCCAGGACTGGGCCCAATCCCTGGGTCCTGTTGCATTGGCCCAAGCTCAACACCTGGGCCTGGTTCTGAGGCCAGATCCCATAGCCAGGGCCTTGGCCCAGGCTTGGGTCTAACGCCTCCAGGTGTCCTCTTCAATCTGACATCCTTTTCCTATGATGCTGTCCCCTTGGAACATTCACCAGTGTGATGTCACTCTGGTGCCTTCTTCCTGAGTGGTGGGTGCCATTTTGATGGACTTGATTCATTGAAATGTCAGATGGAAGAAGATAACTGGAGGCCTTGTCACTGGCCTCTGGGTTTGGGTTTGGGCTGAGGCCGCAGTGATGGGACCCGGTCTCCACGCCGAGACACGTCCTCAGCCTTAGCAATGGGACACAGCTTCCATGCTTGGACATGGGTTAAGGGACTGGGTCTTGGTATTGTACCTGGGCATAAATCTAACTTTTGGCAATGTGACCTGGCTTCCGGCCTGATCCCAGCCATTGGGCTCTGTCCAGGGCTTAGGCTGAAGTACTGGGAGGTGGGTCCACACCCGAGCCAAGGATTCTGTGACGACCTGGCCTTGGGCCTAGGCCGAGACTTTAGTGAGATGACCTGGCCTCTGAGCCAGCATCAGGCCTTGGCCTGTGCCTTGGACTTGGTGGTGGACCCTGGCATCAGGATTGGTCATGGTCCTGGGTGTAGGCTGCAATCATGGCATTGGGACCTGTCCTCCAGGCTGGGCCTGGACTTCAGGCTGCCTGCATCACCAGGACTCCCCTGAAACCGGGGTAAGTGCAGGCTGGAGAGATTCAATGACAGTTTTGGCGGGGTTGATGGCCTGAGAGGTTTTCTCTTTTGTTTTGAAGTATTATTCTCCTAGGACAAGTAGGATGGTAGTTCTCACAGCTGGGGGTGACATCATCAGATGGAATCGGGCAAGGGAAACTTTTATCAAAGTTTCTAGAACTTTGACTAGCACACTGAGTATGCCCAGCCATTCCACTATCCGTGTCCACGCAGGGTACATCTTCAGTCTTTTTTCCACGGTGTTATTTGCTTTGCGGTTTAGGAGCTCCGCTCTATAAGTTTTTTTTTCTTATTCAGATTTTTCTTGTTGTTCAGCATCGGGTCCCCCTTCTACCGTTGGCGACGTGGTAAGTTTTCACTTTGTTGCGCCCGTCGGTCGCAGACGGCTGTGACCTCTGATGCTCACCTCTTTTTTTTTTTTCCCTGCACCAGCGACTCTTGGAAGATTGGCAGTCTCCGTCTGCAAGTGCCGCCTTCCCCGGCATCCTCGGGATGGCATGGACAATCCAGTGGGGATCCCGGGAGCGATCTCCCGGGCTGTCGGCTGCCACTAATCAAAATGGCGCCGATGGCCCTTTGCCCTTACCATGTGAGAGAGTATCCGTGCCATTGGCCGGCCCCTGTCACATGGTAGGAGCACTGGATGGCCCGTGCCATTTTTAAAGATGGCGCCACCATCCAGTGCTCCCTCCATGTGACAGGGGCCGGCCAATGGCACGGATACCCTGTCACATGGTAAGGGCAAAGGCCATCGGCACCATTTTTATTAGTGGCAGCCGACGGCCCGAGAGCGGGAGATCGCTCCCGGGACCCCCACTGGACCACCAGGTACCTGTAAAATGTTTTTGGGGGGGTCGGGAGGGTGGGGGAAGCTAAGGGATTAGTTTTAAAGGGTCGGGGTGGGTTTTTTGTTTATCGGCTCGGGCGCAGCCGATAAGCAAAACCGCGATCGGGCCGGACGAAAAAAAAACCACGATGTGAATCGGAACCTGAATCCAAACCGATTCTGGTTCTGATTCACATCTCTAGTATTTAAGCTATTTGGACTTTGCTTCCTTCGAATTAGCAAGGACCTCCTCCTGAATTCCACTCCTTTGGAGACGCTTCGCTATTCGCTACTCTGAACTGTTCCTGCACTCTAAGCTCGAACGCCTTAGGTACCCACTCCTCGGGGGGGCCTTGTCGCATTCTGGCTATCTGCTCCTCGGAGGGCCTTCCTTCCTGGAGAAGCCATCTATTCTGATTGGGACCCAGCCTTGTGAGTACACTACTCGTTTGCTATCATCTTGCTGACGGAACCTCCGGTGTATCCCGTGCCTTGGGCCGCTACCGTGCTCTCCTCAGCATACCTGCTTCTACACTTCGGAGTGAGTAACCTCATCTATTCTGCTCTATTAACTTCTTGCACTTTGCTACTTTCATCTGTGTTGATTCTCTGCATACCCCGCGCTGCAGGCCACTACCGGATCTACCCCTGAGAAGTGTTCCTGGGAGGAAGAGTTCCCTGGCGTACCCCACTCCACGGGCCACTACTGGGGATATCATCACTGACCCATATTACTACTCTGGACTGTGTCTTTCTGCCCACTCGGTGGGTACTTCACCTACGTTCCAGTCTAATAAAGTCTCATTACTACTGTGTCCATCTCAGATGAGACCACACCTATCGTGGTGAGTCTCCACAGGGCTCCTCCCTGTGGGTGGAGTCAGCTCTCACTATGATCCAGGGTCCACAAACACACCAGATTATAACACTTTTTTTGCCTCCTTGCGGTTGATTCCTGAAATGTCGCTTCTCGCTGGTCGCCGGCCATTGACCACTCATCGGTTATTTTTTATGATGTCGTATGGTTTTTGGCAGTGGACCCAGTGCCTGTGGACCATGTTGATTTCTGATCCACATGAGGTCTGCAGCCTCTGCCTGGGGGCATCATACGACATCTGAATGGTCAGCTGTGCAATCAGATGACCCCCCCCCCCCCCCCTGCAAAGGCTGTCGTGCTCGGATAAACAAAAAGGAGAAACTTTTTTCGGTCCAAAAAAGTCTAGTTCTACGGTGGCATCAGGGACGTAAACACCAGAGGGCCAAGGGGCGCCATTAGATACCTTGTCCTCCTTATGCCCCTGGCAAGATCGTCCTGAGAAAAAGGAGCCAGTGATACACCCTCTCAAAGGCATCGGGATCTTCAGCGTCCTCTGGGTTGGGGAAGACTGGGCTGAGCATCGAGGGGAACCCCCGAAAGTACAGTCACCAGTCACTGTTGGAACATGGCTCCAGATCCGGTGTGGTAGCGGTGGCTGCCGTACCACCACCAAAGCAACTCCGTGGTACGGAGGCCCCATCCTCCGATTAAACTCGGGAGTCCCAGGCATTCCCCACTGATATCAGTGCCAGCACCGAGCCTCCTCGAGGATTCAAGGAGGCTCTGGTGATGCCTTATCCTCCTCCAGCCCTGGCTTCCCCGGACTTTTAGGAGGAGTTGGACCGCAGGGTATAGAGTGCCCCGGCACTGGCCCCCTTCCAATGCAGCCGGTGCCCGGGGGACACTTTGTTCCCCAGCAGTCACCGATGCCCTCTTCCAAAGTGATTCCTGTCAACGGGTCATCCGAAGAGGAAGATGGAATGTAGGCATTGGCTTCCTCTGTTCCCCGAGCCCATGCCTGGGGCATAGGGAACCTCCCAACCATCGATGCCTTTGCTTCCCTTGAGGCCATCGGTGCCCAAACAGAGTGGCTTTGACAAGGCCCACCTGCGCAGGCCCCCTAGGGACCTCAGTGAGGAGTACCCCTATGACCCCTGGGGAGATAATTCAGACTCCTGAATATTCTGGTGACCTAAGATGCCTATGCCACCAGATGAGAGGTGCAGGTCTCTGCCACAGGACCTCTCCTTTGTGGGATTTGTCCGGGCCATGGCCAAAACCATTCCCTTCCAGCACCTCACAGAGGAGGATGCTCAACACAAGACGCTGACATTCTCCATTTGTCGATACACCAAAGGAGGTGGTGGCTGTCCTAGTCCATGCGATCTTCAAGGAACTTCTCCTGAGGATTTGTGAACATCTGGTGTCAGTTCCTCCTGTCAATAGGAAGGCAGATGCTCTCTATTTGGTTCAAAAGGTATTGGGGTTTGAGAAGTGCCACCTCCCTCACCAATTAGTGGTGGTGGAGTCCACCCTAAAAAAAGCCAAGTGCTCCTACACCCACGCTTCCACCCCTCCGAGCCGAGATCACAGGGAGCTGGATGCCCTTGGCAGAAAGGTTTTTGAGGGCTCTATGCTTATAGAAACATAGAAATGATGGCAGAAGAAGACCAAACGGCCCATCCAGTCTGCCCAGCAAGCTTCACACACTTTTCTCTCATACTTATCTGTTTCTCTTAGCTCTTGGTTCTATTTCCCTTCCACCCCCACCATTAATGTAGAAAGCAGTGATGGAGCTGCATCCAAGTGAAATATCTAGCTTGATTAGTTAGGGGTAGTAGGGGTAGTAACCGCCACAATAAGCAAGCTACACCCATGCTTGTTTTACTCAGACTATGTTATACAGCCCTTATTGGTTGTTTTTTCTTCTCCCCTGCCGTTGAAGCAGGGAGCTATGCTGGATATGCTTGAAGTATCAGTTATTCTTCTCCCATGCTGTTGAAGCAGAGAGCCATGCTGGATATGCATCGAAAGTGAAGTATCAGGCACATTTGGTTTGGGGTAGTAACCGCCGTAACAAGCCAGCTACTCCCCGCTTTGTGAGTGTGAACCCTTTTTTCTTCTCCCCTGCTGTTGAAGCAGAGAGCTCTGCTGGATGTGTGTAGTATCAGTTTTTTCTTCTCCCCTGCCGTTGAAGCAGAGAACTATGCTGTATTTGCATAGAAATTGAAGTAAGGCTTATTTGGTTTGGGGTAGTAACCGCCGTAACAAGCCAGCTACTCCCCCCTTTGTGAGTGCAGATCCTTTATTCCACATTTCCTCTTGCTGTTGAAGCTAGAATGATGCTGGAGTCACAGTAAGCATGTGTACGTTTATTGAATAAGGGTATTGTCTCCAGGCAGTAGCCATCATTCTGGCGAGTCACCTGTATCACCTCCTACCAATTGTATATAAGAACATAAGAACATGCCATGCTGAGTCAGACCAAGGGTCCATCAAGCCCAGCATCCTGTTTCCAACAGTGGCCAATCCAGGCCATAAGAACCTGGCAAGTACCCAAAAACTAAGTCTATTCCATGTTACCGTTGCTAGTAATAGCAATGGCTATTTTCTAAGTCAACTTAATTAATAGCAGGTAATGGACTTCTCTTCCAAGAATTTATCCAATCCTTTTTTAAACACAGCTATACTAACTGCACTTACCACATCCTCTGGCAACAAATTCCAGAGTTTAATTGTGCGTTGAGTAAAAAAGAGCTTTCTCTGATTAGTTTTAAATGTGCCCCATGCTAACTTCATGGAGTGCCCCCTAGTCTTTCTATTATCTGAAAGAGTAAATAACCGATTCACATCTACCCGTCCTAGACCTCTCATGATTTTAAACACCTCTATCATATCCCCCCTCAGCTGTCTCTTCTCCAAGCTGAAAAGTCCTAACCTCTTTAGTCTTTCCTCATAGGGGAGCTGTTCCATTCCCCTTATCATTTTGGTAGCCTTTCTCTGTACCTTCTCCATCTCAATTATATCTTTTTTGAGATGCGGTGACCAGAATTGTACACAGTATTCAAGGTGCGGTCTCACCATGGAGCAATACAAAGGCATTATGACATTTTCCGTTTTATTCACCATTCCCTTTCCCTTTCTAATAATTCCCAACATTATGTTTGCTTTTTTGACTGCCGCAGCACACTGAACCGACGATTTCAATGTGTTACCCACTATGACGCCTAGATCTGTTTCTTGGATTGTAGCACCTAATATGGAACCTAACATTGTGTAACTATAATATGGATTATTTTTCCCAATATGCATCACCTTGCACTTATGGAAACATAGAAGTGACGGCAGAAGAAGACCAAATGGCCCATCCAGTCTGCCCAGCAAGCTTTCACACCTAATTGTTTTCATACTTATCTGTTACTCTGACCGCTGAAGTCAGGGCCCTTATTGGTAAGTTTTTGGTTCCAATTCCCTTCCACCCCCACCACTGATGTAAAGAGTAGGGATGTGAATCGTTTTTTGATGATTTAAAATATCGTCCGATATGTTTTAAATCATCAAAAATCTTTAGGGCCACGATACAATACCAATTCCCCCGATTTATCGTCAAAAAATCGTAAATCGGGGGAAGGGGGAGGGCAGGAAACCGGCACACTAAAACCCCCTAAAACCCACCCCCGACCCTTTAAATTAAATCCCCCACCCTCCCGAACCCCCCCCCAAATGCCTTAAATTACCTGGGGGTCCAGTGGCGGTCCGGAACGGCAGCGGTCCGGAACGGCCTCCTGCAATTGAATTGTGTTGTCTTCAGCCGGTGCCATTTTTAAAAATGGCGGCGCAAAATGGCGGCGGCCATAGACCAACACGATTCGACTGCAGGAGGTCGTTCCGGACCCCCGCTGGACTTTTGGCAAGTCTTGTGGGGGTCAGGAGGCCCCCCCAAGCTGGCCAAAAGTCCCTGGGGGTCCAGCGGGGGTCCGGAAAACGATCTCCTGCCGCGAATCGTTTTCCGTACGGAAAATGGCGCCGGCAGGAGATCGACTGCAGGAGGTCGTTCAGCGGGGGTTCCGGACCCCCAGGTAATTTAACAATACGATTCCCTCCCTCTCCCAGCCGAAATCGATCGTTAAGACGATCGAGGACACAATTCACATCTCTAGTAAAGAGCAGTGCTGAAGCTGCATCTAAGTGAAATAACTAGCTAATTGGTTTGGGGTAGTAACCGCCGTAATAAGCAAGCTACTCCCATGCTTGTTTACCCTGCCTGTGTAATTCAATCTGTTGGTTGTCTGAATATATATCCTCTTTACATTATTCCCCCCGCTGTTGAAGCAGTGAACTGTGCTGGATATGTATTCCAAGTGAAATGAAGTATCAGGCTTAATTGATTCGGGGTAGTAACCGCCGTAATAAGCAAGCTACTCCCCTGCTTTTTTTTGAGGATGCAAATCCTTGCCGTTGAAGCATAGAGCAATGTTGGAGTCACATTAACTGTGTGTATGTTTATTGAATAAGGATATTAATCTCTAGGTAGTAGCCGTCTTTCCCGCAAGCAAGCCGCCCCCGTGCCTCTTCTCTTCATACCCATCCTCTAGATTTTATGGATCCACAGTGTTTATCCCATGCCCCTTTGAAATCCTTCACAGTTTTGGTCTTCACCACTTCCTCCGGAAGGGCGTTCCAGGCATCCACTACCCTCTCTGTGAAGAAATACTTCCTGACATTGGTTCTGAGTCTTCCTCCCTGGAGTTTTAAATCGTGACCCCTGGTTCTGCTGATTTTTTTGCAACGGAAAAGGTTTGTCGTTGTCTTTGGATCATTAAAACCTTTCAAGTATCTGAAAGTTTGAATCATATCACCCCTGCTCCTCCTTTCCTCCAGGGTGTACATATTTCGATTCTTCAATCTCTCCTCATAAGTCATTCAATGAAGACCCTCCACCTTTTTGGTCGCCCTTCTCTGGACCGCCTCCAACCTGTCTCTGTCCCTTCGGAGATACGGTCTCAAGAACTGAACACAATACTCCAGGTGAGGCCTCACCAAGGACCTGTATAAAGGGATTATCACTTAAGAACATAAGAAATTGCCATGCTGGATCAGAACAAGGGTCCATCAAGCCCAGCATCCTGTTTCCAACAAAGGCCAAAACCAGGCCACAAGAACCTGGCAATTATCCAAACACTAAGAAGAACCCATGCTACTGATGCAATTAATAGCAGTGGCTATTCCCTAAGTATAATTGATTAATAGCCATTAATGGACTTCTCCTCCAAGAATTTATCCAAATCTTTTTTGAACCCAGCTACACTAACTGCACTAACCTTCCCTTTTCTTACTCGATATTCCTCTTTCTATGCAGCCCAGCATTCTTCTGGCTTTAGCTATCACCTTGTCACATTGTTTCGCCGACTTCAGATCTCTCTCCTGCTCTGTACATATTAGCCCTTCACCCCCCATTGAATACAGTTCTTTAGGATTTCCACAACCCCATATGCATGACTCTGCACTTCTTGGCATTGAATCTCAGCTGCCATATGCCTTATGTTGAAAATTATGAACCAAACTTATCTGGATAATACGATGTTATTACTTCTTAACCACCATCGACTTTGAGCTTGATGCCACGCCAAGATACGCCATGCTGTAGAATATATTACGCTCTTCAAGAAGGACTCGATGCTAGTCCGAAACATTGTGCAATGTCGGGCATAGAACAGCAATATAGTGAATTCTCATATTGCTGACAATTTGAGGGCAATAAGCTCAAAGTCGATGGTGGTTAAGAAGAAGTAATAACATTGTATTATCCAGATAAGTTTGGTTCATAATTTTCAACAAAAGTAACCTTGAATTGATGTAACACAAGATTATTGCTAGAAATTTGGAGTATATCACTGGGGTGAATTAAGCAACAAAAACACTTAAAAATATGGACTGACCTATGATTAAGCATAAGGCAGAGTGACAAAGGTATACTTTACCACACAATGATTGCCTATTATGATGGTCATGAATTACTGCGTTTGATAAGTTTAAGAAAATAGGAAAGAGGGGTTCCTTCATCATTGAATTTGTACCAAAATATTTACCATAATTGAGGCAAATGCCTTATTAATCTGTATCAATAAAACAGATAAATCTCTTTGAAGATTTCTTTTCCTATGGCTCAACTATTTAGTTTTAGTCTTCCTCTGATGCTGACATTTGCTGAATCGAGTCCAGGGCTCCTGACATTCATCCCCATTTCTTTACAAAGGAAGAACAGAAAAAAAGACTGTTCTGGATAAAAGATGTCCTTGAAGGTGGTCACACCCTTTGGCTGATAGCTGGGATGTATCCTTAGCAGTGTGGAGAGGATAACTGGGTAGACAGGGAGAAAAAGGCTATCCAGCCCTGTCATTACTAAGCTATCATCATGTAACATACACTCTGCATCCACAAATAGATTGATACAATTGCCTACATGCTAGTAAAATACCTCACCTCAGGCGCACACACACAGAACCGACCTTCACCAAAGTACAGAAAGATCACACATTATAAATATGGAGATAGGAAACTGGAAATGGAAAATAAAAAAAAAGGCCGCTCTGCATGCAGTGCAAACCTGGAGAAATGGAAAGAGAAATATAGCACCTAACAGTCCCAGGATCTGCAATAATGCACACAAACTAAGCCGCACAAAGTTACACCTGCATTATGGAACATATAACAACCCTATCTATGAAAAGGCAACACTACAATATTAAATCAGGTCCTAAACACTAATACACCTCCTATTAGGAAAACAGAACAAGTCAAGCTGCTATAGAGCCCCACACAGAAATAACTGTAAAACTATATTAATAAATGTTTCAAAACAGCTGGATGAACGAATAACATCCCAACACACTCAATAAAATTATTAAACATTGTCCAAATATCAATAAAATATTTCAAAACAGCAGACACATCACATAATACTCAATAATTAAAATGGCAGTCAATCAAGAAAAATAAACTTAAAATGCCACTTTTACTTACCATCTCCAGCAACTACTCCTACTCCTTTCCCTTGAAGCACATACCAAGAGCAGCAGCTCTGTCTCTCACACCACAACCCCGTCACCTCCCTGCCCAGTCTCTGTCTCACACACACCCCCACACAACACACCAACACACCCAGGTCTCCACACACCCATCACCTCCCTGCCCAGTATCTGTCTCACACACACCCCCCAGTCACCCAATCCCTCGCCCAGTCTCTGTCTCACACACACCCCAGTCACACCCCACACACCCCCAGTCACCCTCCCTGCCCAGTCTCTGTCTCACACACACCCCAGTCACACCCCCACACACCCCAGTCACCCTCCCTGCCCAGTCTCTGTCTCACCACACCCCAGTCACCTCCCTGCCCAGTCTCTGTCTCACACACACCCCAGTCACACCCCACACACCCCAGTCACCCCTCCCCCAGTCTCTGTCTCACACACCCCAGTCACACCACATACCCCAGTCACCTCCCTGCCCAGTCTCTGCCTCAAACACACCCAGTCACACCCCACACACCCCCAGTCACCCTCCCTGCCCAGTCTCTGTCTCACACAAACCCCACACACCCCAGTCACCCTCCCTGCCCAGTCTCTGTCTCTCACACACCCAGTCACCTCCCTGCCCAGTCTCTGTCTCACACACACCCCAGTCACCCTCCCTGCCCAGTCTGTCTCACACACACCCCAGTCACACCCCAGTCACCCTCCCTGCCCAGTCTGTCTCACACACACACACACCCCAGTCACACCCCAGTCACCCTCCCTGCCCAGTCTCTGTCTCACACACACCCCAGTCACCTCCCTGCCTGCATTTCCAGCCCCACGGCTTGAACACTGCCACTCCCCTCCCACCCTGATGACCCCCCTTCTCTCCTGCCCCACCAGCCAACAGAGGCTTCCTCCTTACACTGGCAGGAAGAAGGCTTCGATTGGCCCGCGGGGGGCAGGTAGAAGGGAGGAGGTTTCCCATTGGCCCACGGGGGCAGGAAGAAGGGAGGAGGTTCCCATTGGCCCACGGGGGCAGGAAGAAGATAGGAAGTTTCCCATTGGCCCACGGAGGGCAGGAAGAAGATAGGAGGTGTTCCATGGCCCGCGGGGGCAGGAAGAATGTAAAGGGACGTATTACTGGGGCTGTGGGACACCGGGAGCCGCAACACACCAGCTGATTTATTTATTTTTCTCCCTTGAGTGCCTGCTGATGCTGCCTGCTTTTATTGGCTGCAGTGTCTTGCAAAGAAATTTGGGTGGGCCTGAAGGGAAAGTGGGTGGGCCATGCCTACCCAGGCCCACCCGTAGCTACGCCACTGCCTCAGACGTCAGGGGGTACATGTGTTTCCCCTACTTGGATGACTGGCTGGTAAAAAGCACCTCCTAGCAGGGAGCACTGCACACCTTGAAATTTTCACCATGCGATTACTGCACTCCTCAGGGATTTGTCATCAACCACTCAAAGTGCACCTCTGCCCGTCTCCCCATCTGGACTTTATAGGAACCAGACTGTACACGAGTAGGGCAAAAGTATTCTTGCCCTACCCCGTGAGTGGGCTCTTTCCCTGTCCTCGCAGGCGAGCTCAATGCGCAGCAGTAGGTTCCTGTTTGCCTGCTACTTCGTCTGTTAGGCCACATGGCTGCCTCTGTCCAAGTCACTCCATTGGCCCCCTTTGCATGCGCAGGGGTGGCAATGGACATTACAGTTGCAATGGCAGCAGGCATCCCAGGACCTTGAGGTGCATGTCTCCATCACTCCACCTCTGCGGGTCTACCTGTCCTGGTTGGTAGAATCTCTCTAATCTGGAACAGGGGATCCTGTTTCAGCGCCAGTTCTTACTACCAATGCCTCCACCCACGGATGGGGGGTCCATGTGGACAACCTCCACACTCGGATGGTGGACAGCTCAGGGATCTCTGTGCCACATAAAATTCCCTGGAGCTTCAGGCGATTCGTTACGCTCTTTGGTCATTTCGAGATTGCCTTGTCCCACAAAACAATTCCTTATGCGGACAGACAATAGGTATCAATGTTGGTACATCAACAAGCAGGGGGAACAGGTCGTCTCCTTCCTCCTCTATCAGGATGGTGGTGCAGATTTGGTCTTGGGCTCTGGCGCAGGGAATCTCTCTGCGAGCGATGTATCTAGCCAGATCACTGAATGTAGTGGCTGGTCTGCCTGAACCATGCATTCCATCCGTACAAGTGGTCCCTGATCTGGCAGTGGCAGCCCAGATTTTCCACCAGTGGGGAACACTGGTTAAGGATCTCTTTGTCTTCCTGTGCAACTGCAAGGTGAACAATTTCTGTTCCCTGTTCAGGACAGACGGATTTCCAGTGACTGATGCCTTTGCCCATTACTTGGGACACAGGGCTCCTGTACGCATACCCTCCTCTTCATGAGGACTTTCATGAAACTGCAGCAGGACCAGAGGACCCATGATCCTCATGGCCCCTGTACTGGCCCAGACAGATCTGGTTCCCTCTCAAGAGCTGTCAATCAGAGTTTTATTTTTATATTCTGCTTCGCACTTTTTCAGCGCTTCAAAGTGGATTACATTCAGGTACTATAGGTATTTCCCTATCCCCAAGGGCTTACAATATAAGTTTGTACCTGAAGCAATGGAGGGTAAAGTGACTTGCCCAAGTTCACAAGGAGCGACAGCAGGACTCGAATCCTGGTCTCCTGGTTCGTAGCCCACTGCTGTAACCACTAGGCTACTTCACTCTGGCGACTGTGCCCGATCTGATCACGTAGGATCGGGGTAGGCTGCGCCATCCAAACCTCCGGGCGTTAGCCTTAACGGCCTGGAGGTTGAGTGCCTAGTCCTTTAGACCCTGGATTTGTCTGACGACATGTCTCAGGTGCTGATTGCTTTCAGGAAGCTTCCCACAAGGAAGTCTTACCCATTGAAATGGAGGTTTTACATCTGGTGTGATGGACATGGCTTAGATCCAGTCACCTGCCTCTTTCTGAGGTTCTTGGACTATTTGTGGCACCTCTCCGAGGCTGGGCTAAGACCACCTTGGCTAGAGTCCATCGGAGAGCACCGTCAGTGCTTACCATCAAGGTGTTGCTTTATGTGAGGCCTGCTTCAATTGAAGGACCCCCCCCTCCAGCCTCCTGTTGTGTTCTGGGACCTCAATGTTTGTGTTAGTGCGGCTCATGCGCCCCTCCTTTTGAGCCTCTGCTCTCCTGTGATCTGAAGTTTCTCACTTAGAAAGTTCTATTCCTGGTGCAATCACCTTGGCTCGCAGGGCTAATGAGCTTCAGGCTTTGGTTACTTACCCCCCTACACAAAATTTTTCATGACAGGGTGGTCCTCAGTACGCATCTCCAAGTTCCTGCCTAAAGTGGTGTCCCAATTTCCACCTTCCTTCCCGAGGTCCCTTCACACCAGGGCGAACGGGCTCCGCACACGTTTGGATTGCAAGAGGGCCTTGGCCTTCTATTTAGAATGCACAGCAGGCCACAGCAATCTACTCAGCTCTTCATCTTTCGATAAGAATAGATTGGGAGTTGCAGGTGGGCAATCAGACACTGTCTTATTGGCTAGCAGATTCTATCTCTTTCTGCTATGCCCAAAGCGGGCCTTCAGCTGGGAGGCCAGGTCAAAGCTCACTCTATGAGGGCTATGGCGGCGTGGGAGGCCCACTTATGGACAGTTCCCATCGCCCGAAATTTGTAGGGCTGCAATGTGGAGTTCTCTGCCACACGTGCACGGCCCCACTACTGCTTGGACAGGACTGTTCAGCAAGATACTAGAATTGGCCAATCTGTCCTTCGCAATCTCTTCCAGGCTTAAACCCAACCACTCCTACCAAGACCTATTGGTTGGGACCAGGCTGTCCCCCGGTCTTCCTAACCGTACTGCAGTTGTTTTGGTGCCTGTTGGTACCTGTTCAGTGCAGGTTGGTCATATATGTTTTCTGGGAATAGCCTGTAGCTTGGTATTCACACATCTGTGAGGACTACTATCCTGCGTGTCCTAGGAGGAAGCAGAGTTGCTTACCTGTAACAGGTGAGCTCCTACAACAGCAGGATATTAGTTTTCAGGAAACCCACCCGCTATCATGCAGAGTTGGGTTCTCCTGCATTTTATTATTTTATTTTTTCGCTCATGAATTCTATGTTATGAGACTGAAAGGAGACTCCCGTGTGTGCTAGTCAAAGTTTTAGAAACTTTGAGAAAATTTTTCGGGCCGGGCTCCATCTGATGATGTCACCCATCTGTGAGGACTAACATCCTGCTGTCCTAGGAGAATACCTGTTAAAGGTAAGCAACTGTGCCTTCACTTGAAGTGAAGGCACATCCCTAATTGCACATGGCTTAATCAGGAAGAGCCAGCATGGTGTTTGGTAAAAGGGTATTATGTTTTACTAATATTTCTAGAATTCTTTGAAGGTGTGGATAAAGGTGAGCTAATTAATATAATGTATTTGGATTTTCAGAAGATATTTGAAGAGTCTTTTGTACATCTATCAGATAACTAGAATGCCATGGGATGGGAGGTGATCTGTAACTATGGATTGGTAACTGGTTAAAAGAAAAGGAAAGTAAGATTTGTCAGCTTTCTGCGTGCAAAAAAGAAAATGATAAAATACGCCAAGCTTTCCTATGATAATCAATGTTTAGCATATTTATTAACAATTAGCACAAAGGAGCAGTGGGTGATCAAATTTACAAATGTTACAAAAATATTTAAAGTAGTTAAAACATAAACACACTGAGCAATTATAGAAGGATCATGGAAGACTGGAGCACAGGGCATCTAAATTGCATCTGAAATTTAATATGGATAAGTGCAATGTGATGTCATAGGGAAATTAATCTTAACTATAGATAACACAGTGCTATTTCATTGTGGGAATCACCACATAGGGAAAGGATCTTGGTGTTATCAGGGCCAGTATATTGCAATCCTTAGCATTATCTATCTTCTGTCTCCTACACCCTTCCTCGTGAACTCCATCGAGTCATTAAGCAAGTCTCTCTGTGGTGTACCCTTCTCCTCTACTGCCACATGCTGCTGTGCTTTCTGCCTTGCTGTACTGTAGGCCTGGAGCCAACTTTCTGAATTGCTGTGTCATATTCCTTCTATGGCCAGCTTCAAATCCAGTTTAAAACTCGCCTGTTTGAAGATATTTTTAATACCTAGACACTTGCATACAATAAAGGTATTGCCCATTGAGTCTTGTTTCTAACTTTGTTTTCAATTAATTTCTTAAAAGTTTATAACCTGCCTGTAAAACACATTATGCAGGTGCCTGTACACTTAAACTACATACATGAAGCAGGGACCATCTAGTCAAGACAATCTCTTATGGATATTAGTACAGTGCTGCATATGACCAGTAGCGCTTTAGAAATTATAAATAGTAGTAGTAGTACCTCAGTATTTGGTGGCAATCCAAAAAGCAAATAGAATATTAGGAATTATTTCAAAAGGAATGAAGAGTATCATAATACACCACTGTGTATTTCTATGAGGTGACTGCACCTTGAGTGAGTACAGTTCTGGCTGCCTCCGCTTAAAAAAGAGGTGCAGGAGTGGCCAACTATTGTCCTTGAGCCACAAACACATCTGATTTTCAAAATCTCCTCAATGAATATTCATGACATTTGCATGTACTTTCTCCATTGCATGCTACTGTATCTCATGCATATTCATTATGGATATCTTGAAAGTCAAACCTGTCTATGGCTCTTGAGGCCAGAGTTTGACAGCTCTGATAGAGTGGAACTAGAAAAAGTACAGAGAAGGATGACAAAAATGATAAAGGAGAAGGAATGTCTCCCTTATGAAGAAAGACTAAATAGGATAGAGCTTTTCATATTGGAGAAGAGATGATTGAGAAGAGATATGTGCAATGGTTTTCAACCCTGTCCTCAGGGACTGCCTATGAGTCTGGTTTTCCAATTCCACAGTTGCATGTTGAAGTTCCTTTTTAGGAGTATGGCAACCTTAAGGTCAGATAGAAAATGTCCTGGAGGACTGAAATATTCTCCTGGTTTCTGAATGTTGCTGTTTCTCATGTCAGATTTATGTCCGTTTATTCTTTTCCTTAGGGATTGACCTATTCGTCCTATGTAAGCAGCAGAGGGACATTTGAGCATCCAAGCATTCACAGGATGGTGGATGGCTGGAATGCCCTTCCAAAGGAGGTGGTGAGGACAAAAACAGTGAAAGAATTCAAAGGGGAATGAGAAACATTGTGAATCCCTAAAGGCTAGAGGATGGAAATGAAAAAAGTGCATGGGGTTAACTTGCTGAAGTGGAGGTTACTACCCTTAACCAATAAGCCTTCATACTGTTGATGCAACTCCATCATTGCTCTCTGCTTCAATGGCAGAGGGAAAAGGAATTGGATTCAGACAGCAACCAACAAGGACCCAGACTTTTACACTCTGTGGAACAAATAAGCATGGGGGTAACTTGCTAATGAGGCTATTACTACCCTTAACCAATAAGACATACTTTTGATGCAACTCCAACTTTGCTCTCTGCTTCAACGGCAAGAGATAATGGGAAGTTGGACTCAGACAGCAATAAACAAGGCCTTGACTTTTTCAGTTTGAGAAATATAAGTATGGGGGTACCCTGTACAGCACAGTGGATACTGCCGTGGACTTGCTGGGCAGACTGGATGGTCCGTTTGGTCTTTTTCTGCAGTTATTCTATGTTTCTTTGAGCATCTATTGGGGTAAACTCATCATCAGAACTCTTTCTAAGGGGTTTTTCATTGTCCATTGCAGCAGATTCTAGTAGGTCAGAGGTGTTAGACCAGGCCGCTCCTCCTCCAAGTCAATTGGAAGCCCCCCCTCCCCAGATCACCCTTTTTGTCACTGGTGTCCTGGGTAAGCGGCCCAATAGCTTTAGGCTCAGATGAAAACTTTACCAGAATACCCTCAGACACTTTTCTAGATCCTCTGAACTACACCTCGCCACTAGAAGCTCTTACCTATTCTAAGTTTGTTGAAAAGATGGGTACAGTGCTGGGTATCCATATCCACAAAGACAAAGTTCCCCACTCTGCGCTTCTTGGTCTTCTTCAAATATTGCACACTCCAGTCAAACCAGAGCCGTTCCAGTTCACAACATGCTGCTCAGTATTTTGTAAGTGTTTGTTATTGTTTGATTTATTTTGTATGTATTTTGTACTCTGCTGAGATTTGCGGATCAGTGGAATAGAAATTTATATAAATAAATAAAGTAAATAAATACATCTTCAATATTCTACATCAGAATGTAGGAAACCCCTTTTCAGTCACTCCAACAGCTAGAAAGTCATACCTCAAATTCAGAGTACAGCACTCACCTGGCTTTGATGTCATCCTGCTGCCTCACTAGGATGTATTGGATGAATCTGCTATGAAAAGAGCTAAGAAGACATGGATTCACTCAAATTCTTCGCCTGAAAAAGATCATAACTTCTAGATAACTTTGGCAAGAAGATTTTTCAAAGTGCAAATCTATGTGCATGTATTACCATCCACCAATTCCACATCGTACAGTATATTCATGGCTACATTCAAAAGTTGAAGTCTTTCTTACCTGCCATGGAACAAGGCAAATACGTAACATTCCTGGATGAAGAAGAGGGCATCTGCCAACTACTCCAAACAGTATATGAATCCTTTGATTTCGTTTCATGTACATCCTCTGCCTCTATTGGGGCTAGACAGACATATAGCGTGGCTTCAAGCAAGTAGCATAAGAACATGCCATACTGGATCAGACCAAGGGTCCATCAAGCCCAGCATCCTGTTTCCAACAGTGGCCAATCCAGGCCATAGGAACCTGGCAAGTACCCAAAAACTAAGTCTATCCCATTCTACTGTTGCTAGTAATAGCAGTGGCTATTTTCTACGTCAATTTAATTAATAGCAGGTAATGGACTTCTCATCCAAGAACTTATCCAATCCTTTTTTAAACACAGCTACACTAACTGTACTAACCACATCCTCTGGCAACAAATTCCAGAGTTTAATTGTACATTGAGTGAAAAAGAACTTTCTCCGATTAGTTTTAAATGTGCCACATGCTAACTTCAAGGAGTGCCCCCTAGTCTATTATCCGAAAGAGTAAATAACTGATTCACATTAACCTGTTCTATACCTCTCATGATTTTAAATACCTCGATCATATCCCTCCTCAGCCATCTCTTCTCCAAGCTGAAAAGTCCTAACCTCTTTAGTCTTTCCTCATAGGGAAGCTGTTCCATTCCCTTTATCATTTTGGTCGCCCTTCTCTGTACCTTCTCCATCGCAACTATATCTTTTTTGAGATGCTGCGACCAGAATTGTACACAGTATTCAAGATGCGGCCTCACCATGGAGCGATACAGAGGCATTATGACATTTTCCATTTTATTCACCATTCCCTTTCTAATAATTCCCAACATTCTGTTGGCTTTTTTTGACTGCCGCAGCCACGGAACCGACGATTTCAATGTGTTATCCACTATGACGCCTAGATCTCTTTCTTGAGTGGTAGCTCCTAATATGGAACCTAACATCGTGTAATGATAGCATGGATTATTTTTCCCTATATGCATCACCTTGCACTTATCCACATTAAATTTCATCTGCCATTTCGATGCCCAATTTTCCAGTCTCAGAAGGTCTTCTTGCAATTTATCACAATCTGCTTGTGATTTAACTACTCTGAACAATTTTGTATTATCTGCAAATTTGATTACCTCGCTCGTATTTCTTTCCAGATCATTTATAAATATATTGAAAAGTACAGGCCCCAATACAGATCCCTGAAGTACTCCACTGCCCACTCCCTTCCACTGAGAAAATTGTCTATTTAATTCTACTCTTTTAACCAGTTTGAAATCCACAAAAGGACATCGCCACCTATCCCATGACTTTTTACTTTTCCTAGAAGCCTCTCATGAGGAACTTTGTCAAACGCCTTCTGAAAATCCAAATATACTACATCCACCGGTTTACCTTTATCTACATGTTTATTAACTCCTTCAAAAAAGTGAAGCAGATTTGTGAGGCAAGACCTGCCTTGGGTAAAGCCATGCTGACTTTGTTCCATTAAACCATGTCTGTCTATATGTTCTGTGATTTTGATATTTAGAACACTTTCCACTATTTTTCCTGGCACTGAAGTCAGGTTAACTGGTCTGTAGTTTCCCAGATCACCCCTGGAGCCCTTTTTAAATATTGGGGTTACATTAGCCACCAGTCTTCAGGTACAATGGATGATTTTAATGTTAGGTTACACATTTTTACTAATAGGTCTGAAATTTTATTTTTGAGTTCCTCCAGAACCCTGGGGTGCATACCATCCAGTCCAGGTGATTTACTGCTCTTCAGTTTGTCAATCAGGCCTACCACATCTTCTAGGTTCACCGTGATTTGGTTCAGTCTATCTGAATCATCACCCATGAAAACCTTCTCTGATACGGGTATCTCCCCAACATCCTCTTCAGTAAACACTGAAGCAAAAAAAATCATTTAATCTTTCCACGATGGCCTTATCTTCTCTAATTGCCCCTTTAACCCCTTGATCATCTAAAAGTCCAACTGACTTCCTCACAGGTTTTCTGCTTCTGATATATTTAAAAAAGTTTTTACTGTGAGTTTTTGCCGCTATGCCAATACCAGCCCTCGTTTCCCACAGGTTGAGCCCTTGAGTTACCAGGGCCGGCTGGTCTTAGGTGGGCCTCCATGTGACAACTCCCAGTAGCTGAGACTCAAAGCTTGCTGAGGACCAGCAGAGGTATCAGGGGCCCGGTGTATGTCCAGACGAAGCAGGGATCCAGAGACCCGGGTGCCAACAGTAACAGGGCAAAGACTGGGGGCGCCAAGGGTAAAAGAAGGCCGAAGCCTCAGAGGCCAAGTCCAGGGAAATACCAAAGGTGTGGTCGAAGGCAGGCTGGAGTCAGGCAAGCAGCTGAGCAAGGCAAGGTACAGAGTCCAACGGAGAAAGGGTCAAAACCAGAGCGTAGTCCAACATAGCAAGTGTCAAAGCCAGAGAATCAATCCTGAGCGTGATCTAACATAGCAAGGGTCAAAGCCAGAGAATCAGTCCTAAGCGTGGTCCAACTTAGCAAGTGTCAAAGCCAGAGAATCAATCCTGAGTGTGGTCCAACGTAGCAAGGGTCAAAACCAAAGAGTCGGTCCAGCAATACAAGGAAGGGACCAAGGCAAGGGTCAGGATCAGGAACCAGGAATGGAGTCAGGATCAGGAACCAGGAATGATGGGCAACGAGCACACGAACAAATGTGGAGACCTGTTGCCAAGGCAAGGAACTAGTGGCAGGACCCTGCCTTACATACCAGGGCCCGATGATGTCATCATCTGGGGCGGCGGGCTAGTTTCCCGCTGCGGCCCCTTTAAAGGAATGTCAGGCGCTCCTAAGCTAGGGTCTGCAGGAGGCTGGACGACGGTGTCTCCCCATGGCCCATGCAGAGAGACGCACCGAGAGCTGAAGAGGTCCGCAGAGGAGTCAGGAACAGCCGTGGAGGTAGTAGGTGCTCGGGGGTGTAGGTGGCTGCCCACAGCCACGAGCGAGGATGGTCTGGGTCCAGGAGCAGTGCTGCAAGGGTGAGTAGGCCTGGTCGCAGGCCTACCGAGGATGGTGCACACAACAAGCATTTGATATTGTTCAGTGGGTTTACATGTTTTGGCTATTAAAGATATCAATCAATAAACTATAAAAACCTCCCAATAATTTGAACCAGATGCTTATATTAACTATGTTTGACCTTCATAATAGGCATCATTGTACAGTGCTCTGACTTTATTATTCTGCCCAAAGATGAGATTTATGCAGTTTTCTCTCAACCTAGCTTGAGTCCTTCAAGCTAGGTTGAGAGAACATTGCACAAATCTCATCTTTGGGTGAGTTTCCTCACTCCGAAGGTCCTCAAATCTTCTTAAGAGAGCACTGTGCTGTTCGTACGTCACACTTTGAATGTCAAAGTGGCCCCTAACCCCTACACTAATACCTAAACCTCACCTTGAGTTACTAGGTGGGCCTCCCATTGAGATATAAATACCTATCCAGTGTGAGAGCATTATGGGAGATGTGGAGAGCTGGGGGCATGCACATGGGCAATAGTAGTCAACTCTAGTCCTCAATGAATATGTATGAAATAGATTTACATACACTGTCTCCATTGTATGCAAACACATTTTATGCATATTCATTGTGGATATCCTGAAAACCAGGCATTTGTGGTTTTTGAGAACCACAGTTGGCCCTTCCTGGCATAGGGATTGATATATTGGGGATGGAGGGGGGAAACAAGATATTGGGATGGGAGTGCCAAGGGCAAGTTCTATCTCATACTCATACATGGTTCCACAGGTTCCAGTTGTGGGCCAATACAGTCTCTTGGAGCTTTATGACCCTTTAAGATTATGGGACCAGGGCTGGGAACATGTGTCGCTGCTCCCAACAGTATATAGGCCCATTAGTGCAAACTAAAATATTTTAACATCTACCAAAACATTCTAACACACACTAAAATATTTTTGCATGTATTAAATAATTTTAGGATGGCTCCTTTCAGGTCACTAGTGTGTGTTCTATGGTTTAACTGAGAATTTTTCAGCAGGGGAAAGTTCAGGGAGATCTGGAGTAAGAGAGTGTTGGACAGTGGGTTCCTTCAACGAAAGGGGATAGGTTTTGGTGTGTGGTATAAAAAAATTGCTTCTCATGAAGCACAGAGGGACAGATAGAGAGCGACACTGAAGGGGGATCCTGCCCAAGGGTTCTCAGGAGTCTCTGCTAAGAGTTTGGCTGAGGTTTCTATGAGGGCTGAAGAACTGCATTGCAGTCTGGGAGATGGCAGCACTGAAAATTGTGGAAGCTCGAGGTTTGTTGGAAGGGCATAAGGAATTTCCTGCCAATATAATGTGAGTGCCAGCCAGGAAGATAAAGATGCCAAGGTCTAAGTAGATATCATCTTGCTTGGCAAAAGCAAGTGAGAGAAGTGTTGAAGAGGAGAAATTTGGCTGTGTTCTTCAGTAGAGTCTTAAGGAGAGTAGAAGATCTTGATGGTGCGCTAGAAAGATCTTGGCCCAAAGACCTTGGGCTTAGACAAGTGAAAGAACTGTGAGTAATTTCAGGAGAATCTCAAATTGTGTTGATAGACTGCTAAATGTTCTTTCTCTGGTTTTCTGAACTGTTTTACAATTTTTCTGCTATTTCCCTGGATTTTATTTTTGGGATTTTTAATACATCTTCTCTTTGTTTTGGAATAAACTTTCTTTGATGTGAGGTCCTATTTTTTTTCTTGTTGGGTGCAAGTCTTCACGTGGGCCTTATAGCTGGTTCTGTGGCTGCAAACAGGTTTTCCCACTCTGCAGTGCCTGAAGATGAATCCTTGGCGAAGAGAGGGGATTATATAAGTATGCATTAAAATGGAAATTAAACAAAACGAATATTTTAAACAACAATAAAGAACAAAAGACAAATGAAAAGAAACCCAAAATGAATTAAAAAATGTTTTCCATGAATTTATTTATGGAAAATATTTTGGCAGCTAAGATGGGAAGAACTATGCTGAATACTTTGTGCTGCCTCCATCTTAGTACTTCTATAGGTCTTAATGTGGTTAATCACACACTCTTTAGTAGCTACACTGATGCTTTAACAGTGTTTCTGGGTAGTGGTGATTGCTGGTCTAAGACATACCAAATGTATCCTACCTGCAGGCAAATGTAGAAATACAAGCATGCTCTCTGACTCAGGACACAGTCGGCAGCAGCTTTTTGTAATGAAATCAATAAGCAATGAAAGGAGTTAGCGATACGTCAGATAGAAGGCCTTATCCCAAAAGAAAAGAGATGGCAAATGTGGGGTACCTGTGATACAACATGCAGCAGGGTCTGGATTCTTCAGCAGATTCGGATTAATTTGGCAGTGAGCCAATACTTGACGGCAATATTATGGGCAATGCAGCAGGCCAGTATTATTTCTGCCACATCTGTTGGAGAATATTGTAAGGCACCACCTGATCTGAAATGACTTTTTAACATTCTATTCAATGGCATAGCAAGTGGATGTGTGTGCTTCGTTGTTCCTCTTTTCTGCACATCATATGTTGCTTGTACAAAAGCGAAGATAGCTAATCAGTTGGCAGTAAGAAAATGTGCATTTTTCCGACAGAAGGCTAGTTATACAGAGAGTTTGTCTTAGGTGTTTGTCAATGATATGTAGACACCAGGTATGTCAGTAGGTGTTAATAGACGTGCATAGTTTTTAAAATAAAAAATATGCATGTAACTCCCAAATCCGCCTTGCAGAATGTCTATCTTTTGTGCACTTTTATGCGCACAAAATCCAGGCTTGAAAATTACCCCTTGATTTTCTTATAGTTACTTAAGAATCACTGTATTGATCTACTGGACTAAGACGTCTGTGTGTGAAGCTGGAAAAATGCATTTATGGATTGAGGTTCAGAGCAAATATTGTGTTCCACCTCTCTGAAAGTTTATTTTAATTTAATTTTTGATTTATATTCCACCTTTCATGACTGCTCAGCCGTCCAGGTACTGGAGCCATTTCCCTGTCCCCAGAGGACTTAGGATCTAAGGACCTCATTTACTCATTACCTCATTCTATGGGGAAAAAAGCTTTGGTAAATGAGGCACTGAGTTTGTACTTGAGGCAACAGAAGGTGAAGTGACTAGCCCAAGTCACAAGGAGAAAGAGCTGGATTTGAGCTCTGATTTCCTTGCTCTATAAGCCTGCTGCTCTAATCACTAGGCTATTTCTTGATACTAATGAACAATGGATTCTGATTTAGGAAGCTTTAGGGGATGAGGAAATAAAATCATGCTTTTTTTCTGTATTCAGTTTCAATTTATAAAAAAAACTACAAACCATTTAAATTGTCAAGGTTTAAAACAGCTGACAAATTAAAGAAACATTCATAATACACTAAAAATCAAAACAGAAAACATACAAATAAAAACCCCTTGCTTGAGGTTTGTTATTTCAAGGATCTGTGAAAGTCTTTCTGAAAAGACAAGTTTTTAAGGTCCTCTTAAAGGATTTCTCACAGATCATGCCACGTATGGTACTGGGCAGGGACAGGGCCATGCTAGCTTTTTTGCTGTGCTATGTGAACAATTACTAGGATGTCGTACCCCACCCCCCCCCCCCCCCCCCCCCCCCCCCATCCTCCCAATGTCCCCCAGTTCATTCATCTCCCTCCAGTAATCTAAACTTAAAAATCTGATATTTCTCCCTACCCAGGTCCATCCCGTCTCCTCTGGAACCCATGGCCAGTGCAAGGGTATTAGATGCTGTAGGAGAACTTTAAAGCTCTCACCCCCACCCCAGCCCTCTACACATACACACTTATAAATTATGCATTTATAATAACAAATTTGACATTAAAAAGAACAATCAGAGTACAGAATTCTAAGGTAAAATATCACTTACAGCAACCTGCATAGTATGTTTGCATGTATTGCTGTGGCACCAACCAGAAAACCCTGCAAAAATATCCATATGATATTAGGCCTATTGTAACACATGTTGGATGTTGGATGTGGGCTTGACCCTCAGAAAGTCATGACGGAATAATTACAATATAGTAAAAATGCTAAACCAAATCAGCACTAACTGCCAGCACTCAAATATTAACAAATTAAAAATGAATGCTGCAAATATTACACCAAGTCCTAAATACCAATACACCTCCTATTAGGAAAACAGAACAAGTCAGGCTGCTATAGATCCCTACACAGAAACTACACGCTAGTAGAATACCTCACCTTGGTCCACGTGCAGAACACAGACAGACCATCACCGAATACAGAATAAAAAAAAAAAAAAGAGAGACCATTAAGTATAAATAAAAAAGTGAACTAGAAACAGCAACAAGCCAGACTCTAAATATAGTCCAACAATAGAAAAACTTTATTGAAAAATTTTCAAAACAACAAATAACACTACATAATTAAAACTAATAAGGATTTTAAAAAACTCCTCCTACTCTCCATATCTGTGAAATTTCAATTTCCAGTCATCCTGAGATTGTTGTGGATTAGTGGGTATGGGAGGGCACACAGACTTTCTCCTTTCTCTCATATATTCACACTCGCTTACTTTCTCTCATACATATTCATGCTCTCACACACATACTTCCTCTCTCAGATGCACACAGTCCCTCTCTCCCACACATGCATGTTCTCTATCACACATATGGTCACACACACTGACAGATGCTCTCACTCACTTACTCCCCCCTCACAGGAAGTACCTTCTGTCACACACACACATACACACACACACACACACACACACAAACATGCGCTCGATCACTTATACATACACACACACACACATGGGCCTCACCTTTTTTCTTCCACTTGCTCCCCTAGCAGGGTTGGGATCGCAAGGTGTCTCCATGCTACTTTGGCTCCTGGTGGGATGGGGACCACCAAGCAGCATACAGTCTCACTACCTCAGCTCTTCCTCCTCTTTCCCTCACTATCTTGGCTCTTTCCCCCTCTTTCCCCCCCACTTCTTCCCTCCCTCCCTCCCTCTAGATAGTCCCTCTTTCTTCTCACACTACTTCAGTTCTTCCCCATCCCTATCTCTCTAGATATTCTTCTCATCCCTTAATGAGTCACTATCTCAGCTTTTCCCCTCTTCTCACTCTTTCTTCATTACCTTAGTTTTTCCCCTTCTTTCTTTCATTAGAGGCTCTTCTTGCCCTCTTCCTCCCTTGCTCTTTCCTCCCCTCTGCTCACCCTTTGCTATGCTTTCCCCAATTTCTTCTTTCTCCTGCCTTTTTACCCAGTCACTCTCCACCTCTTTCCCCTTCCCAGGCTCTTCCTCCTTGCCAAAGTAGAGCAGAGGCTGCAGGGCTGCCTGGCAGAATCAAACCCGCTGGCAGCCTTAGCAGAGAAAAGGCTCTGGGCTGCCTGCGAATTAGAAGAAGGGAGGATTGCCTGCTCAGATTTGGTAACCCTAACCTCTGCCTGATCTCATGTAGCAACACATGGATCTCCTGTGCAAGCCAGCTGCAGCGTTTCAGTGACATCTGTTGCTGCCACAGGGGCGGATTTTAAAAGGCGCGCGAATAGCCTACTTTTGTTTGCGCTCCAGGTGCAAACAAAAGTACGCTGGATTTTAGTAGATACGCGCGCCTTCCCCTACCTTCCCCTACCTTCCCTTCCCCTACCTAACCCACCCGCCCGGCCCTGTCTAAACCCCCCCCTTACCTTTGTCGGGGGATTTACGCCTCCCGGAGGGAGGCGTAAATCCCCACGCGCCAGCGGGCCTCCTGCGCGCCGGGCCGCGACCTGGGGGCGGGTATGGAGGGCGCGGCCACGCCCCCGGACCGCCCCGGGCCGTAGCCACGCCCCCATACCCGCCCCAAAACGCTGCCGACACGCCCCCGAAACGCCGCAACGACCAGGCCCGCCCACGACACGCCCCCCTCGGAGAACCCCGGGACTTACGCAAGTCCCGGGGCTCTGCGCGCGCCGGGAGGCCTATGTAAAATAGGTTTCCCGGCGCGCAGGGCCCTGCTCGCGTAAATCCGCCCGGTTTTGGGCGGATTTACGCGAGCAGGGCTCTGAAAATCCGCCCCACAGGGACAGTCTCGCGAGAGGAGCTTTGAGATTTTGTATTTCCTACTGCGGGACCTGTCCCGCAACAGTAGAGGATGGCTTCACTGAAATGCTGCTGCTGCTGCCACTGCCAGCTTGTGCAGAGGATCCATTTGTTGCTATATCGGATTGGGCAGGGTTTGGGTTACCCCCACCCAATTTGATGCCTAAATATGAGCACCCAAGCCTCTTAGGGTCTCCTATGCTGAGGGCAGCCCGGAGCCTTTTCTCTGCTTTAGTTGCCGGTGGGATGGATTCTGCCAGGCAGCCCTGCAGCCTCCACTCCATTTTTTATGCTGGTGTCCCCATGCCACCCCCCCACCCCTTGGAGCTGCCACTCTGTGCAAGTGCACGGCTTACACAGTCGGTTGCGCCGGCCCTGGGCAGGGCATTTCAAAAGATTGAACCAACTGCCGAAAAAGCTCTGTCCCTTGTGTTGTTCAAGCGAGTTAGCTTAAATGATGGAACTTCAAGCAGGTTCTTTCCTTCCATTCGTAAAGATGAAGAAGTCCTGTAGATTTTGAGAACTGAGCTCACCCAACTGTCGGTGTTGTAGTGAACTACTTTAAAAATGGTAGAGGTGAAAATCCACCCCTTTATGGGCAACCAGTAAAGTTCGCAGAGGATAGGAGTTATATGCTTTTGCATAGGTGTCCCTGTCAGAATGTGAGCTGTGGCATTCTGTACCTGTTGAAGAGGACGCAATACAGTTGCAGGGAGTCCCATCTATAGTGCATTATAGTAGTCTAGCCCACAGGGCCTGGAAGATCTTTTAAAAGTTCTAAGGTTCCAGTAATGAACGCAGTCTTCTTACCAGTTGCAATCTGAAAAATGATGATTTGACAATGGTTTTTATCTGTGGTAAAAGTGATATGCTGTAGTCAATGATAACCCCAAGGTTGGCTCACCGGAATGTCACAATTGTTAAACTGAAAATGAGCCGGAACATTGTGCAGGGGGAATTTACTTAGGATATTAATTTTGGTTTTCTCACAGGCCGATACAGTAAAGTCCGTGGGAGAGCGGCGCACGATGCAGTATTTAAATGAGGCCCGGCGGTAGATCCAGGCAAAAGGAGGCGCTAGGGACACTAGTGCGTCCCTAGCGCCTCCTTTTTGACAGGAGCGGCGGCTGTCAGCGGGTTTGACAGCCGATGCTCAATTTTGCTGGCGTCGGTTCTCGAGCCCGCTGACAGCCACGGGCTCAGAAACCGGACGCCGGCAAAATTGAGCGTCCGGTTTTCGGCCCGACAGCCGCGGGCCGAATTCAAATTTATTTATTTTTTTTTTACCTTTTTTTACTCTTCGGGACCTCCGACTTAATATCGCCATGATATTAAGTCGGAGGGTGCACAGAATAGCAGTTTTTACTGCTTTTCTGTGCACTTTCCTGGTGCCGGAAAAAATTAGCGCCGACCTTTGGCTCGGCGCTAATTTCTGAAAGTAAAATGTGCGTCTTGGCTGCACATTTTACTTTCTGTATCCCGCGCGCATACCTAATAGGGCCATCAACATGTATTTGCATATTGAGGACGCTATTAGGTGCCGCGGGTTGGACGCGTGTTTTCCTCCCTTTACTGAATAAGGGGTAAGGGAAAACGTGCATCCAAGACCAGGCTGAATCGGCCTGTCAATGTTTAAGGTTTATTTGGTTTTCTATACTGTCATATCAGTTGGGACCTTCATAACGGTTTACAAACATTTAGCAAGGAAAGTACAATAATGTTATAGGAGGTATAGTAAACATTTAGCAAGGAAAGTACAATAATGCTATAGGAGAGTACAATGATGATATAGTAAAGGAATGATAACAATAATGATTTAGTCAAGGAATGATAACAGCTATAGTATATATTAGAGGAGGGGCATTGGTAATAGCAGTTAAAATCTAAAATATAAATATCAGAAGACAATTACAAATCGTGGGAGCGCAGTTAAATAGCATACCTATGAGATAAACAAAACAAGTGCAAAAGGTTGGTCAGTTGGAGCCTTCATGGTGGTTTACAGACATTTAGCAAGGAAAGTACAATAATGCTATGGGAAAGTACAATAATGATATAGTAAAAGAATGATAACAGCTATAGTATATATCAGAGGTAAAGCTTTGGTAATAGCAGTTAAAATCTAAAATATTGTTGACTAAAATATATAAATAGTTACTTATTATGAAAAAGCCAACTATTAGCACATTGCAAACACAAGGAGACACATTTAAAAGCATCTGACTAGGACGAAGAATAAGGCACAAAAAATTGTAAGTCATCTGCGAAAAAACCCATAGTTTACTCCTAGACAATAAAAAACTTTTACAGATTAGGGTGAAATAAATGTTAAATAAAGTTGCCAACAGTGCAGACCCTTGTGGTACTCCCATTGGCACAATGTTCCATTTGTTGTGGGTTCAGTGCTGGGAAAGGATGGTGGACCCCACCTCCAGAATGGCACAGGATGGCATGATGGGCTAGGGCTAGTCTTGAGCAGGCTGGTGAGGCTGGAGCAAAGAACAATATGCAGGCAGGGCTGAAGCTCAGGAACGGAATGCAGGCTGGGCTGGAGCTCAGGAATGGTCCGAGGCTACGTTCAGGTAGGAGTGCACTGGAACTTAGGAACAGACTGGAGCTGCATGGAGATAAGAATGAACTGGAACACAGGAATGGACTGGAGCTGCATGGAGGTAAGAATGAACTGGAACACAGGAATGGACTGGAGCTGCATGGAGGTAAGAATGAACTGGAACACAGGAATGGACTGGAGCTGCATGGAGGTAAGTGTGAACTGGAACACAGAAACAGACTGGAGCTGGGTAGAGGTAAGAGTGAACTAGAACACAGAAACAGAGTGCAGATAAGCATGGAGCTCAGGAACACTGGAACAGAGACTAGGGACAGGACAAGGACAGGACAAGGACAACACAGAACATGGAACAGGGAAGTCCCAAGAGGCAAGGCAGAAAGAGGCCTAGAGTCTAGAAGAGACTAAGGAAAGCTTCAGGGCTAAGCGGTGACTGGGTAGGCCAGTAGTCAGGGAGGCAGAGAGAGACCTAGAGTCAGAAAGAGACCTAGAGAGGCCTCAAGGCCCAAACAAGGAGGCCAGAAGGAAAATACAAGGAAGGCTGAGGACAGAAGGCGTAAAAGCCACAAGACTAGGCAAAACAGAAATCAGAAGGCCCTGGGGCCATAAGGCAAAGCAAGGAAAGGTCTAGTAAGACCACAAGACAGACATAGCTAGAGCAAGGAGCTGAAAAGAACTCGATGCCAAAGCATTGAGGCAAAGGCTAGACAAGGTTAAATAAGACTGTGGTCAGGGCTTGCTGCAGGCAGGCAAGAGAAGCTTGGCTAGCCAGGGGAGTGAGCTTGTGGAGATCCCCTGGTGGTGTGGATGCTGTAGGAATGGCTGAGGCAAGAAACCAGGGATGTAGTGAATACAGTTCAGAACTGGGCTCACTAGAGTCCTCTGGTAGAGGGGAGGCCACACAGCAGCCAGAAGCATAACACCATTCAAAGCACAATCTCTCTATTCTTACTTGGGTCCTGTTGAATAGGAAAGACTTAAATCAATTGAGGACAATGCCTGAGATGCCTAGGGAATCTAACCTGGTGAGTAATATAGTGTGATTAATGGTGACGAAAGCGGCGGAGATGTCAGGCAAAACTTAAACCGCTACTGAATCCTCTAATGAACTAGAGAGAAGTAGTGTTCAGTGCTGTGGAGCTTACTAAAAACCAAATTGGAATTTGGATGGTATGCAGTCTTTGTGAATTTAGATGGCTCTAAAGTGATGAAAATGGCATTGAAAAATAGTTTTCCACTCACCTTCATATTGCATATATGTGATAGTCTGTATACATATACATGCCTATATATATGTAGTGAATGGCTTTGTATGCATACAGAATGTGACATTTAGGCTGTAGATATGCATATGTGTGAGCCTTTGAGTGCATTTTTGTGAAATGCTCAGGCTGCTTATTTTGCATGCATAGGGAGGAACAAAAAACACCTATAGTTGACAAGGCTGGATGACCTAAAAGTGAGAGGAGGTAAAAGAGGAGAAAGGGAAGTAGTACTATGCAGAAGAAGCGTTGGATCTTGTAGTAAGGGGAGAAACCAGCTAATATCAGAAATAAATTGTATACTGCTTCATCTCCCATTCTGTGAGTTGTGTCCACATGTGCCTAGACTGGAAGAGGTCAATATTCAAAGCACATTCATTAGCCAGATAACTGTATTTTATGTTGCTAAGTAGAGGATGTTGAATATGAATCTACTTTCAGCAGCTGCTGCTTATCTGCACAAGTCACTTATATAGCTAAAAAGCTAGCTGCATAATAAAATAAATAAATAAATAACTTATGGGCGAGTAGTGGGCGGATCAGGGCAAAGTGAGTTAGCCGTATATGTTGTGCAGCTAACTACCAATATTCAGTCTTAGCCGCATAAGTTATGAGGCTGTTAGATGTGCCATAGAGCAAGTCTAAACTTAGCTGGTTATAACTTATACAGTTAAGTATGCGTACATTAAGAACATAAGAAATTGCCATCCTGGGTCAGACCAAGGGTCCATCAAGCCCAGCATCCTGTTTCCAACAGAGGCCAAAACCAGGCCACAAGAACCTGGCAATTACCCAAACACTAAGAAGATCCCATGCTACTGATGAATTAATAGCAGTGGCTATTCCCTAAGTATAATTGATTAATAGCAGTTAATGGACTTCTCCTCCAAGAACTTATCCAAACCTTTTTTGAACCCAGCTACACTAACTGCACTAACCACATCCTCAGGCAACAAATTCCAGAGCTTTATTGTGCTTAGCCATGCTGCTGAATATATCTTGCAACTTAGCTGTGTAAGTTACATGCGACTAAGTTACTTAAATAGCCAGATTTGAATATTTACCTCGTAATGTTTTTGTGATGCAAGAGAAAATTGAAAAGATTCCATAGGAATACTCTCTGTGACCACTGAGTGTCATTATTTCTCTATAAAAGTAATTTCTGTCTTACATTCTTTTGCACAGCACAATAAAGGTCCTTTTAAAGATGAAAGCAATTGATCAGCTTTTTATATTTACTGGGCTAAAATAAAAGCACCTTGCATTCTCTGAAACTTAAGCAACACTATATAGTTTTAATTAAAAGAAAACCACACTTTGCAGATCAAGCTTATGAAATGAATTAGGAGTGGTCATAATTCACCGGAAGAGAATTTTACCTTAGTTCCTAAGAACATGCAGGGTCGGATTAAGGGCCATCAAGTCCAGCATTCTGACTCTGACACTGGCCAGTCTGGCTCACAGCTACCTGGCAGATCTATTTCTTGTATCTAATTCCTAGGGCTAAGCACTGGCTTTCCCAAGTCTACCTGACTAATAACTGTTTTTGGACTTTTATTTCAGGATCTTGTCCAGCCCTCTTTTGAACCCCACTATGTTAATGGCTTTGACCGCATCCTCTGGCAACAAATTTCATAGCTGAGTAACGAAATGTACTTTCTATGATTTATTTTCAATCTGCTGATTGCTAGTTTCATGGAGTGTCCTCGGGTCCTAGTATTGTTTGAAAGGGTAAATAACCATTCTCTATTTATCCATTCCATCCCATTCATGATTTTATAAATTTCAATCATATCCCTCTCTTCTCCAAGCTAATATGCAGACATAGGGGGAAAAGTGCAAGATTGCTTCTATGGCCATAACACACTCAGACAGCACTGCGCTCCATCTTCTTTCACCGCCCTTTCACACATATAATAATAAACCAACACTTTATTTTGGGTATTAACAAGCTGCAGCTTTATTAACCAACCCGTTGCCCGAGCCTTTACATTGAAATTATCAGTGGTTATCCGCTTCTGGCCAGCAAGATAACCCTCCACAAGCCACCTGGCCAAATCCTTTTTAGGTGGCAGCCCGCCACCTAAACCAGCCCCCGCCACCGGCCAGCAAGGAGCCAAGCCTAGCTGAATCAAACCGCTCGACGGGTGTTGTCCTGCCAGTTGAAGCCCCCAACTGGCAACCCGTCAAGCACATCGTGCTATAGCAAGGCTTGGGCAAACCGAGCGCCTATCCTGTGCCCCCCAAAAGATGGGGCTCTGTTATCTCCCGTGAAAACCCCTCCAAGGCCTCCTGAATGTCGTTGAGAAACATGTCCCTACCTATGAATGACAAGTGGATGCCATCTGAGCGAAACAGGCTCTCCTGCCAATCCCAGGACCACTCATGCCTAATGTGCCTTCCCCCCATCAACTCTACCCATGACCCTATTTGTTTATTCACTTTGGGCCTACACCGCCCCCAGCAATGCTGCCCCATTGCAGCAGGCCTTGGAATAATATCAGACCAACAAATAACCACCCGCGGCATCCAAATTAGCAGCGTGGATAAGTCCTTCCGAACCACACTGATAAACTGACAACCTTGTATCTTGCCCCAGTCGTTACCCCCCAAGTGCACTACCAGCACGTCCGGAGGAGGCTTGGATCTCAACAGATGATGCACCACCGGAAGGAGCTCCGCCCAACGCATTCCTCGCTGACCAAGCCACCGAATGGCCACATTGTGTGATTCCATGCCCAGATGCAGGCCGTTGTTCTGCATGCCTGTGGGCCCAGACAACACATGAATGCTTGATGATCCAAGTCTGATGACCAAGCGGCCTGATATCTACAAGGCAAAAAAATTGGTTAACACCTTTCTTCCGCCCCCGCCAATCCTGGCCTGACATATGACCTGCATGCATTGGACCTCCATCTCCCTATTCTGGTAATCACCCCTTCATCCAAGCCCGCTTTTGCAGCCGCTGTTGTGGGACTCAATCCTGAAGGAATGAGTCCCATAATCCACAGCCCTATCCCCCTCATGCTGGCTTTGAAAACAGCTTCAAACTGATAATGGGTAAGAGGCCGAATATCCTGATGAACTAAGAGATGGCTTCCACCCTCTGGCGACTTGCCAAAAACTTAACCAAATTCGCTACTGGACATGTGCACAGACCCAGTACTGCCCTCAAGACTAATTTAGCCCCTTTTCCCGCTTGATCAGTTTTAGATTTGGGAATAAGGACACTCACTACTCCCTCTCCCATCCGCACCTTGCATAGCTGTAACCCCGTGTCCTCTGCCCCTTTGCTAGCTCTGGCCACTAGTTTCCCTATCCTGAACACCCCAAAGAAAGCCAGTATGAAGGCAGTACGAAACAAATCTATTTCATAACCGAGGAACATATCGACGCCGCTATCTCCCACAATTGTACCAGTATGCTATGTGTAATAGGCCACCTTGTGTCTTTTTGTACCCCATCCCCTTTACCCAACCCATCATAGCTTGCGCACTGCAAAGTGCCCCACCGGATATCCCCACCCATGTGCCTTCATGAAAAAAGAAAATCCAGTCAGCTGTCGTGTTACCGCGGCTTTCATGGAACCCTCCCGTCGTGCCTCTTGTATGAAGAGGATGAGGTCCACATTCTGAATTGGTCCCCAACATCAACCTCTCACTTGAAGAAAGTCCACTACTTTGAACGATCCGGCCAGGTAGCTCGACCAAGTTGCTGGCACTAATGGTGCCTGCAACAGCTGACAAGCTTCCAGGAACCGAACCTCCATAGAAAATCTGGCATGGCAGTTCCGCACCGATCCGCTGAAGGTGCTAATGTCCTGAAGAGTGACCACTTGAAACGAGAAAGAGAAATCGGCGAGCCTGTTAACTATACCCGGGACATGCCGTGCCCAAGCAGTCACATTCAAACGCATGGAGCTCAACACAAATTCTTGCAAAAGCTCTGACACCAACACGCATTTCGCTGACCGTCTGTTGATCACCTCCACCACCCCCAAATTATCACACCAGAATACCAGCTTATGATCCCTCACCCGAACTCCCCATACATGAAGAGCTACCACGATGGGGAATAATTCCAAAAAGGCGATGTTTTTAGTGACTCCCTTCTGCACCCAGTCATCTGGCCAGGCCGCCGCGCACCAAGCGCCCTGAAAATATACCCCGAAACCTTTTCCCCGGAGGCGTCCGAAAACAGCTCCAACTCCTGACTGGTGACCACCTCCTTCTGCCACAAGCAAACCCCATTAAATTTCTCAAGAAATGCCTGCCACATCTTCAAATCTTCTTTCATACCTTTGGAAATCTATATTTGATAGGATGGCTTCCGCACCCCTGCCATGGCCACCGACAAACTCTGCAAAAATACCCTCCCCATGGGTATCACCCTGCATGCGAAATTTAGACTCCCCACCAGCGACTGTAACTGTTGCAGGTTCAATTTCTGGCAGCCCAATGCTCCGTCTACCATTTCCCGCAACTGAGACACCTTGCCCTCCGAAAGCCTGGACACACGCATTATCGAATCTAATTCAGTGCCCAAAAATGTCAGCATTGTGCATGGTCCTTCCATTTTATTGGTGGCGATCGGGATGCCAAACTCCCCCGCTGTGGTCAAAAAACAAGATAATAGCTTCTCACAGACCTCTGAGCCCTGGGGGCCTATAAACAAAAGCGTCTAGGTAATGTACTAAACCGCCTGCTCCCGTTCTCTGCTCCAATACCCAGTGCACAAATGAGCTAAACATTTCAAAGAATGCACATGAGATGGAGCAGCCCATAGGCAAACCCCTATCACAATAAAATTTGCTTTCGAACTGGAACCCTAACAGCGGGAAGCTATCCGAATGGATTGGCAAGAGACGAAAAGCCAATTCAATATCGCCTTAGCCATAAGAGCCCCCTCCCCGCACTTATGTAACAATTGCACCGCCGAGTCAAAAGAGGCATATGACACCAAGCATAATTCCTGTGGCATGAAATCATTCACAGAGGACCCCTCTGGAAAGGACAAATTATGAATGAGACGGAACTTCCCCGCTTCCTTTTTTGGAATAACCGCTAGAAGAGACAATATCATGTTCTCAAACGGTGGTTCCGCAAAAGGACCTGCTATCCTTCCCAGAGCCAACTCGGCTTCCAATTTGCTGGCCACCACCCCTTTCCACCTACGCGCCAATGGCATAGCTTGCGCGCAACAATGCCCTACCCTCCCAGTATAAGGGATACGAAAACATCTAGGAACCCCTTCCACAGGGTACTCATCGCCCCCCATCTTGGGTAACGCTGTAACCAGGGGATCATTGCCTGGATCAGCACCGGGGATGGAGCCTTCCGAAACGCCTCATCTCCCCGTTGCTTCAGGGGTAGCGGAACTTCTGCTTCCTGGCTGACCTTTTTTAGGGTACTTGAGGGCTGTATGCGCAACTCCACAGTTCGCGCACGCGTGCTTGAATTTGCAATCTGTGAAGTTACATATGCACCTGTTAAATCGCCAACAGACATCCAATGGTCTGCTGCCCAGTTTACCTGCACCCGCCGGCGCGGTCCCTGGTTGAATGGGCGATTGCCAATCCCATTACCCCCTGCTGCTTGACCGCCACTCTGCCCCCGACCATCCCCCGATTAGTCATTTGGGTGAGCCACAGCCCCACATGCTGAGTACCCCAGGTCATGAATTTATTTTCCTCCATCTTGTCCCTGAAATGCTCATCATAATTGAGCCATGCCCAACCTTCATAATCTTTATGCGCTGCGATGATCGCATCTGCATATGCCAGCATAGGCCCATATTGTGAGGCATCTTGGTGGCCTATCACACTGGCCATTCTAAGGAAACAACGCATCCAGTTTGCTAGAGTTCTAGGCACCTTGCGCTGAAACCCTTGCAAGTGTTCCTTATCCTTCTTCCGCCTCCCGCTCCTCTTCCTGCCCCAACGCCCCTCCAAAAGCTGGAAAATATCTATATACTTCCGTTTCCTAATTTTTCTCTTCAAGGATCGAGAGACATCTTCCCACAGTTCCGACAAATTCACCAGTGCAGGGGCCCCCCTTCCTACGCTTTGCGCATTCCTCTCCTCCCCTACTGCTGATGCCTCCTTGGAGTCCTCCGATGTTGAACTTGAAGAGCACTCGGAGGTGTCCAAAGAACTTGACAAACTCCTCCGCCCTCTCCTATGCCTGTGCTTGGACCTACCCCGTTTCCTTTTCCCGGAATCACTTGCTGTCTCCACTTGTCCCCCCCCCCCCCCGCGCTTTACTGTCTTCTTCCCTGGCTCGCTATCCTTCCTTACTGTCTGTTTCCACCCCCCACCCCCCCTATTCTCCTCACTGCCGTTTTCCCTTACCCCGCCCGACTCACTTTGCGGCAATGGGGGCATGGACCCCCCGCGATCGCTGCTTCCATCTCCTCCATCTCTCTTTCGGCTCCTCCTGCCCCTTCTGCTCCCGAGTGCCTTTGATCAGACAACACTGTCATCTCCGGTACCTGCTGTCTGCTCCGCTGCCACCCTCTGACTCTCTGCAAAATAGAAGGAGATGCCGCAGGACCAACAGCAGTACCCGATTGTCTCCCTTGCGGGTTGTCCCAGTAGTATGTGTCCCCCACTGGATATCCCCCGTCTAAAGGGGGCCTGTATGATCTCGCTTGATTGCTGCCCCTGCGCGAAGGGATGTAACCCATGCTTCCCTCTCATCCACCAGAGCCCCATCCTGCTGGAGCATATCCTGCATGATTTGGTTCTTCATCCTCCTGCCCCCCATATTCACCTTTGGAACTGCTTCCTCCCTCCCCTCGCCCTGGGAGGGGCACCTCCCCTACTCCAAGGACGGGGGGTCCTTGGAGTAGGGGAGGTGCTCCGCCCTCTCCCCCATCAGTTCCCTGCCTCCCACCTGTCTCGAGCTTGTCGCATCCCACTTGTCCCTGGCCTTGGTTCTTCAGGGTCCTCCCACCCGTGAAACCCTCCTTCATGGTCCCAACCTCCACCTGCCAATTTCTCCCATCCAGAGCTACTTCCTCTGGCCTCCACCCTAAACCCCTGCGTGCTTCTCTGGAGAGCGCTCTCCTCTGATTCCGGACACCATGTCCCTGCCCCACCCGAGTATGCTCTACCGCTCCCCTGTTGCGGGCCGCCTACTCAGATGCTGCCTACCGGCATACTTCTCCCTACACCTTTTTCAGCTCCTAACTCCACCCCACTCTCCTCTGCTCCTTGTTCCTTGCGTCCTCTACTGTTTTTTCCCCGAGTCGACACAGCGCCTGGCTCAGCCACACTCTTCCCCTTGCTCCTGCCTCTGCCAGCCTTTGAATTCACCACCCCTATGCCTCTGCCTTATCCTGATCCACTGCCTGTGACCCTCCCTTCTGCCGAGTCCGAGATGACGCCCTCGCGCCAGAGGATACCTGCCTATAGGCCCTAGGCTCTGCCCTAGACCCACCCACATCAAAAGCTCCACCCCCCATGACTTCCTCTTGTTCTCCTCGACCAGGCTCAGTATCTGAGCCATGGTCGCTGCAAGCCCCTTCCCCCGATGCCTCAGCCATCCTCTCCACCCACTTTGCCAGCGCTTGCCATGCAATTCTACCCCCACACTCGCACACACCGACCTTGCAGCTCGGCTCCTCCAGCAGAAAGGGGCGGGCACCGATGCTCTGCCCCTCTATATCTCCACCTTCCCAAGTACCCCGCGGTGCTCCCACCAATGGGGAATCGCCACGTGGGGAGGATTCAAATCCTCCAATCCCTTGTCCCCTTTCACTCGCCTCCTCCCACCCCCACCGCCGGTGCCACTCCGCTGATGACGGCTGCCGAGCGCGTTAAGGCCGGGCGGCTTGACACGCAGGTCGGCCTGTCCTTTCAAATCTATAAGCAAGCATGTCAAACAGCATTGTCTGAAATTTCAAGAAGGCTCATCACCAAGTAAAAATGTTGCTAGCAGTAATGTTTTATGGATTGTCATAAGGCTTGGGGATAACTGCATAGAGCGGCTGCTGCCACCCTTAAGAGAAACATGGGGGTAACCTGCACAGAGCAGCAGTTACTGCTATAAGAAACTTACTAGGCAGACTGGATGAACCATTTGATTCTTTTCAGCTGTCATTCCTATGTTATTATGTTACTATAAGAACCCTAATCTGTTTAGTCTTTCCCCATAAGGGAGTTTTTCTATCCTCTTTATCATTTTTGTTGCTGTTTTCTATAAATGTTTTATGTCCGCTGTTTTGGGGTTTTATTTTGAGATGGAAAGACCAGATCTGCATATAATACACAAGGTACAGTTGTACCATGGCTCTCTATAAAGGCATTACGATATTCTTAGTTTTGTTCTCTATTCCTTTCCAAATAGTTCCTAACATTGCATGTGTCTTTTTGACCACTGCCACACACTAAGCTGAAAATTTCAAGGTATTATCAACAAGGAGGGGTAGATATTCAAAGCTGGCCATGTAAGTACTTAGCCATTTAGAACTTATTCAGCTAATTTACATGTGTATTCAGTGGCATGGTGAAGCTGCTGAATATATATATATATTCGCTAGTAATATATATATATTCTCTAGTAATAGCATTAATAGCCACCTCTTACAATGTTATTTTATATATATATAATTATCTGATCTTCATTTTCCTTCTTTCTCCAAGTTATTTATTTCCTTGTTACATGTAACTGCTTTTCTGCACGATTGTTCAAATTGTAAAGTTTATTGTAATTGCACCCCTGTTTCTTGTGAACCAGCATGATGGGACTTCCGTCTTGAATGTTGGTATATAAAAAACGTAAATAAATAAATAAATATATATATATATATATATATATATATATATATATATATATATATATATATATATATATATATATATATATATATATATATACACACACCTAACCAGATAAGTCTACCTGGCTAAGTTTAAACTTGTTCTATGGTACTTCTAAATGTACACGTATACTTATGCGGCTAACTCCGAATACTGGTAGTTAGCTGTATAAGTTACATGGCTAACTCACTCCACCCTCGATCCGCCCAGTACATGCCTACTTTTTATGCATGTAACTTTTCCCATATAAGAGACTTATATGGTTAGGTGGTGGCCGCTGAACGTAGGCGCATATTAAGCAGCTGCTACTTAGCCACATAAGTCCTGCTTATCCAGCTAAATAGCACTTAACACTCTTTGAATATCAGGCCCAAGAAGTCCAAGGTCCTTTTCCTGGATAGTGACTTCTAACACGAAACCCAGTATCATGTACCTGTAGTTGGGATTATTTTTCCCTTTGTGCACTACTGTTACAATCTCTGACTGTGGAGGCCTGCGGCCAGCTCCACCTACCCATAAATACCTCCCCAACGCTGCGCTGGGTCTCGGGTCCCTGGCCGCGGCTGGCTGTCCCTCTTCATCTGCTCTGCCTGTCACCAATGCTGCCGGGGCCTCTCCCTCTTCGGCACACAGAATGCCCTCGGCTTCCTTTTCTGGCCAGGCTTCTCCTATGCGCACGCGCACGGCTCCTGCCGCGATTTAAAGGGCCAGTGGCGGGAAATCACCGCTGGCTTCAGGAGATGACGTCAGCAGGCCTGGCCTACTTAAGGCTTTCCCAGGCTCCCCACTGACTACTTGGCAACGAGTTCCCTGGTGCTGTGTTCCTCGCGGATCCTGCATTTATCCTCTGGAGTTCCTTCTCCTGTGTTCTTGTTCCTGTGTACCTGTCCTGCCTTCCTGTGCCTGCTCCACTCCTCCTGCTCCCATTCCTGCCTTCTGTGCCTTTTTCCCTCGGACGGACCTCCCTGGTTTTGACCTTTGGACTGGACCTCATAGTGCCTGTTTTCCGCCGGCCTCTGACTTCGGTCCGGACTCTACCCTGCCTGTACGCTGCCTGCCTGAGACCTTTGGACCGGTCTCCAGCTTGTCTACTGTCGCCTTCTGACCCTCTGCTTTGCCTGGCCATACCACACGATCCTCATCGCAGGGGCCCACCTAAGACCAGCCGGTCCTGGCACACAAGGGCTCAACCTGCGGGGAATGAGGGCTGGTAGTGGCGAAGCTCCAGTCGGCCTCTGCTCTCCTCTGCCTGGCCTCCTGATGGTGGTGACCTATGGGGACCCTTCCTCTCGGGTAGCGATTACTCCATCTTGGGCCAAGGGTCCACAGCTTACGTCGGAGACCCTCAACAACTACTTTGCATTTGTCTATTGAATACATCTTCCATTTAGATGTCCAGTCCCTTAGTCTCACAAGGTCTTTCTGCAGTTATTCATAATCTGCTGCTTTTTTAACGCCTCGAAACACTTTTGTGTCATTATCCAGTTACTAATCCACAATAGGAGACTGCCTCCGATATCATGATCTTCCAGTTTCCTGAGGAATCTTTCATTAAGAACTTTGTAAAATGCCTTCTGAAAATCCAAATACACTATATCAACTGGCTCACCTTTATTTTGGAAAATGGATACTGTAAGACTTCCTTTTGCAAAACTATGTTGAATCTCCCCCATTAAACCAGGCCCATCTATGTGATCATACCACTGGGGTATGACTCCACTGACTTCCTCTGCCTACTTTGCCACAATCACCACCACCGGGCATGACTTCACTGAGTTCCTCTGCCTCCTTTGCTCTAACACTGGTACTAGGGCCTGACGTAGCATGTATAAGCTTGTTTTGCTCCAACCACAACCCCTGGGAACTGACACTTCCAGCTCTCACATGCCATGCTGCAACCATATCTTCTGAGGCCTGAACTATCCTGCATTAGGGATGTGAATCGTGTCCTCGATCGTCTTAACGATCGATTTCAGCTGGGAGGGGGAGGGAATCGTATTGTTGCCGTTTGGGGGGGTAAAATATCGTGAAAAATCGTGAAAAATCTAAAAATCTAAAAATCGCAAAACCGGCACATTAAAACCCCCTAAAACCCACCCCCGACCCTTTAAATTAAATCCCCCACCCTCCCGAACCCCCCCCAAATGAGTTAAATAACCTGCGGGTCCAGCGGCGGTCCGGAACGGCAGCGGTCCGGAACGGGCTCCTGCTCCTGAATCTTGTTGTCTTCAGCCGGCGCCATTTTCCAAAATGGCGCCGAAAAATGGCGGCGGCCATAGACGAACACGATTGGACGGCAGGAGGTCCTTCCGGACCCCCGCTGGACTTTTGGCAAGTCTCGTGGGGGTCAGGAGGCCCCCCACAAGCTGGCCAAAAGTTCCTGGAGGTCCAGCGAGCGATTTCCCGCCGCGAATCGTTTTCGTACGGAAAATGGCGCCGGCAGGAGATCGACTGCAGGAGGTCGTTCAGCGAGGGGATTTAATTTAAAGGGTCGGGGGTGGGTTTTAGGGGGTTTTAGTGTGCCGGCTCACGATTCTAACGATTTATAACGATAAATCGTTAGAATCTCTATTGTATTGTGTTCCATAACGGTTTAAGACGATATTAAAATTATCGGACGATAATTTTAATCGTCCTAAAACGATTCACATCCCTATCCTGCATACGTCTGTCTTGCTCCAACCATAATCCCTAGGACTTGATACTTCCAGCTTCAGCATGCCATGCTCCAACCATATCCATTGTGGTCTGACACTTCCAACTTCCACATGCCATGCTCCAACCACATCTGCTGAGGCCTGACATATCCTGCATAAGCCTGTTTTGTTCCAACCACAACCCCTGGGCCCTGACACTTACAGCTTCTGCATTCCATGCTCCAACCATATTAAACAGTCTTTAAAAGGCACAGGATCCTTAATGATTTTTAAATAAACTTTGCAGTTCCTAAGAATGCTACATTTTCTGTCTGCTTAGGTATTTTATAAATGCTACAAGGGCCTGACACTGACAACACCATGACTTTGTGGATGTTACAGCTACACTTCTCACTGCATTACTCTGCTCCTACCTTTCCAGTTTTTAAAAATTATTAAGCAATGCCAAGCCATTCTTGCCACATTATGGTGCCTGCTTGCTCCGTTCCTTTGTGCATGTACAAGAACTGGCAAAAGCTTTTGGGGGCGTTATGGCTACACTTCTCTCTGCGTTGTTCTGCTCCTACTGTTACAGTTCTTAAGCTATACCAGCACTACTGCTGCCAGTCTAGGTATCTTAAGGTGCTTCCTCCACTGCTCCAGCTATGTTCAAGGTTCTTGCCAAATCCCCTTCCCATACAGTATTTGCCCACTTTTCATCTTGCCTTAGCCATACATTGCTTTGCAAACTTACTCAAACACTCCTCAGGCTTCTAATGTTACGTGTGCCGCCCGCAGCAGCCCCGCAGTGCGGCCCTCTCACCTTCTCAGACGGATTCCAGTGCCTGGCTCCTCGTCTCTGGTGGTGGTGGGCCGCCAGCTCCAACCTCAGGTTCCTTCCAGTGCCTCCGGTCCTGCCACACTACCCAGTGTTGCCAGCCAAGATGTCCCTGCTTGACGGGCCTCTCTGCGTGGCCCGTGGAGAGATGCCGCCATCAGCGCCGTGCCCCTTCTTAGGCGCACATGCGTGCATCACTAGTTCTTTTAAAGGGACCGCGGCGGGAACCTGGCCGTGGACCCGAATGCTGACGTCAGACTCTTCAGCATATAAAAGCTCAGGCCTCACGCCATAGCGTTGCCTTTGCAACAGGTCTCCACATACTCCGAATACTCGTTGCTGATCCTAGAATTGTATCTTCGTGGTGTTCCTGTTTCCTGTGGTTCCCAGTTCCTGTTTCCTGTGGTTCCCAGTTCCTGTTCGTCTATGTGTTGAACTGACTCTTGGATTTGACCATTGCTACGCCTACTATTCTTCAGCTTCTCTCCAGCCCCGGATCTCCGCTACTCCTGACTATTCTTCAGCTTCTCTCCAGCCCCGGACCTCAGCTAAGCCTGACTATTCTTCAGCTTCTCTCCAGCCCCGGACCTCAGCTACGCCTGACTATTCTTCAGCTTCTCTCCAGCCCCGGACCTCCGCTATGTCTGACTACTCTTCAGCTTCTCTCCAGCCCCGGACCTCTGCTATGCCTAACCACGTCTGCCTTCTTCATGCCCTGACCATTGCTTTGATTGACTACACCTGCCTTCTCCATGCCCTGACCCTTGCTTTGAACAACTACGCTACACCCGTAGGTCCTTGCCTACGGGTTTCGTCAACCCCATCTCAGCCCAAGGGTCCACCTCCTACGCAAGATTTAATACCATTCTTCCTCTATGGTAATCACCTTCTTGACATTTCCTGTTCTTGCCATGGCTATCCATTGTTCTGCACACTTGCTCCACCACTCCATGAACCGTACCTGTCTTAATGGCACCTATGATGTGTGTGACTTACTTCATGACATAAACATATGCTACTGGGTTGGTATATCAGCCAGGTGCAGCCATACATCAACAAGGAGAGGCATCCCCCTCTCTGGGTAACTATATGCTCGAATGGAATGACTGCCATCTCCCATGCCACTCTGCATTAATGCTATGCCCTCATTCTACATGTTCGGATCCTTGTGCTCCTCGGCCTTGATACCAAGCACAGATTTTACACCTTGGGGTTCTTTCTGCCACTGTATCTTCCTGGCATACTCCATCTCTTGCACCTTGAGGTCTTGTTGCCAATCTGGGATGTGCTGTGCACATCTCCTGTGCTTTGAAATCATGATACCACTCTTTCTGATGCTTGGTCCCTTTATCTGTACATTGGGATTTTTCCTGCTACGTTTTCTGCTTCATTCCCCCTTCATGGTGCCTTAGGGTGTGATGCTACTTTTGGTGCCACTTTTCTTCTTGTGATGCCATCAAGTGTTCATGTCACTAATGCTGGCATCCTCTTTTTGCACCTTGGGGTGTTCTTTCTCCTCTTGCTGCTTCTTTGCTCCTCTCACTGTGCTTTGGAGAATTGCTGCCAATGCTGGTACCCCTTTGCCTCTTTGCAGAGCCTTAGGCTGATATTTATGCCACTTTTGGTGCCACTTTGCCACAGTCTAAGTACCTTACAGTTTTTTTTACCCGTCTCGTGATTTCTTCCCACAGGTTTCATTAGAATTGCTAAGAAAATCACAGTTCTGAAGCACAGAATAGACTGCAATCCTTCCCCCATTGTTTTTAATGGTAAACAAATAAACTAATGAAATGACTAAATTATTTTATTTTGAAACAAATGAAATGAATTTGGATCCCAGTAAAATGAATGAACAAACCAAAATGATTTTTTTTCCTTCTGCACATCTCTAGAAAATATCAGCAATTGTCACAGGGGAATCGATTGCCATCCCACCTGCTCTAATCCTTCTAACTACCCCATTAACCAAACTACTCCTTAGTTGTCGAGCCAACAGCCACCCAGGTTTATTACTTTGTTCAAAATATTGAGCTTTAGAATTTTTCATAAAGTATGCAATTCTCTCCTTTAACAGAACATTGTATTGACTCCTCAATTCACAAAGCTCCTTAAAAATAGCAATCATTAAAATTTTGTGTCCCTCTTCCCTCTGCTTAATCACAGATAAATTAACCAGCTTCCTCTCCTGTTCCCACCTCCTAAAGGTTGTTTACAGATAATATGTCCCCTCACAGTGGCTTTCCCTACCTCCTACAGCATTTCAATCTTAGTCTCAGGGACATCATTGAATTGCAAATATTCCTTTCAATTACCCACAATCTTTTGGCAAATTTCTTTGTTCTGCAACAGAAAGGTATTTAATTTCCAATTCCTAACTCTCTCCCCTTCCCCCCCCAAGATACCACCCAATGCAAATCTAATGAGATGGGGGCATGATCAGAAATAGCCATTACATCAGTGTCACACTATTTATCCACCAAAGGTACCCTGTTCCCAACCATCACATATCAATTCACGTGAGGAGCTGAGAAAAAAGTAAAATCTTGCTCTTCTAGTGATACCTTTGTCAACATCTACAAGTCCAATATCTTGCATAGGTTTCTTTAAATATTTTGCAATTCCCTTAACATTTCCGTCTGTCCCTTCTATTCCCTTCCTTCCTCGAAGTCTAAAGGAACATTAAAATCTCCACCTTCCAAAAAGACCCCTTTTACTTCCAAGCATAGCAGATCAAAAATCTGCCGGAAGAATGACTTAGACCATTCATTAGACACTTAGACATTCAGCATAGTTACCATCATCCCATTCAGATGACCCCTCAATAAGAGAAATCTTCTTTCAGGGTTTCAAATCCATTTCTCCAAACAGAAAGAAGTTGATTTCCCAATCAAAATTGCCATCCCTCTTTTTTCTTCCCTACAAAGGATGAATTATAACAATCTGCCACCCACTTTGCTTTAAGATTGTAATATTATAATTTGTCTGGACAATAGGTTTCTTGGATGAAGTCAACATCTGCCTTCAGCATCTGAAGCCTATGCAAAACCTTTCTCTGCTTAATGGGATGGTTCAAACCTTTAACATTCCAAGAACATAACCAGATATCTCCCATCTTACTCACATTTTATTATAATAGAGCTTCTGCATAATCCATGCGCCTCCACAGCCCACATTCACTGAAAATCCTCCATAACAGGATTAAAAACTTTAGTTCTATTACCAAACCAACTCTGACTCTACACTCCCCAACCTCTGCACCCCCATCCCTAAATCCCTTTCCCAATTTATCCTCCTTTCCTTTCCCAAATAGCTGGTAAACTTTAGCACCCTAGCATTCCCCACTAGGGATGTGCAGACCAAACGTTTATGTTCATAAGTCCATAAGTCGAAAGGGGGGGGGGTCAATTTCGGTCAATATGGACATATGGAGAATTCCATAAGTTGAGTCTATGTCCATACATGCAAATAAAAATTTAAACCCCTCACCCTCCTTAATCCCGCCCCCCCAAGACTTACCAAAACTCCCTGGTGGTCCAGCGGGGAGTCAGGACGCCATTTCTGAATTCCTTTGCGAGGAGCACGTGACGTCGGCGTCACGTGATTCCCCGCGCGTTCGCTCCGGGACCCTCGTTGCACCCAAAAGGAACTTTTGGCCAGCTTGGGGGGGTCAGGAGGCCCCCCCAAGCTGGCCAAAAGTTCCTTTTGGGTGCAACGAGGGTCCCGGAGCGAACGCGCGGGGAATCACGTGACGCCACGTCACTCCGATGTGACGCCGACGTCACGTGCTCCTCGCAAAGGAGTTCAGAAATGGCGTCCTGACTCCTCGCTGGACCACCAGGGAGTTTTGGTAAGTCTTGGGGGGGGGGGGATTAAGGAGGGTGAGGGGTTTAAATTTTTATTTAGGATCAACAATCGCGATTTCCAACGTATTCAGCATAGCTATGTTGAATAAGTTGGAAATCCGATCGTTTTCGCCTCATCACTTTTTTAAGTTAAAAAAAAAAAAAAGTTGCGTTTTACATTTAAGTTCAAAACGAATGCACACCCCTAACTGGTAGTGCCCTGGTAATGCTACTAGTACCTGCCCTTTCCCTCTCCACTGATACAACAGGGTCTGGCAGAGACACAACTGATGGTGGCATATCCTCCAAAAACTTCAGTTTCTTATGCCTGCCTCTCCTGATGTTTTGGATTTGAAAAAAATCCATCTTTATTTTGGTTGGGGGACTCACTGTTGCTTTATAAAAAAATCCTCTATCAACTGTGAGCTTGCTGCAGCCTCAACCTTTGCCTGACATGATGGGATTTTATCAGGTGCAATGCCTGCTTACTGGGATTTAAAAGATGGAGAATAGATGTTTTAATCATTATTATTTTCAATGAAGTGAATGTGTGTATATTGTCAAATAGTGAACCTGACTGAAGTGATTACTCTGTGTGTAAGGGTGAATGATACAAAGAGACCATACACTACAGTAGTATCTTTACACTAGTGCACTGCACACACATTGCATAGATAAATAATGCAAATACATTAAGGCACTATTACTCAGCTACAAGATCCACAAACTGGCTGTTTCTGTGACCAGTGACTACCTGCTTTGTAGATGCACTGATAACTCTGGTGCATTATACAGACCCCAAAATAGAAAAAAGGCCTCTTTATTTTGGGCACTGTATACATGGCACAGGTAGTGTAGCTGCTGCTGGTTCACTGTAACAAGTCCAAAATCACTGCAGCCACATCCACAAACACAGGCATTCCCCAAAATGGGGACAAGAAACTTGTTAAAAAAACTTAAAACACAAGTCTTCCTTTGTCAGTGGGAATGACAGTGAGATATTAAATAAAATAAAAATTAAAAACTTGTGCAGATGAACACAGCAGCCAAAAAGAGTAAAATGGAAATGTTTCTGAGGTTAAACCAGAAGAGCACTGTTGATTCTACACACTGTGGAATACAAAGCTCAATACAACAGCAAAAAACACTGTCTTTCTCCTTTGAAGGAAAGAATCAAATGCATTTTTAAAAAGTCTGCATATACTAGTAGGGATATACAGAGCAGTGATTTGCTGATTAAGAAAAATAATTCACTCTAATACGTTCCCTTATAATGTCATTCTGGTTTCCTTGCTAAGACAGCCCTTGCCTATGACATGAGTCATAAGCAAAGGCTGGTTGCTAAGGAGACTCCCACATGACCAGCCTTGGACAGCTCCAGTAGAGTAGATTGACTCTATTCTTTGCAATACAGCCATGCAAGTCTCTAGGACCAAAAGCAAATGAAACAAATGGCATATGTTTCATTCATAGGATGTGACCTGTTAAATTTTGGGGGCCCACAAATGAAACAAAAGGGGCATATTTGTCACAGAATGAACATTAGTTTTCAATGAATGCACATCCCTACTATCCATTTCTATTATCCAGAGATCAGTTTGTTTCTTGCAAAACTTTTATTCTGCTTGACTCTATGCCATCCTTAACATACAGTGCCATCCCTCCATCCATTTTCATTGCCCTGTCATTGTTGCGCTGGAGGTGGACCCTTGGCCTGAGGTGGGGTTGATGCTACCCATAGGGCAAGCCCCACAGGTCCCCATTGTCGGGAGGCGGAACAGACTAGGAGACGGAGGCCAACTGGAGCTTCGCCAATACCAGCCAATGTTCCCCGCAGGTTGAGCCCTTGGGTGCCAGGGCCGGCTGGTCTTAGGCGGGCCTCCATCAGACAATTCCTAGTGGATGTTGTAGCAGGTAGCCAGGGACCAGCAGAGGTATCGGAGGGACCGAAGCAGATCTGGACGAGGCAGGGATCCAGAGACCCAGGCGCCAAGGATGGGCCAGGAGCAAGAACAGGTGATGCCTGGGTAGTAGAAGGCCAGAGCCTGAGAGGGCCAAGTCCAGGGAGATACCGAAGGCGTAGTAAAGAACAGGCTGAAGTCGGGGTAGGCGGCAGAGCTAGTCAAGGTGCGGAGTTCCAATAAAGCAAGGGTCAAAACCAGAAGTCAGTCCTGAGCGTAGTCCAAACGTAGCAAGGGTCAAAGCCAGAGATCAGTCCTGAGGGTGGTCCAAACGTAGCAAAGGTCAAAACCAGAGATCAGTCCTGAGCGTGGTCCAAACGTAGCAAGGGTCAAAGCCAGAGATCAGTCCTGAGCGTGGTCCAAACGTAGCAAGGGTCAAAGCCAGAGATCAGTCCTGAGCACGGTCCAAACATAGCAAGGGTCAAGCAAGGCTAGGTAGGAACCGGGAACACAGTCAGGAACCGGGACTAGGAACGAAGCCAGGAACAGGAATGAAGTTAGGAACTGGAACAAGCAATGAGCCCACGACAAGCGTGGAGACCTGTTGCCAAGGCAAGGAATGAGTGGCCCTTAGCAGGGCCTGATGATGTCATCATCCGGGGTCGCGGGCTAGTTTCCCGCCGTAGCCCCTTGAATAGCCGGCAATATGCGTGCGCGCCTAGAGAGAAGCAGGATGCTGGATGGCGGCGTCTCCCCGCAGCACACGTGGGGAGACCTGCTGGGAGCTGGGGAGGTCCGCAGAGGAGCCAGGGACGCCCGAGGAGGCAACAGAGGTGCGGGAGCACAGGCGGCTGTCCACAGCCACAAGCGAGGATGGGCCAGGTCCGGGAGCCGGGCCCAGGAGGTGAGTAAGCCCAGATGCGGGCCTGCTGCGGGCGGGACACGCAACAATCATGTTGATATCATTTGTACTCTGATATCACAATATTTCATTGGTTATCCTCCTTTCAACAGGTCTCCGACATGCCTTTTATGTCCGTATAATCCTTTAGCACCATACATTCTAACTCTCCAGGCTTATTTATCCAATTTTACATACAAACATTTTAAAGTAGGATTGTTTGTATTTCCATTTTTATAGATATCCAGAAATCTGTTTTTTTATGAGATGATAAAGGAATTTTGCAATCATTTTTATTCTGGTTTTAAATACATCTGGGATTTTTCAGCTTTTACATCCACGTAGTAGGGGAAATGACCCACCAGACACCACTTGATAGGGGAACTAGCCAATTGGCATCATTTTGAAATATGGTGCCGACCAGGCCCAGAGCCATGGTGCACATAGGGCCCCCACTAAACCCCAATGCATTAATTTGGAGATGGGGAGGGTTCGGAGGTGAGGGTGTGGGTCCGGCTGCTCCCCTAGAACATTCAGGTTGGGATGGGGGACCACTAGATCCTAGAGATATGAATGTATTTGGACCTGGGGAGATAGGGGCCGAGATGGGTTGATGCTGGAGAAGAGGCGCATTTGCCTCAGTCCAGGGGCTTGTTTTGTATACATAGGGGAAGGGTTTGGGAAGGGGCAGGGCATCATCCCACATTTTAAACGTTTTTTTTTTTTTACATGTAGGAATCACCGCTGCTTTTACAGGCAGTGGGAAAAGGGTGAGCAGGGGTCATGACAGACCCCCACGGGCTTTTGCTGGCTTTTCAGGGGGGTTTAGATTTGGGACATGAGGTCCTTTAACTAACATTGTTGGAGCATCGGGAGGTGCATTAGCATCCCAATGTCCCCACAATGGTTTATCTGTACCTCGCTGAAATGTGATAAAACTACAGGGCTGACTTTTTTCTAAGTCAGCTGCGTTATTTCATTACATTGAATTGCCTATGCATATGCAACTTTGCATGCATTATGCAATATTTTTGCATTCAAGCAGCTTATTTCCTTAGAGGGGGAATACATTGAAAATACACAATATTGCGCGATTGTTCCACTAAAAGGCGATATAGCATGATAAACGGCATTTTATGCATGTTACTTGCTATATAGCGTGCAATATTGCCTTATTATAACTTAGTAAATCTAGCTGTTACTTTGCAAGTGTCCTTTGATGATACCGCCCTCTGAGCCATGAGCTGCTAATAATGTCAGCTTTCCCCCATGTTCTAGTTTAAAAGCTGCTCTATCTCCTTTTTAAAAGTTGTCGCCAACAGTCTGGTTCCACTCCATCGAAATAGGCTCACTCTTTCCCATAATGTTCCCCAAGTCTTAAGAAATCTAAAGCTCTCTTCCCTGCACCATCGTCTCATCCAAGCATTGAGACTCTGGAGCTCAGCATGCCTCTCAGTTCTGCACATGGAAAGGGAAGCATTTCTTAGATTACAATCCTGGAGGTTCTGGATTTCAATTTCCTACCCAAGAGCCTAATTTTAGCCTCCAGAACCTCCCTCCTGCACCCACATATTCCATAATAGTCCGCTCCTCCTCAGCGCTCTCTAAAATTTAACGAGTTGGCACATGAGGTCCGCTACCTTCGCATCAGGATACCAAAAAAAAAAATCAAGACCCACTAGATTTAACTAACTACCGCCCAATAGCTACTCTCACATCTATAGCCAAAATTATTGAACCTGTTGCTCTACATCAAATTTCAAATTACATTGAAGATCACAATATACTCCATCATAATCAACATGGTTTCAGAAAAGCCCATAGCACAGAGTCCCTATTAACATTGTCATTTGACACCATTATAAGAGGATTTGACTCTAACACAAATTACATTCTCATTCTGATTGATATATCCTCTGCATTCGATACTCTGAATCACACTATTTTATTATTCAATCTTCAACAAATCGGTATCACTGGGACAGATCTCCAATAGTTCACTACATTTCTATCTAATAGGCCACAAAGAATCACCCTAGGAAAACACAAATCAGAATGGTACACAACCGAAACAGGAGTACCACAAGGATCATCACTTTCTGCTCTTCTTTTCAATATATATCTCTTACCACTATGCCGCCTCCTTGATGGTCTTAACATAAACTTCAAAATATATGCTGACGACATTCAGTTCATTATACCTTTTTCTAATACCTGGTCTAATACATTCTCCTTGATGCAAATATATCTAACAGCTATAAAAACTTGGTTGTCCTATAACAGATTAAAATTAAATGCAGCCAAAACCGAGCTAGTTTATCTTTCAACGGTTCCTGATTCTATCCATAAACCTCCACAATTCTTCACTTTTGACAAACAGCAAATACCCATAAAACCTTATGCAAAGAATCTAGGAATTTTCATCGACTCAAAATTATCCCTCTCAAAGCAAATATCTGAGACAGTTAAAAAATGCTTTTTTAAACTACATATGCTCAAAAAACTCAAACCTCTTTTAACTTTATCTGACTTCCGGACAATTGTTCAAGCTCTAATTCTAACAAACTTAGATTATTGCAACACATTATATTTGGGACTACCACTATCATCAATCTATCCATTACACCTCATTCAAAATGCTACCGCAAGAACAATATATAACTTATCTCATAAAGATCATATAACACCCATCTTACAACAATTACACTGTCTTCCTATAACTCACCGTATCAGATATAAAATTTTATCCACTATCCACAATTTGCTCTATAATGCTGACTCGGTATGGCTTTGCTCCATGTTACACATATACAAACCCCCAAGACAGCTACGATCCATGAACAAATGTTTGCTAGAAGTACCAACAGTTAAAACATTCAGTTTGGCTCTAATCCGCAAAAGAACCTTTTCAGTTGCTGGTCCAATTTTATGGAATTCTCTTCCCGAAAATCTTGCTTTGGGACCTGGGTTGTCTATGGACTATTTCTCTGGAAGGTCTCTGGAAGGTCTTAATTACTGCATTAAAGATGAATTAGCAGCCCATGAGTTCCCTGATACCTTGGAATCCCTCATTGATCTTGCTGGACGAATTGATCATCGTCTGCGTGAATGCTTGCAAGAGATAAAGGGTCCCAAGATGATGACACTGGGAGTTCCACGTCCTCGTCCTGTACCGGTTACACAGACCACTTCCATACCCAGTGCCGAGGAGGAAGAACCCATGCAATTAGGCCGCAGCCATCTAAAAGCCAAGGACAGGCGTTATCATAAAAGGTTAGGCCTCTGTATGTACTGTGGACAACCTGGACATGCAGTTCCCTCCTGTCCCATCTGTCCAGGAAACTAGCATACCTAAGATCTGCCGGAGGACTCCTCCTAGGCCTAACCTCTCCGTCTCCTCCACTGACTCTACCAGTCTCCATCATATCAACTACTCTCGAATTCCACACATTAGCTCTAGTGGACTCTGGTGACGGTGGAAACTTCATACTTAGACAACTCATAGAGCACCTATGAATTCCCACCATCCGGACACCTACACCACTGCTGCTATCTTCCATACACGGCGAGCCACTTCCTGGTGAGGTAACTTATTCTACTCAACCCATCTGTCTCTGCACGGGGTCACTCCACTCGGAGACCATCGCCTTCCTGGTTTTGGATAAAGTTATTCACCCAGTTGTACTTGGAATACCTTGGATACAGACGCACTCACCCCAGTTTGACTGGAACACATTGGAACTATCCCAATGGGGAAGAGAACTGTAATGGGAGATGTCTTCAAGATGTCACCCCCATGCCGTGCCTAACCACATCCACCTCACTTCCGGGCCTACCGCAGCAATATTTATCCTACCAGGTCATATTCTCTAAAAAGGCAGCAGATACTCTGCCCCTCACCAGTCTTTTGACTGCGCCATTAATTTGATATCTAATTCCAAACCTCCCAGTCAGAGACTCAGGCTATGTCAGCCTATATTCAAGAGAACTTGGCGAAGGGCTTCATTATGTAACCGTCTCTTTTTAGTCAGTAAGGAGGTCCAGACAACTGATCCGTAAAGATAGACTTTTATTGCCAGCAAGATGCAGCTAAGACAAAGGCTTAGTACAACTGCATGCCCCTCCCCTCCAGGAGCAGACTCTTATGCACTTTACAGTTCTTATCTTTTACACATGCGTTCTAAGCATTGCTGAGCAAGCATATTCCGGCTGAAGGGGCTACTGACCCCCTCCCTAGACACCCTGGAACTTTCGTGAAACTTCTCCCATGTTCTGCAGGAGAGGCTGCTGGGACTTGCAGTTCTGGAAAGGAATTTGCGAGTCTGCAGTAATACAGCCCTTCACATAATACATCCATTGTTCTAATCTAGGTTACAGCAGTGAAAGCTTATCAGAGAATAAGAACAGCGAAGCCAAAAAATGAAAATGTGCAATGTGCTGACAGAGAGTTTCTCAATGTCCTAATTACAGCTGTATTGCAGACTGTAAGTAAACCCGTCATGAAGCAGGGAATTCTGGTACATGAAGTCCTTTGTCAGGTTGAAGCATTCAGACCCCTTCATTCCCCCCTTTGATACTTATCATTATTTATGAAAAGTATCACACCATCACAACGCAACTGTGGAGCTGAAAGAAACAGAAACAAGAAAAATTAGCAAAGAACCCATTCTTAATCATTTCTCTAAATTTCCCAGAGACAGCTTCAAAATAAACTGCGTCAGCAAAAGAGAGTTCATACTTTAATCAACCTCAATACCCCATTCCATATATGGCCAGACAAGGAATCCAGATACACCTGCAAAGACTGTATGATTTGGGCATTCTCCGGCGAATCCGATCTGCTTGGAATACTCCTTTGTTGCCCGTAAAGAAACCTGGATCTGATGATTATCGACCAGTACAAGACCTAAGGAAAGTGAATAGTCAAGTAGAAGATCTAGTAGCCCTCGTGCCAAATTCATATTCAATCTTGGCTCAAGTCTCTCCTGCATCAAAGTGGTACAGTGTCATTGATCTCAAAGATGCCTTCTTCTCCGTCCCGGTGGCGGAGGAATGTCAAAAGATTTTTGCTTTCACATGGGAAGATGCAGATACTGGAGTAAAGCAGCAGTACACATGGACTCGGTTGCCTAAAGGGTTTAGGCACTCACCTACGCTGTTCGGTGAGCAACTGGCAAAAGATTTAAAGATGTATCAAGTAAAGTATGGGCCAGTCATACAATACGTGGATGACCTTCTGTTGTTTCGAGAGACGTACCTCGAATGTGCGGTATCCACTCTTCAGCTGCTAAAGATGTTGTACTCAAAAGGGTATCGTGCAAGTAAAAAGAAAGCGCAAATCTGTGAATTGGAAGTAGAGTATTTAGGCTTCCAAATACGTGGAGGAACCCGATGTCTGGGGATTTCTCGCACCAGTTCTATAAGAGATCAACCTGTACCCACTTGCAAGAAAGAGCTCCGGGCGTTCCTTGGAGCTGCAGGATACTGTAGGCTGTGGATTGCTAACTATGCTGTTATGGCCCAACCCCTATACGACAAGCTGCGGGGTAAAGAAGCAGAATCTCAACCCTTCCAATGGGAAGGAAACGAGCTGGCAAGCTTACGTCAACTAAAAGAAGCCTTAATTGAACCACCTGCCTTAGGATTGCCAGATGTGATGAAACCATTTCATCTATTCGTCGATGAAAAGAAAGGAATGGCCATTGGGGTATTGACTCAAACTCTAGAATCATAGGAACGACCTGTTGCATATCTGTCAAAAGGAATGGACAATGTTGCAAAAGGATGGCCAGGTTGTCTTCGAAGCATTGCGGCTGCATGCTTACTAATTCCAGAAGCAGTCAAATTAACTTTTGGTCAAACTCTGAATGTAACAACTCCCCACACCATTCAAGGACTGCTAGAGACCCATGGACCAAAATGGATGACTAATTCACATCTCGTCAAGTATTAAGCCTTACTGTGTGAAACACCTGAAATTCAAATACAAGACAGCAAAAACTTGAACCCGGCCACTCTTATGCCGGCACCTGAACCAGTTGCCCATGATTGTGAAGAAGTCATGACTACAATACATTCCAGTAGACCAGACCTGAGGGATCAACCCTGGCAAGGAGCTTGGACTTTATTAACTGATGGGAGCAGCCAAATCATTCATGAGATACGTTCTGCTGGATATGCTGTTGTATCCGAAGATGAAATCGTTGAGGCTCAACCTCTTCCCCCAGGAACGTCTGCACAAAAAGCTGAACTAATTGCCCTTACTCGAGCTCTGCAGTTGGCAGAAGGACAAACTGTAAATATCTATACAGACTCTAAATATGCCTTCCTTACAATTCAAGTGCATGGAGCATTATAGAGGGAAAACAATTGAACAATGCATCAGAAGTACGTGAATTACTAGACGCAGTTTGGCTTCCTCGCAAGGTGGCTGTAATGCATTGCAAAGCACACACCAGGAAATCAAACCCTATTGTCAAGAAAATCAGAGAGCAGATGAAGCAGCAAAAAGGGGCAACTCGGGAACCCTTCCAAGCAGTATTAATTGCATCGAATCATCAGGCTTCAGGCAGTCCTGGAGCTCATCACCAACGACTGCTTTCGCTCTTAAACTCTGGGCAAAACAAAATACCAAAATTATGACTGCAGTGTACCAGAATAGATTGGTTTTAGATTACCCTCTGGCCCAGGAAGGAGGGTTTGTGGAACATTTAACCTCTCCAATTGTTGTTTACAGGTAGATGACCAAAACAAGGTTATCCAAGACATCACTGATCGCATGGTCAAGATGGCACACGTCCCTGTCCAGCAATGGAATAGTGCTTGGGACTGGACCAATGGATTCCGTGGTTGGTTTTCCATGATCGGTGGATTTAAGAGCTTGTTTGTTATCCCAGCCAGTTTAATTCTGTTTTGTTTTTTAGGACCCTGAATTATTCCTTTCTTGCTCAAACCGCCTTCGTCGGGTGATGAAGGACATTGCTGAACGCAAAACAGCCACGCAGCTTCTGTCACTGTACATGTATTCCTCTGAGCCTATAGAACCTGTTTAACCATCCTCATGTTTTATCCTGGGCCATCTTCCCATACATGACAAGTTCGGGCTACAAAGGGGGGTGGAGCCATTAGGGCCCATCCGTCTCAAACCCGTGAAGAAACCATCGGACTGTTTGGGAAATTAGGGCCCCCTGAGAACTCAAATTGCTAATTTTTCTTGTTTCTGTTTCTTTCAGCTCCACAGTTGCGTTGTGATGGTGTGATACTTTTCATAAATAATGATAAGTATCAAAGGGGGGAATGAAGGGGTCTGAACGCTTCAACCTGACAAAGGACTTCATGTACCAGAATTCCCTGCTTCATGACGGGTTTACTTACAGTCTGCAATACAGCTGTAATTAGGACATTGAGAAACTTTCTGTCAGCACATTGCACATTTTCATTTTTTGGCTTCGCTGTTCTTATTCTCTGATAAGCTTTCACTGCTGTAACCTAGATTAGAACAATGGATGTATTATGTGAAGGGCTGTATTACTGCAGACTCGCAAATTCCTTTCCAGAACTGCAAGTCCCAGCAGCCTCTCCTGCAGAACATGGGAGAAGTTTCACGAAAGTTCCAGGGTGTCTAGGGAGGGGGTCAGTAGCCCCTTCAGCCGGAATATGCTTGCTCAGCAATGCTTAGAACGCATGTGTAAAAGATAAGAACTGTAAAGTGCATAAGAGTCTGCTCCTGGAGGGGAGGGGCATGCAGTTGTACTAAGCCTTTGTCTTAGCTGCATCTTGCTGGCAATAAAAGTCTATCTTTACGGATCAGTTGTCTGGACCTCCTTACTGACTAAAAAGAGACGGTTACAGGAAGAGGTTGAGCCTCAACGATTTCATCTTCGGATACAACAGCATATCCAGCAGAACGTATCTCATGAATGATTTGGCTGCTCCCATCAGTTAATAAAGTCCAAGCTCCTTGCCAGGGTTGATCCCTCAGGTCTGGTCTACTGGAATGTATTGTAGCCACGTTCAGACCCCTTCAATTAGGCCTTCTAAATCTCCAGCCTGGGCCATTTTTTTTTCTGTGGGTAAGATGGATGGATCCCTTCGTCCATGTTTAGACTACCATGGACTAAATGAGATCACCATGAAGGACCGCTACCCATTGCCACTGATCTTCAACTCTTTGATTGGCTCCAAGGGGCCAAAATATTCACAAAGCTGGACCTCAGAGGGGCATACAACTTGGTCTGCATACGCCAGGGTGATGAATGGAAAACAGCTTTCAATACCCGCGATGGCCATTTTGAATATTTAGTCACGCCCTTTGGCCTTTGCAACACCCCAGTTGTATTTCAAAACATGATGAATGACATTTTCAGGGACATGTTGTACAGTTGTGTGGTAGTATATCTTGATGTCATACTGGTCTTCTCCCAAAACCTACAGAACAATCAAGTAGACGTTGCCAGTGTTCTCCAAAGCTCAGGGATAATCACCTATACGCCAAATTAGAGAAATGCTCCTTCCATCAGGAGTCTGTTCCATTTCTTGGCTATATGGTATCCAGTCGGGGTTTCCAAATGGACCCGCTTGTGTGCATGAGAAAGTGAGTCTGTATGTGTGTGTCAGAGCCTGTGTGTATATGAGAGCAACAGAGCCTGCATGTATGTGTGAGAGCCTGGAACTGGTCATGAGGAAATGTTTAAAGGCATTGATTATTTTCTTGCTTCAAGTTGTTGATTCAACCATCCATCAGAGACAGCTAAATGTAGTAACTGCTTGGTAAGCTGACAAATATTCCCCTGCAGAGCAAACCATTCCCTGGGACGCAGTTCCAAAATACAAGCTAGTACTAGCTTGTATGGGTGTGTGCATCACTATTAGGGAAGATTTTGCAGAAAAGCCTGGAGTTGCACCTTTCCCGATAGGAACAACCTTTTTAACAGCATACTGCAGGATATAGCACTGCAAAATTTATCCCCTGTTTTGCAGTTCAATACATGCAGGTGATTCCCTCCTCTGAGTTGTGACACACGGCAAATAGTCATTAAAGAGTAGGATCCAGGTTCCCTCATATTCCAGTGTTCTTTTGGCTCGGTAGGCTGTAAAAATTTTCAGTTTAGTAAGCACACCACAATTGGTTTGGGCCGATTTTTGTCTGACTCCCTCAGCTGGCCCAATTGATATGCCCATTCACACTCAAAAGATCTTACCGCCATATCTAGGCCCAGGATCTCTATAGCCACTTTTCATAGTAACATATAGTAACATAGTAATGACGGCAGAAAAAGACCAAAATGGTCCATCTAGTGTTGCGGTCCCGGGCCATGCCCCGGTCCCTCCACCTACCTTGGGGATGGCCCGGGCCGTTTTGGGACCTTCTCGAGCCTGCATGGCCTCCAGCGCGTCTCTCCCTCCTCGGGAGAGATGCCGACGATTCGCGGCGGCTGGCCCCGCCCCCTAGACGTGCGTGCACGAGGAGGAGTCCCTCTTAAAAGGGCCAGCGTGGGAAAACCATAGAGGATGCCCTGGATGACATCAGACGCTGCAGGGTATTTATATCCTGCAGCTTCACCTAGACAGGGTCTTGCAATGAGGTTCCTCAGTTCCCCTGAGTTGTTAGTTGCTGCGGTGTAATCTGATCGTCCTTTGGTCTTCTGGCTCCTGACCTGGCTTTGTTCTTGACTACATCTTCAGCTTCTGCTCCTGATTTTGGTAATTGACGTCTGACTTCTGGCTTCCGACCTGGCTCCGTCCCACGACTCCGTCTTCAGCTTCCGCCCCTGGCTCTGGTTTGGATCTCTGACTTCTGGCTTCTGACCCTGCTTCATTCCTGGACTATGACTTCGGCCTCTTCTTCCACCTCAGGTATCCGGTACTTGCAGGCCCAGAGGATTCTCCTAAGTCTCAGCGACTCGGGCTCTCACGGGCTCCTCCCGGGAGAGCGTCGGGCTTCCGAGGGTGAAGTCTCTCCAGCTCCCTGGGCCCAGCCGTCCTCATCTTCCACCTCTTCAGCCACTGCCCGGATCCTTGGTCGCGTAGGGTCCCGCCAAAGTCCAAGAATCCCAGGTTCCTACAGGCTCCTCCTGGGGGGACCTCGGGCTTCCAGTGGTGAAGCCACCTCCAGAGTCTCTTCAGTGCCGCCTCCCAGCTGTGACGCTTCCTGTGGGTTCCCACAGCATAACATCCACCATCTCAGCCGGCCCAAGGGTCCACAACCCTAACATCTAGTCTGCCCAGCAAGCTTCCCAAGGTAGTAACTGCCTCTCCATGCAGGTTACCCCCATGTTTCTCTTAAGGGTAGTAACTGCCGCTCCGTGCTGGTTAAGCTTTTTTATTTATTCCCATCCTCTAGCCTTTTAGGGATCCACAGTGTTTATCCCATGCCCAGGCATCCACCACCCTCTCAGTGAAGAAATATTTCCTGACATTGGTTCTAAGTCTTCCTCCCTGGAGTTTCAAATCGTGACCCCTAGTTCTACTAAATTGTTTCCAATGGAAAAGGTTTGTTGACGACCATGGATCATTAAAACCTTTCAAGTATCTGAAGGTCTGTATCATATCACCCCTGCTCCTCCTCTCCTCAAGAGTATACATATTCAGGTTCTTCAACCTCTTCTCATAAGTCATTTGATGGAGACCACCCACCATTTTGGTCGCCCTTCTCTGGACTGCCTCCATCCTGTCTCTGTCTCCTTTGAGATACGGTCTCCAGAACCAGAGGATCCTGAACAGCAAATTCTTGAAGGATCTTCTCCAAGAGGTCATTCTTTATGGGCTGCTATCCTGAGGAGAACTGTCAAAAAAGGGCATTGGCCTTGATATTTTTTGAACCAGGGCAGTAACAAATAATAAACTAGAATCAGGAAAAGAACATGGCCCACTGAGCCTGCCAAGCATACACATGTTTAGTGACCTCAGTGTATAGCAGGTTCTCATGATCTATAAGGATCATAATTGGAAAAGTACCTCCCTCCAACAGATTTCTTCACTCTTCCAAGAATCTGGATCTTGTCTTTGAGATAATATTGCTCCTGCCCCAGTTTTAGAGTACAAGGGGGATAGCTGAATCAGGATGACATAAGTCCTACTACATTCTCTTGAAGGCTTTCTGGGCTTGGGAATTCCAGGTGCTCCTCGGGGCCCTCTAATGGGTCAAGGCTATACCCTTAAGAAATCTTGAATAAAGCACCAACAGTAGTTGGCAAAGCCCAGGATGTACTGTAGAGCCTTAAGGTCCAAGGTAATGGCAAGTTAAGTACTTTGTCAACTTTATCTGGATATATCTCAAAAGCTTGGTCTGAGATTATATAATCCAAGAAGAGGACATGACTTTACTCAAACACACGTTTCTCAAATTTAGTGAAGAGATTGTGTGGCGAAGCCAAGAGAGGACTTTTGTAACATGCTGCCTATGAGTGGTCAGCTTTGGTTTCTAGATCTAACAGTGGATACATCCAAACATAAAGAGGCATGGCTCTTGGAAGTAATTCAGTGGCACAATTGTTCTCCCAATGCCTAAGAAGAGTTTCCACTTGTTTTTTTTTATTAAAGTCATCTGCAAAGGTGTTTTATTATACTAGGAGACCTGGGAGTACTTCTGCCATAGAAGCCACAAGAATAAAATCTGTACATCCCAGGTCTGGAATACAGGATGAAATACAAGATGAAGCACACAATAAGGACCAAGAGACAATCTGCCCTGATTGCCATTTGATGTGGGTTAAACAACTGAAGCCATGGCAAGCCCAGAAGGACCAAAAAGAACAATAAAGAGGTGCCAAAAAATGTAATATTAAAAAAATCTTATGTGCGGATCTTGATAGTCCCATACTAATACTTGGACAGGAATATACCATTTAGAAGTGGGGAGAGACAGATTGGTAGTTTGGTGGGTTGCCAATGGTAGTGTCCTCAGTATTTTCTAGAGAGATCCCCAGATCGCTCGCATGGATCCTTTTTGCTTTCAAGGAGGCAGCATGTTTTAAGTTGTGTTCTCATTTTTCTAAGTTTTAACTTTAAGATCCATGGAGACTTTTGTTTTGGATGACAGTTTCTTTCCACCCTCTCATTTCTCTTATTTAAGTTTGGCGTTCCAAATCCTTTTGGATTCAACTAAGCTGCTTTGAGTTTTCTCTTTTAACAAAAAGAAGATGTCCCTTTCATGCACGTGGAACCTGAGATCATAAGAATCCAAGGAGAGAATGATTTCCAGACATCCTGAGAGAAAGAGGAAGGAGATATGGATGAGAAGGAGAAGAGATGGACTACATCACTGGCCCATGAATATCTACTGAGGATGAGGAGAAGGAGAAGCAAGGTATCACCCTTGATACTACAGGAGGAGGGAGGAGGTAAAAGACTTAACACTTTAAAATTACATTTTGATAGTTCATCTACATTGGAAGGAAGTACCCAACGTGCCCTTTAATCCAACGGGAGGGAAGAAATCAAGTAACTAGAAGAACTAATTAAATTGGCTGAGATTGGCAGTGCTGGGTTCAAGAGACTTAACTATGGGAAAAGGAAACTTCCCCCCCTGTATAAGAAACCCTGGAAAATACATTTAATGACATAACAACAGTTTCACCTTTAATAGAAATACTGTATGAGATATGGCCTCTGGGTCTTTTATCCAGGTCCAAGCTTCACAGGGGTTACACTTAATTTACAGAACACTGATATCAAAATACTTTAAAAATGTAATCCACTGCCTTCTGCCTGCAATGGGCTTCAAACAGGAAGAGAAAGCAGCACTGAACATCAAATCATTTATCAGTTGGACATAAATCATTAAACCCCAATATATGTCACCAAAACAGAAAAAACACAATAATGACCAAAGTTACTTATCTTCTATAAACATGTAAATTCAAAGCAAAAGTGCTCCCCACTCAAGAAAAACCAACATGGCCATGTTTCAGCACTGTCCCTGCCTTCTTTAAAGGTTAAATAGAAATTCTCTGTAAAAATAACACAATCATTCTCAATTCTATAAAAACATGTAAGAGTGAGCTTGTATATGTGTATGTGTGTGGGAGAGCAAGTAAGAGAGCTTGTGCCTGGGGGAAGAGCATATGAGAGTTAGTTTGCCTGTGGGGGAGGGGGGTAGAGCGCGTGATAGTTTGTGTGTGTGTGTGAGGGAGGAAGGGAAGAAAGTAGGAGGAGAGAGAAGAAACACATAAAGATCCTGAAAAAGGAATTAGAAAATACTGACAAGGGGAAAGTAGAAAACAGAGACTGGAAAAATAAAAAGATCAGACAACAAAGGTTAAAAGAAAAAAATATATATATTTTGAGTTTTTAGCGATTGGAATATGTAGGCCCGGTGCAAGGGTGTCCAGCTACCCTATTCAGTGACCTCACCACCACGCTATCACCATGTTCTTTCTCTTTCTCTCTCTCTCTCGACCTGACCCAACCCACAATGCATCTCCATTTGCACTCCATCTCTCCTGCAACTGCACTTCACCCGTGTTCCGTTTAAAGACTGCTGCCCTCACATCAGGTCGTGCTGCCTTCTCTGCTTCCAGCACCCTAGGCAGCCACCTAGTCTGCCTAACGGTTCTATTAGCCCTGGGAATATGCCATATTTGGGAATGTGTGTTTCTTATATTTTTGTACTTTGCTGTTTCCTTAGAGTTCCGCTGCACAGAACCTGGTTTCTCTGGCTTTCTATTTTGGTTTTGACTACGTTTCTGTTTCTAATTTGTAGTCCCTTACTTCAGTATTTGGTAAGGGTCAGTCTGTGTTCTGCCTGTGTGTGACGGAGGTGCAGTATTTCTGTTAGCATGTAGTTTCTCAGTAGGGATTTGTAGAAGTCCAGATTATTCTGTTAGCACAGTAGATCGTGTATTTATTTATGTAAAATATTTTTTACCCCTGCCCTCCAAAGTTTGGGGCGGGAGAAAAAATATTTATTTATTTATTTAAAATATTTGTGTTCTAGAGCCTGGTGTAATATTTGCACTGTTGTCTTTTCATAGATAAGGTTGATGTTGTGTTGAGTGGGAGGTGGACCCTTGGTCCAAGGTGGAGTTGACGCAACCCGTAGGCAAGGACCTATGGGTCCCCTCCGTCGGCAGGTGGAGTGGGCTGATAGGCAGAGGCTGCTGGAGCTTCACCTATGCCAGCCCTTGTTCCCCATGAGTTGAGCCTTTGGGTGCTGGGGCTGGCAGGACTTAGGTGGGCCTCTGTATGTAGTTGCAGAAGAAGTTGGTTCAGCCCAGACAGCAGACAAGAAATGGTACAGTTCCACTCTGGACTGGATAATATCCTGGAAACTCGGGCACCAATGGATCAAAGGCAGACAGAGAGCGCTCGAGTAATGGTAGGCCGAAGCCTGATGAATCCACGTCCAGGGAGTAGGCAGAAGAGGCGTCCAATGGCAGGCTTGGGTCAGGGCTGGCGGCTATCCAGAGGCAGTGGCAAGCAAGGCTGAGGTCTGATCATGGAGAGAGTCAATAGCATAGTCAAGCAAGGCTGAGGTCTGATCACGGAGATAGTCAATAGCATAGTCAAGCAAATCTGAGATCTGATCACGGAGATAGTCAAGAGCGTAGTCGAGCAAAGTTGAGGTCTGGTCACAGAGATAATCAAAAGCATAGTCAAGCAAAGCTGAGGTCTGATCACGGAGATAGTCAATAGTGTAGTGAAGCAAAGCTGAGGTCTGATCACAGAGATAGTCAATAGCATAGTCGGATGAAGCAAAGGTCAGGGTCTGGAGATAGGTTGTAGTATGGTCTCTGATGCTAAAGCATATGTTGAATCCTGTAACACTTGTGCACAGCAGAAGCCCCCGGTCGGTCGACCTTGGGGTCTCCTGCAACCACTTCCAGCACCCGAGGAACCGTTGACCGTGGTCAACGTGGATTTGCTACTCGAAGGATCATACCGTAATATGGGTAACCATAGACCGATTTTCAAAAATGGCCCATTTCATCCCTCTACCGGGCCTACCATCCACTCCAGAGTTGGCACGCCTATTTTTTCACCATATCTTTAGATTGCATGGCCTACCCAATGACATTGTCTCAGACAGAGGTCCACAGTTCGTTGCTAGATATTGGTGCGCTCTTTGCTGAAAATTCGGTATTAATATCAGTTTAATAACTGCCTATCATCCCCAGGCTAACGGAGAAGCCAAGCGAATGAATCGCTCTTTTAAGGCCTTCCTGTGCACATGCATCAATGACCACCAAGACAATTGGTCCAAACTTTTATCCTGGGCGGAGTTTTCTCACAACTCCCACATCGCCACTGCTACAGGCACGTCACCGTTCTCTACTGTCTATGGAGAACAACCACAACCACCACTGCCCGTACCTTTGTCAGTACTGTCACCTGCGGCACAGGCTACTGCGGATGCCCTCAGGACTTTAGGGGAGCAGACGAATCTGCGCTTACATCAAGTCGCTTCCCGGGCCAAGAGAACTGCTGACAGTCACTGACGTTTGGCTCCTGAATTCCTCCTTGGCCAGAAAGTCTGGTTAAGTACTTGGTATATCCGACTCAGAATACCTTCCAAAAGGTTCGCTCCAAGGTATATTGGACTTTTTGCGGTCTCCAGACATATTGGACCTGTTACATACCAGTTTCGGCTGCCCCCTACGCAGGGAATACATAATACGTTTCACGTATCTCTCTTAAAACCTGTGGTCTTGGTTGGTTCGGGTCGGGATGATGTAGGCAAGACCCTGCCTGGAAGGCTTCTTTGAGGTGGTGGAAGGCTGTGACTGCCTCCGGAGTCCAATTTCGAGTATCTTGACCCTTACGAGTTAGGGCTGTCAAAGGAGCAGCCAGAGTAGAGTAACGTGGGATAAAATGGCTGTAGTAGTTCAGAAGGTACAGAGAAGGGCTACCAAAATGATAAGGGGAATGGAACAGTTCCCCTATGAGGAAAGACTAAAGAGGTTAGGACTTTTCAGCTTGGAGAAGAGATGGCTGAGGGGGGACATGATAGAGGTGTTTAAAATCATGAGAGGTCTAGAACGGGTAGATGTGAATTGCCCATGAACACCTTCTCCATTACGGGTACCTCCCCAACATCCTCTTCAGTAAACACCGAAGCAAAGAAATCATTTAATCTTTCCGTGATGGCCTTATCTTCTCTAAGTGCCCCTTTAACCCCTTGATCATCATCATCTAACGGTCCAACTGACTCCCTCACAGGCTTTCTGCTTCGGATATATTTTAAAAAGTTTTTACTGTGAGTTTTTGCCTCTACAGCCAACTTCTTTTCAAATTCTCTCTTAGCCTGTCTTATCAATGTCTTACATTTAACTTGCCAATGTTTATGCTTTACCCTATTTTCTTCTGTTGGATCCTTCTTCCAATTTTTGAATGAAGATCTTTTGGCTAAAATAGCTTCTTTCACCTCCCCTTTTAACCATGCCGGTAATCGTTTTGCCTTCTTTCCACCTTTCTTAATGTGTGGAATACATCTGGACTGTGCTTCTAGAATGGTATTTTTTAACAATGACCACGCCTCTTGGACATTTTTTACTTTTGTAGCTGCTCCTTTCAGTTTTTTTCTAATAATTTTTCTCATTTTATCAAAGTTTCCCTTTTGAAAGTTTAGCACGAGAGCCTTGGATTTGCACACTGTTACTTTTCCAGTCATTAAATCAAATTTTATCATATTATGATCACTATTGCCAAGCTGCCCCACCTCCGTTACCTCTCTCACCAAGTCCTGTGCTCCACTGAGAATTAGATCTAAAAATGCTCCCTCTCTCGTCGGTTCCTGAACCAATTGCTCCATAAAGCTATCATTTATTCCATCCAGGAACATTATCTCTCTAGCGTGACCCGATGATACATTTACCCAGTCTATATTGGGGTAATTGAAGTCTCCCATTATTACCGCACTATCAATTTGGTTAGCTTCCCTAATTTCTCTTAGCATTTCACTGTCTGTCTCACCATCTTGACCAGGTGGACGGTAGTATACCCCTATCACTATATTCTTCCCCGACACACAAGGGATTTCTACCCATAAAGATTCAATTTTGTATTTAGTCTCGTGCAGGATGTTTATCCTGTTGGACTCTATGCCATCCTGGACATAAATTGCCACACCTCCTCCCGAGTGCTCCTCTCTGTCATTGCGATATAATTTGTACCCCGGTATAGCAGTGTCCCATTGGTTATCCTCTTTCCACCATGTCTCTGAGATGCCAATTAAGTCTATGTCATCATTTACTGCTATACATTCTAATTCTCCCTACTTAGACTTCTGGCATTAGCATACAAACATTTCAAAGTTTGTTTTTTGTTTGTATTTTCATTCTGCTTTTTAATTGATAGGGATAAGTTAGAATTTTTTAGCTCAGGTGAGTTTTTAGTTACAGGCACTTGGACTACTTTTCTAATTATTGGAACCTCACTGTCGGGATGCTCTAATTCTAATGTATCATTAGTATCCTTTAAAGATACCTCTCTCCGAACCATGCGCTGCTGAGCGACTGTCGGCTTCCCCCTTTGTTCTAGTTTAAAAGCTGCTCTATCTCCTTTTTAAAGGTTAGCACCAGCAGTCTGGTTCCACCCTGGTTAAGGTGCAGCCCATCCCTTCGGAAGAGACTCCCCCTTCCCCAAAAGGTTCCCCAGTTCCTAACAAAACTGAATCCCTCTTTCTTGCACCATCGTCTCATCCACGCATTGAGACTCCGGAGCTCTGCCTGCCTCTGGTGACCTCCGCGTGGAACAGGGAGCATTTCAGAGAATGCTACCCTGGAGGTTCTGGATTTAAGCTTTCTACCTAAGAGCCTAAATTTGGCTTCCAGAACCTCCCTCCCACATTTTCCTATGTCGTTGGTGCCCACATGTACCACGACAGCCGGCTCCTCCCCAGCACTGTCTAAAATCCTATCTAGAATACTTGTCTTTGCCGGTGTTTGCGTTTAGGCCGAGGTAGTCAATACACGGCCTAAGTGACCCATCTTTCTTGTTCACAAAAAAGAATCCTGCCCCAGCAGGAGAGGTTGAGGGGCAGATGAATCCCTTCGCAAGGTTGTATTCCGTCATGGCCCTCATCTCGGGTAGAGACAGAGGGTAGGTGCGTCCTCAAGGAGGCGTGGTCCCTGGAAGAAGATCAATAGGACAATCAAACCTCCAAAGAGGCGGAAGAAGATCTGCTTTTTGCTTGGAAAACACATCTTCGAAATCTGTATAAGGAGCGGGTATACCAGAAGACGTGACAGCCAAAGGAACCACTGATGACAGTACTACTTTCTGAAGACAGTACTGGTGGCAGGCAGGACCCCACTCCACCAGTTGCAACGAGGCCCAATTAAATTGGGGAGAATACTTTTGTAGCCAGGAGAGTTTGAGGACTACTGGATGGATGGATTTCTCCAATACTAACAGTTCAAGTTCTTCTGTATGGAGGGCACCAGTGCGCAGCTGGACAGGTTCTGTGGTAAGGAAGATTCGGCCGGGTATCAGTTCTCCATAAATAGATGCTATACACAAGGAGGTCTCTAGTGAACAGGTCTTTATACCTAGGAGCTGGACAAGATCCTTGAGAATGAAATTACCTCCTGCTCCGGAATCCACCAGAGCAAGTACTGGAAAGGACCGGGAATCCCAGATCAAGGTGACCGGTACAGATAACTGAGGGGCTGGAAAAGTTGTGCCCAAGTTCAGGACACCTACTGAACTTAGGCCGGGAAGTTTCTCGGACGGATAGGACAGGTCTGAAGATGGTGGCCAGGTGCTCCGCAATACAGACACAGACCAGTTTGTCTTCACCAGAGGCGCTCTTCCGGTGTCAGCCGCCCACGGCCCAACTGCATGGGTTCTTCCGTCTTAGCCACAGTAGTGGCCCTGCTTGGGGCAGGGTTAGTGATTGGTGGCGAATGAGACCGAACTCGAGAGGGCTTCTCGGGCATCCGACTCTCCCGGTGTCGCTCTTGGAGACAGTGGTCGATTTGGCCTGTCAAGTCTATAATGTCCTCGAGGGAGGAAGGGAGCTCCCTTGCAGCCAGCTCATCCTTCAGCTGTGAGGAAAGTCCATCCAGGTAGATAGCTCGCAGGCAGGCTTCCTGCTAGGTGAGCTCAGAAGCCAAAGTCCGAAACTCGATGGTATAGTGGAAGAGATTTCTTTGACCTTGACGAAGATGTAAAAAGCTGGTGCTTGCCACAGCATGCCGCCCAGGATCATCGAAGTTCCGTCGAAACACAGCCACAAACTGAGACATCTACCTTAGAAGGGAGTCCGAGCGTTCCCCCAAGGGGGAAGCCCAAACCAGCTCCTTCCCTTCAAGATGAGATAAGATGCCTTAAGAAACTGCTGCTGTTCTTGTACCTTGGATGCCAGGCCTGGGATAGCCTGGAGGGCACGCGGCTCCACCGAGTCCATGGCCTTTGCAACCTGTTGCATCGAAGGTGGACCCTTGGGCCAAGGTAGGGTTGACACAACGCGTAGGCAAGGACCTATGGGTCCCCACCGTCGGCAGGTGGAGTGGGCTGATAGGCAGAGGCCGCTGGAGCTTCACCTATA